>NC_066620.1:31118984-31418984 GCF_025201925.1 Gopherus flavomarginatus | reverse complement strand
AACAGAAGACCATTAAACGGGTCTGTTTTTAGAGGATGCCCACACATTAAATATTATGCTGAGCACACACCCTCTAAAACCAGGCCCTTTAACTTGTATTGTGTTAGGCACCCAAAATTTGTGATGAACTGTTATTAAAATGTTATACATCTTGTAAGATTTTTGTAATCTCGGTTTCTGGCTCTCTTATTACTTTGGCTAGCAAAATAGCTTTGCTCTAAAAATTGCCAGGTTTAGTTACTCTGAAGGCCAAGGAGAATTTTTCTTCAAAATTTGAAAACAAAAATGAAACCACTTTTGCACTGCAGGTTATTACACAATTATCCTGAATAAACCAAAAACACATGTTTCTAATAAATTATTCAACTAATATTACCACTATACTTTATCTAGTTTATATGAGAGTGGTCAACTAACTACATAGCTTGTAAATGCCACAAAAAATTATTCATGAGGTACAATTTTTATGCAAAATGGCAAAATCATATTTTTCAAAACCAATTCAAATAGTTCTATCTGAGTAAATGTTGCAGAGGTGGAAGAGGTCCTGATGCTGAGGTGCTAGGCCCATCGATTTCAGTGCAAGTTAAAGGCACTCACCTTAACTTACAAGACGGTAAGGCAGTTTTCTGTGGGGTTGGGCTTGCATCACTCTTCTACACTAGGGTGAATTTTTCCCAGTATGTTCAGGGTGTTACACTCATTAGTCATCATTAGTTTTAACTGAGCTTAAGAAGATCATTGTGGTATTCAATAATCACTGGGCCAAGAAGTCTGATAAAGGGCTGCTTCATTCAGTGACTGAGTTCTAACTGATCACCATTGCATAATATGAGCCGCTGCCTAACATTAAAAACCAGTTCCACCTAGTTCTTTACAGAGCCTTCTAAAGGTACAGTTTCTCACAGTCATGTATGGACTAATGAGATGTTTTGCACATAAGACAGAGAGTCTAACTTAAAGAGAAATGGACCACAGAAATAAGAAACAATGGACACACATTCAAGGAAGTCTTAGAAGAAGCTATTATGAGTAACATTAAAAACCAAATATTCAGTGACCCAGGTAGTTCAAGAACATCTATGCCTTTGTATTCATAGAGTAGAGGCTACCTGATCCCATAATTACAGTTAGGTAGTCATATTGTGTTTTTAATGGCATGCACTGCACACATTAATCTGCTAAGAAAAAGGAAGGTGGAGCCATGTCCTAAGTTCCTTATAAGCTGCGCACAGTGCCGCACAGGTGCTCAGGGAACCTGCCCAGGGACCTGCCATGGCCGGGGAAGGTGCACCCCTTCCCCGGCCCCAACCTAGCCCAGCCCTCAACCTGTTGCGGCCTCTTAGCCCCTACCTCAGCCCAAACCCAGCTGCGGCTGAACCCCTGCCTCAGCCCAAACCTAGCATTAGCCTAGACCTGCCACAGCAGGGAGAGGGGTCTCTCTCCCTCAGCTCAGGTGCTGCTGTGAGGAGAGATAGCTGGAGGAAGTCCTTTCTCCCTGCCGAACTCGTAGAGCATCCTCCTGCACCCCAAACCTCTCATGCCCAGCCCCAGCCAGAGCCCTCACACGCCTGCACGCTAACCCTCTGCCCCAGCCCTGTGCCCTCCTTGCCCCACCCCAGAGCCTGCAGCCCCAGCCCTGAACCCCCTCCCATACTCTGAACCCCTCAGCCCCAGCCCCACCACATTAATTTTGCTATGTGCACCAATATGAAAGTGTTGTATCACATATCACCCCCCCCCCATATTGGTGCACATAACAAAATTCATTCCACCCATGGGCGGGAAAAATTAGAGTGAACACTGGCCATGTCCCAAAATTATGTTTAGCTGAAAAAACTCTCCCTCACTGTGGTTGGCAGTATAAGCACAGCAATTTATTGATGTGTCATGAATGACCTATATATGGAAAACAGATATGTGTCATGTTTCATTTACTGGAGGAGAATTGGGAGACGGAGCAAATAAACTCACAGTATATATTCACTGTCATATTTTTGTTTGTTTTTTCTTCATTTTAAGTTTCTGTTGCTTTTAATTAATATCTCATCCCACAGACACAGACACAGGGTAAAGTTTGAGAAATTTTTAATCTCCCAACCTTGCTCATGCTTTTTCACAAGTTCTATTCAGCTTTTACACCTAATCTTATCTATGCCAAAAGTCCTCAAAAAGAAAACTTTAGCCATGTTCTGAGCTCCCTCTCCCTGTGTACTATTATTTTCAGCCAGCAGTTTGTATGAAGTAACTGGCATATACCATAGAATAAAACAAGCCTTCACTGCAAGCATTTGCAATCAGGGTCAGAAAGACCATCACTGGATATTACTAAGCACCAAGTAATGAAAGGGGTACAACTGGTGTTGGTGTATCTCATCTATTATACTTAACCAGTTCAATCACTCTGCTAAATCAAAGCAAAATAATTACCTACCACTTTCATATAGAAAAAAACAGCATAAGTGAACACACTATGCTAAACAAAATTCATTTAAATTATAGTTGTGAAAGTGCACTCTAAATGTTCTCAGAAGTCTCTGCTAATGAATGAGGGAGGTTGTTTAGGTGATTGCTTGGGACGAGTTTGGTCAGAGGGCACTCTTGTTTGACTGTGTTGAGCATCGTTCTAATCTGATGAAAACCCTTTTTATAGCAATTCCATTTCCCAAGTAAATGATTAAGTATGTACTACTTCTAATTTTCACAGCCTGCAGGTGGTAGTGAGCAAAACTGTCGATAACCATGCTCTGTAAACAATACAGGTATGATCCCTCATTAAAAATCACAGTGTAACTTTCAAAAGCACAAACTTGCTCTAGGCACTTACCTTTGAATTGTGAAATAACTTCATAATTTAAATGTGGGCTCACATAACAAGGTGAAGTATCATGGTGAGAATGGCTGTTAGTGAAAAAATAAATTCATTTTGGCCTAAAAGGAGTGCAAACAGAAGTCATTACATTGTATATGTATGACAAATCTGAAATGTAAAGCTGAGTAACTGAAAATGTATTTAAATTAGCTAGCCTGACTTTGTGCATGTCTCCTATGAACCAGTCTCATTGACATATAGAGAGCCCTAAATAGCTACATTGGTTCACCTAGTCTTTCTTAAGCCTGAAACAAATTATTTCACCTTAAGGCCAGCACATTGGCATCAGCTTCAAATTCCTCAACTGCACCATGTAGAAAACCTTGGTGAGAGCAAAAGAAGAAAATGCAGTTCAATCTCTTTATAAAATTTAAAAATTCAGTGGACCTGTGCAGAGATTTGGCTACAGCTTTGAAACTAACTTGACTCTTCTTAATTAGAGGTAGTCAAAAGATTTTTTTTTAAATTACCTTTGAAAATGGTTTTGAAATATTAGTACTTCAGTGGCAGTCATAGTGTCAACTCTTTATTAGTTACATCCAAATATAAAGCTTAGCCAGTATCTTTAAAAAAGTAATTGAATATGGTTAATTTATTGCCCTGTTCTGTAAGCAGAAGACAAGAGAACAAATTAGCTTCCTTGTTCCTTCCCATGATTGAATGTTTGGTCTTGCAAATGTACGCGTGTATTTTGTGACTAAGATCTGTATACGTTAAAGGAGCTTAAAGGTTAGACTTAGTTTTGATTAAATAGACTGAAATCATTGGTTATGCTTTAGGTAAAATTCTAATGCTAGGAAATGAAACAAAGGAACTGTGGTGCTCTGTGCATCAATTTGCTAGTGTTAATATCTACGAATATTTGAGTTTTGTTTCTCCTTTTACTGACAGGAATTACGATGAAGTTAATGGAGTTACATCAGTGTATAAGATACAAGAATCAGGCCCTTCATCTGAACTATGCTATATAGAGTCTATGGTGAAACGAATTTGAGATATGAACTTGCCTAACGCTTAACTATGTACTTGGGAGGCCAGCATGAAGGGGGCTTGTATTGCTCCTGCTTTGTTTTGTGGATTGATGGACTTCATGGTTGTCAATCAGGGAACTTTATTGAACACTGCATTCACTTTAGTGGGAGGAAGAAAACATCTGTACTGTACCTGCATGTAAAATACAATACTCACCTTAGTGGTGAAAGCCTTTGGATACCATCATAATGACACCATCAATATCAGGTGTTTCAGTGTTGCAAAATTTAAGGCACTGCTAGGAAAACTCTACTTCTGTGAGGCACTAGCAGTATGGATCTCTTCTTTACATGTCAACGGTCTGGAAAGGAAAAAACCTTTACAATAGCTGTTCCAGCATTTTATTAATAGGACAGAAGCTAGTTCTCGTGTGGTGTGGTAACTTCAGAAGCTTTGGTTACGTTAGTGTTCATTAATACGTACATGAATTACTTAAGCAGCCTCACAGTGTTGCAACGTGAGTACTGAATACAAAGACACAAACAGATCAAAATGAGTCAACAGTGACAAATTTTCAGGAGATTGCTGAGTAGTTCTAGCTTCTCAGGAGGTGATGGAATGGAGCCAAAGTAACTAATATCAGACGATTTTAATAGGAGAAAATTGCTAATATATAGCAAATTTTTATTTTCATGAGGAGTTTACCATAAAGTTACAGGGACAAAACCTAATGGACTTTAGAAAGAAGAAATTGAGAGAGGATGCCGAAAAGAAGGAAAGTCTGAAGAAGGCAGAAAGAGATGGTAGGCTAAAACAGATTATCCCAGCAGTGCTGTAAATCAAAATGGTGAAAAGACATCAGAAAGGAGCAAGATGAATGAAATAAATACAAAATTCTACAATGACCTCTATTCCTCGCATGTCAATGTACAGCAAACACCGTCGAGGTAGCAGGTTACTGAAGAAGTTCCCGACGTTATGTGGGAAGAAATTGAATATGCAGTTCATAACATAAAGAGAAGGAAGAATCCAGGAGCTGATGATATTTGGCAGCAATATCTCAAAGTAGGGGAAAACACTCTCTTCAAAGCATTGGTGCAATGATTCACCAACTACATCAATAGCAAGCATGTTCTAGATGCGTGGAAAAAATCAAGAACAATACTACTGATGTAGAAAGGCCATCCAGAAGAACTGAGCAACTACTGTCTGATCACACTCCTCTCATGTATAAAGTCTTCAGCCACATCATACGCAATTGGATTAAGAAGGATCTTGAAATTCATGAAAGCCGAAAACAAGGTGGTTTTCACTAACAGTATTCAACTGATCACATCCACTCAGTTCAGCAGTTACCAAAATATACAAGGAATACAAAGTTCCACTGCGTATTGCATTTATCGACTGTAAAAAGGCATTCGACTCGGTAGAGATTAACGCTGTACTAAACATGCTCAATGAAATCGGAATCAACCCTAGGTACATCAACCTGCTGGAAAAAATTAACCACAATCGCTCGACAGAGATAACACTAAATGTCCCCTGCATTATTACTATATGCAGAGGAGTCAGCCCAGGCAACACAAGCTCATTGAAACTGTTTGCAGCAACACCGGAGTTGCTGTTCAAGAAATTGAACTGGACAGACGGAATCAGAACTGGCAGAGAACAGTTAACACATTTTCGCTTCAGTGATGAGCTTGTAATACTGGCAAAGGACACAGCAAAATTGAAAAACAAATTACAGCAACTTCAAACACTTTCGCATGATATTGGGTTGGAAATGAACACATTGAAGATGAAGTGGATGTGGAATGAGCATTGTGCAGAAGGAATCATCACTGTAAATGGGAAAGAAATTGAGGAGGTAGACAAATATATTTACCTGAGTGAGCAGTTGATCAGAGACAACTCATTCGAAGGGGAATGCAGTAGGAGGTGAAAGGCCAGGTGGGCACGTTTCAACAAAATAAAGATGTCTCTAATGGATGATGAACTGCCTATTAAGAAAAGGAAAGAACTGGTTAACTCCACTGTTGTGCCAGCAATGATATAGGGAGCAGAAAGCTGGTCAACAACGAAAGTGGAGGAAGAAAAATTTGCTGTCACCCAGATAGCGATGGAAAGGCAAATGTGTAAGATATTGCTCCATGATCATATACTGAATAAGGAGATCAGAAGGCGTACAGAGGTTACTGATGTAGTTCAGGTGATGTATGATGCAAAGCAAAGATGAGTGGGTCATGTGGTCTACAGGCAAGACAACAGGTGGATAACCCACATGAGTGACTGGATCCCCAGAGACCACAAGTGATCACTGGACAGATCAAAAACAAGCTAGGCTGATCCCAAGATACAACTTTTTGGCCAGAAATGGAAAGAACATACTCTCAAAAAAATGCAATGATGTGTCATGGACTTGCATTCGTGGAGGAATGAATGAGGACAAGCTGGACGAAGATGACAAAGGTGACAATGTTAATGATGTTCCTTACACCAAGAAAAACAAAGGAAACACAGAACCTAGCTCTCTTCTATCACGGTGCAGAATATATGGTATGTTAACTACAGACAAGAGCAAATTACTGCAGTGACTTGGATAGCTTGGAAACCCTTGGAATATGTACTTACAGTATAGTAGGTTTAAGACAGTGGGTCTGATCATCCCATCTTGTAGATGAAATGTGTGTAAAACTTCACATGGCTATCTGCCACTTGATGAGACCATGCTGGGGATGGAGTAGAATGGCCTCACTGTGGCAAAAGTCAAAGGAACTTGCAGAGAATCCTGTCCCCCAGATCCGGGGAAGTTCTCTGAAGATACAGTCCTTCTATGTTACCCCGGCCCCCTTGTCCATGGTAGCACAGTTACTAAAAAGTCCTGCTGCCAATGGCTTGCAGTTACACAAAATGCCTCCCTAGGAAGAATGAATGCTGCAGAACTTATAGCTGTAACCAGTAGCATTAACTCTAGCTGTGAAATTGACAGAGAACAGCAGCCCCGTATCTCCAATCCTTCCAGTCTGACCTAACTAATAAAGTGTCATTCCAGAGCTCTTCTTAAATACAATACTGGAGTACTGGTACTTCCCAGCTATAAAGCTAGTAGCCACTTCTTCATTTGAGTTGCTCCAGTTGATTTAAGTCAGAAGTACGGGAGTTAGGGAGCAAGCAGTGTAAGTATTGCATCAGATGATGTCCAATAATCCTTTTATGCAGCACTATTACGTTAAGTAACAATATCCTTCGCATATTACATTTGCATGGAGGACTTCCATACTTTTCAGGTGGAGGGGATGACTATGTGGCATTGATTCTACTTTCTTCCATCTTTTGGCTTTTTGGAGTCATTCTTGTAGAGTTTCCATTCCTCTCATCCCAAGGGTGTGTCACGCTAAGATCATATAGCTCAGTCCCAGCATTAATAGTTTTTATCATTTGTTTGTTTTACGATGCAAGATTTAGAGTCCCTGCTTTGTTCCAAAGACAAAACTTCAGGCCATTATTTTATGTTGTGGCTATGTATGGATTATTTGACATAGTAAGACAAAGGGTTACTGTACACTCCCACACTACTGGCAGTGGTTTGCCTTTAACAGGCCAAATTCTCTACTGCTGTAAATCAGTGTAGTTCTGTTGACTTCAGCAAAACTGCATCTATTCAGACTAGCAGAGAATTTGGCTCAGCATCCTTCTTGCAAGGTTCAGAGGAAACTAAAAAATGTCCTTTAGGCATTTTCTCACTAGGGAGAACTTTAATAATCTCTATGAGAATGTGACTATAGTAACGATAATTTCAGCAACATATCTCATTTCAGCATAGGTGCTGGAACTAGGGGTGCTGATGTGCTGTCACGCTCCCTACCTTGAAGTGGTTTCCATCATATACAGGGCGTACAGCTTTGTTCAATGGCTCTCAGTACCTCCACTATAAAAAATATTCCTGCATTACAGTATATATGAGCTCAAATAACACCAAAAAAACCCTAAAATGAAGCATCCTTAGTAGGCTACGGCCTCAGCTGGTGTAAATTGGTGTAACTGCAATATAATGGTCATCAAGAGGTTAACTGGGTTACTCAGAGTATTCTGGGTTGGCATCATGTTTCACCCTTTCTGTACTTCCTTGTTAGTTAGTGTATATTTCCCCCATGCACTCTTCGTATATTATTGAATGAAGCAGCATGTTCAGTGCTGTAAGTAAATAGTGTTTCTTGTGCATTAAGCAGTCCCTTTACAAAAACATCAATGATGCTGTGCTGACATACACTAGCTGAGGAGCTGAACATGTATGATAAGAACATTTAAGAGTGAGGAGTAGTTCAGCATTCAAGTCAGGAACCGCCACAGCGTTAAAATTGAAATGCAACCTTCACTCTAACTCCTTATGAGTAAACAATTAAATTAGTCTGTGATGGGTTCCCCCTGGAGTACCGACTGGAACTGGGGTACCATTGATACTGCCTGACCCACCAGCTTAGGCTCCCTTTACGCTGTACTGCTGTGGCAGGCCCTCAATCCCCCTCCAGCACGCATTCCGCTGCAGCTACATACAAAAACTGAGATCATATCTGCATGGGAAAACTTCAGCTAAGGAACTGGCCAGGTACTTAAGTGGACACCCTCTTCTGGAGGGAAAACCCAAAATTTTAACATCTTGAGCTGCACAGAGAACTATAAAGCATAAGCTCATGAAATTCGCCCCCTCCCTCAATGTGGAGAGGAGTATACAAAGTTTTCTGCCGCAAGTTATACTCCCACAAACACTGGTTTTATACAAGCCAAAAAAATGTATTAACTACAAAAGATAGATTTTAGGTGCTCGCAAACAGATCAAAGCATATTACCTAGCAAATAAACAAAAATGCAATCTAAGTATAATACACTGCAGAGATTGGATATGAGTAGCAATTTCTCATCCTAAATTATGATTTAAGCTTGTTGCAGAGATTCTTAGGGGCCAGCTGCCCTTGCTTGCAGCTTAAAACCCCCAGGCATTCCTTTCATAGGTTAGAAACCCCTCTAGCCTGGGTCCAACACCTCTCCCCATTTCAGTCCTTGTTCCTCAAGTGTTTCCAGCAGTCTCCTTTTGTGCAGGGAGCAAGTGAAGAACCACGATGATGTCACTCCCCTGCTATAAATAGCTTTTACTTATGGCAGGAACCCATTGTCTCCAGGCTTGATCCCCATGCCTTTCAATGGAAAAACACTGGTATTCAAAGATGGAGTACAGTACCAGGTCACATGCACCTCTAGTATCATAGCAGCTATGACTCGGAGGCTATTTGTAGAATCCTCAGGAAGGCCCCCCCCAGTGGTAGATAAACTACTTCTAAGGCCTACTGTTTTCTCCTTGTGTCCCTTCCCTGCCAGCCACTAGACTGATTGCATTCTACCTATTGGACATTCCCCAGGTGTAAACAGATTTGTAATACAGACATATAGTCAATATTCCTGACTTCAGATACCAAAATGATAAATCCATACAAATAAGATAATCATATTCAGCAAATCATAACCTTTTCAATGATATGTCACATGGCTTGTCATATGAAATATATCATAGTTATGCATTAATCATATCATAATATCTCTATGAAGAATATGGGAGACAGTGTCACAGAGTCCTTAATTACATATAAGATCCCACAAGCCTAAGTAGCCCTATCCTATTCATGCCTTAGCTTAGAAGATCACACGTAGTCAAGGACTAAATGGAACACTGCTTCATCCAGGATCTGATCCAATCCCCATGACCTCACTAAGGGGGAGGAGGTGTTAAAGGGGGACTTCCATTGATTTCAGTGTGTATTAGATTGTACTCTCATATACAGTCTACCAGATGCACATTTAAATGAAGCAAGGCTCAGCATTCAGTGTGAGCTTTAGAATTTGCATGGTTAGATTACTTATATTTGGAAACATGGGTGCAACTCCGTGCTGTGAATAAGCCTGAGTGGGAACTTGAACATGGATTTTTCACATGTGAGTGTCCTAACCACCAGGTTATTGGCTATTCTGGGGTGGGTTTCTCAGTCTTGTTTTGACCAGAAATCCAATCCTGGACCTGAGATACCATTCCCAATGCAAATTTTGTCAAAACAATACGTTACTGTGAAAAATTTAGGTTTCAAGCATTTTCCAACAACAAAAAAGTTTTGTCAAAAATTCCTGAGAAGCTCTCACCCTCATTCATCAGTGCTTTTAGCTTGGCATACTCTGATTCATAAAATGTTATCCATTAAAAAGGTGTTTTGTGCATTCATGAAATGTGATTTTCAACACCTCATAACTTAGCCTATTCCAAAACAGCTTCTGCCAAAGCACATAATAAAGGCAGTTTTCCTCAGCTTTTAGCTTTCCATCCATGACAGTTATGACTTTCAAACTTTAAAAAAAAGTGGCACGATTTAGTTTAAACACACACGTTCAATATTAGTTCAACTAATATTGCTCACATTTACAAAAAAATCACATCACATTTGGGGCAGACACACAACTTGACAGCTGAAAATTTCAGAAAGTTATGAGCAAAACAGAATGATGTTAGAATGGAAACTCATAGGTAGCCTTAATGATATATGTTGCTTGCACTCCATCCTAAATAGTTCACACATCTGAGGCAAAGGCAGGATTTTTCCCAACATGTGTTAAATGTCTTTATGGCCTCAGTAATGTATAGTGACATTAATTGATAACAATCCAGGGCTCACCATATAACAGCTATAATGTGTTTTTGTACAATGTGTGTTGCAATTGTTCTTTTAAGAAGGGAAATAATCTAAGCACCTCAGAATAAAGATAATGGTTATCACTGGATTTGCGGGTTTTTTTGATAGACACCTGGCCAATTTGAAATATGCTTATGTTCTGAGGCAACAGGTTCTGATGCTGGTAAATCAGCTGCCAGCTCTTGCCAAGGCTGTAGGCATTAGCTGAGTATTGACAAATTCACAGCTGGAAACCATGGGTTCAGGATGTGTTAATATCTGTAAGGATGTGTTTAGACTATAAATGCATGTAAATTGCTGCATGCATTAATCGTAGTTATTATGTCTTATGCAATAATATATTATTAAAGCTTTTCTTTATAATTGTGAAAACGCCTGCTCTGAACTTGTGAACTAAGCAAGAGTGGTTTCCCCATTCATCAAGAAGGTCTATCAAGACTAATTCGGCCATTATAGGACAAAAAATTTGTTGATTGCCCAATCCACCCATGAAGAAGTTACCTGCCAGAAGGCTCGTCCCATTGGTTTAAATTTTGTGGGAAAGGCATATAAAAATGCTCACAAGAAGAAATTATTATTTCTTTGCTGTTTGGGCTTTTTGAAGAGCTGGAGATAAGAAACAAAAGCAGTGATCCCCAGCGTCAACCAGGGTTAGCCCTAAAAATTTATTCAGTGGGCAAATTACAACATCTATGTCATCTTTTGGAACCATTTATTGTAATTAGCTTGTGACTGTATTTTGCCTGTTTAACTTGTAAATCCCTTTCATTTCTTTTGCCATTTAACAAATCCTTGGTTGCTTTACTGTAGGATTGGCTAACAATGTTGTCTTTGGTGTAAGATTTAAGGCACAAATTGACCTGGTGTAAGTGATTGGTTTCACAGAACTGGGAGAAACCTAAATATTTTGTGATTTTGGGAGTAAGTTACCATTTATCACAAAATCCAAGGGGACTGTCTATGACTCCATGGTAAAACTGTTACAGGAATTCAGGAGTTCACATTTGTTATTGGGTTAGTGGGATCTAGTTATAGAACATATCACCAGATTGAGGGGGTCTGCTCTGTTTTTGACAGTCTGCCCTGAAGTCTGGAGTCATGAACCACTCCAGACAGGGTGACACAGGTTTCCAGCGGTCAGCAAGGCTTATCTATTTTGACTTGAGAAAGACAAGCTGGATCAGGTAATATCTTTTATTGGACCAATTTAAGCTGGTGACAGAGACAACTTTCAAGCTCCAGAGAGCTCTTCTTCAGGTCATGTGTCCTTCACCAACTGAAATTGGTCCAATAAAAGATGATAGCTCACCCACCTTACCTCTCATATCCTGGGACCAGCATGGCTACAACAACACTGCAAACTATCTTGACTTGAAGTATTTTTAATATACTTCCACACAAAAAGCATGATTCATGTCTATCTGATATGTGAATAAGGATTAAAAAGTGAAGAAGGATTAGCCCATAGAGAGAAAAGGTGCAAGTCAATTTTTGGATCATGGGACCAAATTAACGACTTTTTAAAGTGTAATGCTGCTGAGAGTCCATGAGAGTTTGGTTCCTAAAAGTAATGGCATTCCAGCAAAGATATTACAGTGTTCAACCTGGGCTCTGGATTAATAATAATTTTTTCCCTTTCCTTTTATTCCCATGAGGCTATGACAGTGCTACTGCTATCTTTCTCTTCTTCAGACAGTCAGCAGATCTATGAATATTGATGAAGAGAGCCATTGTGCAAGTTCACAGCGGTGAATCGCCTCCAACTCCTGTACCTCTACTTTAATAAGCAGATTATTAAAAATAATAATCTGCTGCCCATACGCAGCCTGATATACTATAGTAGCTGGCATTACGCATTGCACTTACCCATGCGGCATCAAAACATATTGGAAAAACAAAAGAAAGAACAAAAGATGCTGTGAAGTTGCAAATTGCTGTGAGCCTGAAGCAAATAAAAGGAAGTAGTGGTGACAGTACCAGTTATACATACACTTACGTAAATTCATTACTCTACCTTATCCATTAAACATGAATCCTTGAATTTAAATGCAGAATATTGAAGACTGTGTGACATGATAATTGGCTGAGCCTTAACCAGTGGGCGGGGCATTCACTCAGGCCAGGGCTTTATAAAGCTGTGCACAAGCGACCAGGGAGCTTAGCAAACAGGAGCTGCTAACAGGGAGTTTTGCAAGGGAGTTCTCCAGGTGAAGGAGGAGCACATACAGCATCTGTGGGGTAAGTGGCTGTCTGCAGTGTGTGTGTTTGTGTTTGGGGGTTACTTGCTGTGTGCTGAGCTTGTGTTTGTCAGTCTGTTTGGTTTGTTTGTTTGAAGGACCGTGTGCTGTAGCTGGCAGTTGGAGGCAGAGCTACCAGGAAGGTTTGAAAGCTAGAAGCCTCTGGTAATTGGCTGAGCCTTAACCAGTGGGCGGGGCATTCACTCAGGCCAGGGCTTTATAAAGCTGTGCACAAGCGACCAAGAGCTGCTAACAGGGAGTTTTGCAAGGGAGTTTGGAAGGGGAGTAAGAAGGGAGTGGGGGTCCCTTGTCGGTCTCATCTGTGACCCATTGGTCCCCTGAACCTAGAAACTGAGCCACATCCAAAACCTTTCTGTTTCCAGCAGAGCAGAGCGGACAGGGAGCTGCAGAAGGGAATTTGAGAGAGTTTGACAGAGGGAGGCTCACGATGGTGAGGAGGACCCGCAACACCTGTGCCAGCACTGCTTCTGTCTCTTCCACCTGCGCCTGTAGCCAGACAGAGCACCAAAGCATGGATGCTTTTACCCAGATTCTGGTGTGGGCTTGCAAAGACTGTAACTTGCAATTTCCACTTACTGATATCCAGGCTGGGGGTGGCATCCAATGTAAAAGGTGCCTACTAGTGGAATCTCTCAGGCAGCAGGTGGGAGAGCTACAGGAGGAGGTGGCTAGGCTGAGGAACATCCATATCCATGAGCAATTCTTGGACAGTATCCATGTGGAGACAGCTGACGTAGCTGTCCCAGTTGACAGGACTACTGACACACCAGTGGAGGAGGAGATGCCTCAGGGTGTATCTGACACACCAGTGGAGGAGGAGGCTCAGGGTGGACACAGCCAGCTGGTTACTTCTAGCAGCGGGCAGTGCTCCACCCCTGCTGAAAACCCTCCTGCTGTGGTAAAAGATAACTGTTATGCTCTTCTTGATACAGGAGAGAAGGAATCACCCCCAACAGTTAAGGAGGGGAAGCCTTGTACTCCCGTTCATCCCGGGAGGTATGCTGCCTGCCAGGGGCCCGTATCCGAGATGTTACAGAGGCATTGTGGAGGATTATCCGGCCTTCTGACTACTACCCCATGCTACTCATCCATGTGGGCACAAATGATACTGCGAGGTGTGACACTGAGCAGATCAAGAGTGACTACAGGGCTCTGGGAGTACGGGTTAAGGAGTTTGGAGCGCAGGTGGTATTCTCTTCGATTCTTCCTGTTGAAGGTAGGGGCCCGGGCAGAGACAGATGCATTGTGGAGGTGAATGCCTGGCTGCGAAGATGGTGTCACCAGGAGGGCTTTGGCTTCCTTGACCACGGGATGCTATTTGAGGAAGGACTGCTAGGCACAGATGGCGTTCACCTTTCGAAGAGGGGAAAGGCCTTATTTGCGCACAGACTGGCTAACCTAGTAAGGAGGGCTTTAAACTAGGTTCGACGGGGACAGGTGAGCAAACCCCACAGGTAAGTGGGGAACAAGACCTGGGAGATGGGTTGGAAAGAGGAGGGAGCACGGGCTATAATGGCAGTGAGGAAGGAGGGTCAGGGCAAACCTGGAAGGCAAGATCAAACCAGTATCTTAGATGCCTATATACAAATGCAAGAAGTATGGGTAATAAGCAGGAAGAACTGGAAGTGCTAATAAATAAATATAACTATGACATTGTTGGCATTACTGAAACTTGGTGGGATAATACACACAACTGGAATGTTGGTGTGGATGGGTATAGTTTGCTCAGGAAGGATAGACAGGGGAAAAAGGGAGGAGGTGTTGCCTTATATATTAAAAATGTACACACTTGGACTGAGGTGGAGATGGACATAGGAGACGGAAATGTTGAGAGTCTCTGGGTTAGGCTAAAAGGGGTAAAAAACACAGGTGATGTCGTGCTGGGAGTCTACTACAGGCCACCTAATCAGGCGGAAGAGGTGGATGAGGCTTTTTTCAAACAACTAACAAAATCATCCAAAGCCCAAGATTTGGTGGTGATGGCGGACTTCAACTATCCAGATACATGTTGGGAAAATAACACTGCGGGGCACAGACTCTCCAATAAGTTCCTGGACTGCGTTGCAGACAACTTTTTATTTCAGAAAGTTGAAAAAGCTACTGGGGGGAAGCTGTTCTAGACTTGATTTTAACAAATAGGGAGGAACTCATTGAGAATTTGAAAGTAGAAGGAAGCTTGGGTGAAAGTGATCATGAAATCATAGAGTTTGCAATTCTAAGGAAGGGTAGAAGGGAGTACAGCAGAATAGAGACAATGGATTTCAGGAAGGCAGATTTTGGTAAGCTCAGAGAGCTGATAGGTAAGGTCCCATGGGAATCAAGACTGAGGGGAAAAACAACTGAGGAGAGTTGGCAGTTTTTCAAAGGGACACTATTAAGGGCCCAAAAGCAAGCTATTCCAATGGTTAGGAAAGATAGAAAATGTGGCAAAAGACCACCTTGGCTTAACCACGAGATCTTGCGTGACCTACAAAATAAAAAGGCGTCATATAAAAAATGGAAACTAGGTCAGATTACAAAGGATGAATATAGGCAAATAACACAGGAATGCAGAGGCAAGATTAGAAAGGCAAAGGCACAAAATGAACTCAAACTAGCTATGGGAATAAAGGGAAACAAGAAGACTTTTTATCAATACATTAGAAGCAAGAGGAAAACCAAGGACAGGGTAGGCCCACTGCTCAGTGAGGAGGGGGAAACAGTAACGGGAGACTTGGAAATGGCAGAGATACTTAATGACTTCTTTGTTTCAGTCTTCACTGAGAAGTCTGAAGGAATGTCTAATATAGTGAATGCTTACGGGAAGAGGGTAGGTTTGGAAGATAAAATAAAAAAAGAGCAAGTAAAAAATCACTTAGAAAAGTTAGATGCCTGCAAGTCACCAGGGCCTGATGAAATGCATCCTAGAATACTCAAGGAGTTAATAGAAGAGGTATCTGAGCCTCTAGCTATTATCTTTGGGAAATCATGGGAGACGGGGGAGATTCCAGAAGACTGGAAGGGGGCAAATATAGTGCCCATCTATAAAAAGGGAAATAAAAACAACCCAGGAAACTACAGACCAGTTAGTTTAACTTCTGTGCCAGGGAAGATAATGGAGCAGGTAATTAAAGAAATCATCTGCAAACACTTGGAAGGTGGTAAGGTGATAGGGAATAGCCAGCATGGATTTGTAAAGAACAAATCGTGTCAAACTAATCTGATAGCGTTCTTTGATAGGATAACGAGCCTTGTGGATAAGGGAGAAGCAGTGGATGTGATATACCTAGACTTTAGTAAGGCATTTGATACGGTCTCGCATGATATTCTTATAGATAAACTAGGAAAGTACAATTTAGATGGGGCTACTATAAGGTGGGTGCATAACTGGCTGGATAACCGTACTCAGAGAGTAGTTGTTAATGGCTCCCAATCCTGCTGGAAAGGTATAACAAGTGGGGTTCTGCAGGGGTCTGTTTTGGGACCGGTTCTGTTCAATATCTTCATCAACGATTTAGATGTTGGCATAGAAAGTACGCTTATTTAGTTTGCGGACGATACCAAACTGGGAGGGATTGCAACTGCTTTGGAGGACAGGGTCAAAATTCAAAATGATCTGGACAAATTGGAGAAATGGTCTGAGGTAAACAGGATGAAGTTCAATAAAGATAAATGCAAAGTGCTCCACTTAGGAAGAAACAATCAGTTTCACACATACAGAATGGGAAGAGACTGTCTAGGAAGGAGTATGGCAGAAAGAGATCTAGGGGTCATAGTAGACCAGTAGACCACAAGCTTAATATGAGTCAACAGTGTGATACTGTTGCAAAAAAAGCAAACGTGATTCTGGGATGCATTAACAGGTGTGTTGTAAACAAGACACGAGAAGTCATTCTTATGCTTTACTCAGCGCTGGTCAGGCCTCAGCTGGAGTATTGTGTCCAGTTCTGGGCACCGCATTTCAAGAAAGATGTGGAGAAATTGGAGAGGGTCCAGAGAAGAGCAACAAGAATGATTAAAGGTCTTGAGAACATGACCTATGAAGGAAGGCTGAAGGAACTGGGTTTGTTTAGTTTGGAAAAGAGAAGACTGAGAGGGGACATGATAGCAGTTTTCAGGTATCTAAAAGGGTGTCATCAGGAGGAGGGAGAAAACTTGTTCACCTTAGCCTCCAATGATAGAACAAGAAGCAATGGGCTTAAACTGCAGCAAGGGAGATTTAGGTTGGACATTAGGAAAAAGTTTCTAACTGTCAGGGTAGTTAAACACTGGAATAGATTGCCTAGGGAAGTTGTGGAATCTCCATCTCTGGAGATATTTAAGAGTAGGTTAGATAAATGTCTATTAGGGATGGTCTAGACAATATTTGGTCCTGCCATGAAGGCAGGGGACAGGACTCGATGACCTCTCGAGGTCCCTTCCAGTCCTAGAGTCTATGAATCTATGAACAAAATCTCCTTCTCTTCCATTTGTAAATTTGGAATTTATGGATGAATTTCTGATAGACTCCAGTGCTATTCACTTGATATAAAGCTGCATTAAAAATGGGGGAAAGCAGAGGGGTGGCATGACACTTGTACTAACACAGAACTGGTAAATTAACAATAAAAGCTCAAACTCTTGTCCATATATATATAATGATATTATTTATGAACAAATATCTCTACAAACCCTTCCTTAGCCTGACAACTTACATTGGTTCTTAAGCGCATAATACTTTTTCACTTGTAAGAGCAGCAGAGAAAATAAAAGGAAAATCTTTAGACGAAAGCAATGTGCACTCCACATAATAAGGTATACACAGTGAAATGGCTGTCTTTATCGAAATCTTTTGAGAACTTCAGCCATTATTGTAGCCTCCAATGTGTATTTTTAGTATAACTGGGAGCATTTTAAAAAGGGCTGCTTTCTATAAAACCACTTTTCCTGAGTTTCAGAGACATTTTTTCTGGATGTCAGTCTTATTCCCTGTAGTGCAAATTCCTTAATCTAGAAAAGTATACCCTAACTCAAATCTTCTGTTCTCTTAAATTCCCATTGGTGAAATAAATATCGTGGCCTGTATGTGGCATTTTTCTTATCTGGATAAACTCCACATGGGTTTCAATGGGAATTTTGCTTGAATAAGAATTGCATAAATTGGTCCTTTGTGAGTTCAAACTAAACTACAATCTATAAATAAGAGGTTTAAATGTATGGCCAACTTTTGCCCTCAGTTACAACCTCCATACTCTGTGAAACCAAACACAGTGAAGCTCCAAGGTTTTGATATGACCGATTTCTACTTTCCTAAAAGGGGAAAGAGAGCAAAATGTGGGGGGAAAGAGATAAGTTTATGAGAACCACTAGTAAAATGAGCTTACAAAAAAATACACAAATCAAAGCTGGATATTATTACTAGTAGATCCACTGTACAGAGGAAGTTATTTTTTTCAGATTATAGTTACATTTTGCTTTTTTTTAGGGTTTTCTGCGTAGTGTTTTTATGAAATTTACTTCTTCCTTGCTGGTTTCTATTTTTAAAAGTGAAATAATAGCTGAAACTAAGCTCCTGAGCTGTAGACAAATTGTCTATAGTGTTTTGGAAGAATACATGGAGAGCAAGAAGACAGACTTCTGTAAGGAAAGACAGAGGATGCTATTCAAGCAATGAACAAGAAGAGAAGGGCAATATGCAACAAAAGAGTTAAAATGATCTGTCTCAGTCCTTGCATAGAGTCCAGCAGAATTAGATCATGACTCATTATTCTTACACAGATGTCAAGATGAGAGACCATTTATAAATACTATAGATTAGATCCCACTAGCTGTACAACATGTGACTGAACAACAGATTTCCCAAATTGGAAGCAGTTAGTCTCATAGGGTATATCGTGGGTCGGCAACCTTTGGCACGCGGTCCATCAGGGTCGTCCACTGGCAGGACACGAGACATTTTGTTGACATTAACGGTCCTCAGGCATGGCCACTCGGAGCTCCCATTGGCCAGGAACAGCAAACCACAGCCACTGGGACCTGTGGGGGGCTGTGTCTGTGAACGGTCAATGGAAACAAAATCTCTCATGGCCCACCAGTAGCCTACCCTGATGGGCCTCTTGCTAAAGGTTGCCAAACCCTGAGGTACTTCTTTGCTACAGGATTAGCTCAGGATATAGCTTCATTGTTCCTCCTAATGACCCCTTCCACCCATGCAGAAAAAACGTCCAACTTGAGCTTGAGGGTGCTTTACGCTCCAGCTAACAGGCCTAGCTTAGTGTATAGGCTTTGAGCTTGGATTTCCCTTCAGCCTGAGGTGGCAACCCACCTATTTTTCAATGAAAACACAGGCTAATTAAACATGAAAGCTGTTAGTCCGCCAATCTTAACCCACTATTCTACTTGGGCTGTACTGTTTTGTCTACTTCCTCCCTTTTCTGGCACTGCATTTTTAACCATGTTTGCTTGCTCCATTTCTACTGAGCTTCCACAGCATTTGAACAGAGATGCTGTAAAAGACATCCTCCTCTCGTGCTGCCAGTTTGGCAGAAACTGAAACCAGCCTTTTGATAAAGCTCTGATATAAGCCCATTAACACCCATACTTTGTGGAAATGGACCCAACAAATTTCATGTTTAATGGCCAGGAAAGGAACGGAGAGGCAGAGAGGTCGGTTGGGTGTGCTACACATCGGTTTGTGGTTGGCAAACTGAATTCCTTAAAGACATGGTCATTCAAAGTCCTTGCTGCCAAGTGCTGTTTGCTTTTGCCTTCAGAACTGTATAAATGGTACATCTTGTGATCAGTTAACTCTGGTGATTAGCCTACCCCTGGTGTGAGCAGCCGCACCACAAAGTCACATCCGAGTCCCTGTGTCCTTACTGGTGACATACTCCCTTGTCTGTGTGTCACAGAACTTCTGGGGCCAGACCCTGTGGCTCTTAACACTGATGTACGCTGAGCCACTTGTCTGTCATTTTGGGCACACAGGGCGAATAGTGAGAAGGCACTGGAGGTCTATCAGCACTTGAGTGATTCAACCTGTGTCATCACTGCAAAGTGGTTGGAATATCAGCCTGAATGAAAGTGGAACCTTGACTCTAATAGACGCTATCAGCTATGCCACATAGCCTAGTTTGAAAGCACCACTTAACTTAGGTGAGAGGGTTTTATGTACAGACTGGTGGTGAAGTGAGGTAGAGATGCAGCATACATGCAAGAGCTTGGGCTAACTCTGTAATGAAAACATACCTAAAGAGACATATAAGGGAACAAGGAGTCTGGGCCACTGATCATTCCACTTACTACTGCATGCAATTTTAGGAGACAGCCTCAGAGCATCACTTGAGTTTACCAGATCTTGATGGCTCTAGCATTAAAAAAGTCTGTCTGTTTCAGGCATGTGCCTCTGAAAAAGTAACCACAGAATGCATCTAATTTATAATAAATTGATACGTGTCAATGGTATTAAAAACCTAAAGAACATTTACTGAGCCACTTGCATTGCTTGACATAGCTACCACAGATCTGACTTGCAAAATGAAGAAAACAACTGCAGAAATTAAGTGAAGAAGTGGCTATCAGTCTTTTTGGGGACAAGTATCAATAGGTTCTCACTAGTATCCAAGAATGAAAGAACTCTGTGACTGTGTGCCCCATAATCTTCATAAAGATATGCTTATGATACGAATATGACATGTAAGATATGTTTTACGCAAAATGGGTCATGTGAGATATCATTGGAAAGGTTACGATTTACTGATTATGATTATCCTATTTATATGCATGTATCATTTATGTCTCTGAAGTTAGGAATATTGACTATGTAACAACTGTTTTTACACATGGGGAAAGCCCACCAGACAGTGTGTCTGGATCGGATATTAGGAAGGGCAACAAGACTTTAAAGATACTAATCTCCCTCCTTCCTGAGAAGTTTCCTGGGAGGCTGCTTTAACACTACACAGTCAAGTAATCATGTCACCTGGTACTGGACACCATCCTGGACTTCTAGTGTTTTTCCACTAAGAGGGGATGGGAGTGAAACTGGGAAACAAAGGATTCCCATCATATGCAAATCATATTTAAGGCTACGGAGTGAGTTAATCTTGGTTCTTCTCCACTGCCTCCCCGCCCAAGAAGGAAGACAACTGAAAACATCTGAAGAAACAAACAAACTAAGCTAGGGAGGGCAAGGGCTGAGCCCAGGCTAGAAAAGGCTAGTCTGTGATTTAAGCTGCTGGAAGTGCAGTTTACCTTCAAGAAACTCTGCAACCAGCACAAAACAACATTCAGGGTGAGAAATTGCTAGTTGAAATTAATAGTTTTTAAAGTGTACGTATCTTGACAATTAGCCACCAATGCCATTAGGCAGTGTGCTTTAGTTTCCCCTTCCAAACACCAGTCTAGATTGGCTTTCTCTGCTGTGTCAAGCTCTAAGCCTATTTACAGGCACAAGCTGAGAAGCAGTATTCTTATAGAACTTCCTTGTTACCACTCCTTGCCTGTACAAAAGTTTCTTCCAAAAATCATGCATGTTAAACATTTTTAAAGGGTTTATCATCAGTACCAAATTCTTTGTTACAAGCCACAGATTATGTATAAAGAGACATAACATCACCAGCAAATTCGTGATACAGAGGTGCTTCGAAGTATGATTATCATACTACACTTGTGTATGGCGTGAAATTAGGAAGGCCAAATCACACTTGGAGTTGCAACTAGCAAGGGAAGTTAAGAGTAACAAGAAGGGTTTCTTCATGTATGTTAGCAACAAGAAGGTAAAGGAAAGTGTGGTCCCCTTACTGAACGGAGGAGGAAACCGAGTGACAGAGGATGTGGAAAAACCTAATGTACTCAATGCTTTTTCTGTCTCTGTCTTTACGAATAAGGTCAGCTCCCAGACTACTACACTGGACAGCACAATATGGGGAGGAGGTGACTAGCCCTCTGTGGAGAAAGAAGTGGTTCGTGACTATTTAGAAAATCTAGACAAACAGAAATCATGGGACTGGATGCTGCATCTGAGGGTGGTAAAGGAGTTGAGGATGCGATTGCAGACCCATTGGCCATTATCTTTGAAAACTCATGGTGATTGGGGGAGGTGTCGGATGACTGGGAACAGGCGAATGTAGTTTCTATCTTTAAAAAAAAGGAGGAAGGAGAATCCGGGGAACTACTGGCCAGTCAGCCTGACCTCATTACTTGGAAAGATCATGGAGCAGGTCCTCAAGGAATCAATTCTGCAGCACTTAGAGGAGAGGAAAGTGCTCAGGAACAGTCAGCATGGATTCACCAAGGGCAAGTCATGCCTGACTAACCTAAGTACCTTTTATGATGAGATAACTGGCTCTGTGGATATGGGGAAAGCAGTGGGTGTTTTATTCCTTGACTTTAGCAAAGCTTTTGATACGGTCTCCCACAGTATTCTTGCCAGCAAGTAAAAGAAGTATGGTCCGGATGAATGGACTATAAGGTGGATTGAAAGCTCGTTAGATCGTCGAGCTCAACGGGTAGTGATCAACGGCTCCATGTGTAGTTGGCAGCCGGTATCAAACGAAGTGCTGCAAGGGTCATTCTTGGGGCTGGTTTTGTTCAATATCTTCATTGATGATCTGGAGGATGGCGTGGACTCACCTTCAGAAAGTTTGCAGATGATACTAAACTGGGAGTAGTGGTAGGTATGCTGGAATGTAGGGATAGGATACAGAGGGTCCTAGATAAATTGGAGGACTGGGCCAAAAGAAATCTGATGAGCTTCAGCAAAGACAAGTGCAGAGTCCTGCACTTAAGATGGAAGTATCCCATTCACTGCTACAGACTAGGGACCGAATGGCCGGAAGCAGTTCTGCAGAAAAGGACCTAGGGGTTAGTGGACGAGAAGCTGGATATGAGTCAAGAGTGTGCCCTTGTTACCAAGAAGGCTATTGGCATTTTGGGCTCTATAAATAGGGGCATTGCCAGCAGATCTAGGGACGTGATCATTTCCGTCTTGTTGGCATTGCTGAAGCCTCATCTGGAGTACTGTGTCCAGTTTTGGGCCCCACACTACAAGAAGGATGTGGAAAAATTGGAAAAAGTCCAGGGAAGGGCAACAAAAACGATTAGGCGGCTGGAGCACATGACTTATTAGGCTAGGCTGAGGGGGGAGGTCTAGCTCTGTGGTTTGAGCATTGGCCTGCTAAACCCAGAATTGTGAGCTTTATCCTTGAGGGGGCCATTTCGGGATCTGGGGCAAAAATCTATCTGGGGATTGGCTTTGCTTTGAGCAGGGAGTTGGACTACATGACCTCCTGAGGTCCCTTCCAACCCTGATATTCTATTATTCTAGAGACAGTCCAGTTTGTTCCACAGTTATTGGATTTTCCAACCCATTTCTGTACCATAGTATCTGTTCAAATACAAGATTTCCCTTTCCTTTGGTAAAGGTTTTTGGTTATATATGTCTTTGGGGTGTTGAGGAGGAAAGAGTGTAAGGAGACCTTGCATGTTACTGGCCATCCCCCTGTGGAGTTGCATTTCATTTCCAGAGTTAAGCCTGTGCAATGAATCCACCCTCCCTCCTGGGATTTCTCTGTGGTTCTCACTCTCATCACTCAGCTACCTACGCCTAGCTATTGAGAGGTGCTTACTTGCTAGAGAAATGGCTGCCTCCTCCCCTTTGTCAAGTGAATCAATAGCATTTTCAGTGACACACCATTTCTTAGAAAGACGCTCATCCTGCCATAAAGAGACAGAGTTAGTTTTCACAAATATATCAGGAATAACCATTTGCAAAAGTGAGAACTGGATTGGGGTGACCTCTGTTACCGCTCTCTCTATTCTCAAGAGGCCAGTTGTGTGACTACTTCCCTCCAGCAGGTCAGTTACACCTTTCTCTCTGGCAAATCTCTCCTGAGCAAACTCCCTTCCTAACTTCTTTCTCTGAATCCCCTTCTAAGGCACACAGCTCTGTGCTCTCTAGAGTGGGATCTATCCCCTGTTCAGCTATGGGCTCACAGCTAACAGCCAGAACAGACCTTTCACTGGTAAGCTCTGTACCCTCTTCCCTCTTCATATTGGGTTTGCCTCCAGTTACATAGCTCATGGAAACCTCACCCACTGCAGTGGTCTCTAGGATTCCACCACCCTCCTCTGGGCTTACGTATAGGACACATCTCTCTGTGCATTCCAGAGTGAGGTCTGTCCCTTTCTTGGCTTCAGTTAGATGGCAGCCAGCAACTTGGATAGTCTTCACACAGACAGGCAAAAACTTCCCTTCTTGCCTGGAGAAAAGACTGTTTTTGCCACCGGGTAAGGGGTGGTCTCAACCACACCCACCTTTGGCAGCAGACTGTTTTTCACTGCTGCAGAGAGATTAAAGAGACACTCTACCATTTCCCCAGAAGTTTCTGTGAGTTTACTCTTCCCCTCTGTCTCTTTAGCACAAGATTCCTCCTTGCTGCTGACAGACCCCCTGGGCAGCCCGTTATTCCCCAATAACATTTGGGTTGGATTATGAGAAACAGCAGCAACTGTTAATTCAACTTGAAAATTCCCAGTTTCCATGTGCACATTAGCCAAAGGCACAAGGATTTTTTGACCTACCAGCAAAAGCTCTGGCATCTGTCCTGGCCTTTCTCCTGAACAAGGTCTCTCCTGACCACAGAAATGTCTGCACCAGTATCTGTCCATCCAGGGAGCTCTTTGCCATTAATTTATGTGCTTCTTGCCAGGCCTTGCAGTGGTTATTTTTACAAATCCTGTATGATAAATGGCAATTGCCTGAGGTGCCTCTGTGCTCTGGGTAGCAGCATTTCCGAGAATTGCCTGCTGCCTTTTCCCACTCAGTAGATGGCATTTATTCCTCAGGTGATCAGTGGATTTACAATGATAGTGGAAGACTGGAGGAATGAACTTGGGCAAGTGCGCATCCAGCCTCCCACCCATCCTCCTTTTTCTGTGGGCTAAAATGAGAATCCTGCTTCCCATCAAACTCAAACTCCTCTGCTATTTATTCCTAAGAGATGCTTGGTATTCAAATTCATATGCAAAAGCTCCAACTTATGGACACCTTCCTTATGGCTCTAGTGACGCTACATTTTGTTGGGTACTTCAGATAGTAGCAATGAAAATAAAGGAAATACTTTTTCATTTGCTTGTACTGTTAGGTAGTGTTGTTGGCACAGAATGGAAATAGCTGATGTCACCACTCACGTCTTTATCGGAACTGATTCCCTACTCTCAGTGTTTAATTTGTAATGAAAGAGGAGCCAGGGCTCAAGAAATTTTTTTTCACATTCATAGCAGCAACCCCAGATATGCTGGGGCTTGAACTGCCAAGCCCACAGGTGCTAGGGCTGAGCTCAAGCAAGCCCTGGTACAAATTAAGCACCACATATGCTATCTGCTTCACTAAGGTACCTGAACTGAGAATCCAAACCACAATGTGGCTCTCTGATCTCTCTCTCTTAAAAGAATTGGATAACGTTTGAAAACAACATTCTTCTAATAAATTTGTATATAGAATGTTACTTTATGTTAAATTCCCAGAATAAAAAAGGAAAAACGTCATCAAAATTAGATTAACTCAGGATGTGGTAATTTATACAAGTTACAGAACTGAGATTACATTTGCAAAGCTTAACTATCCAGTGAGATCCAACAGAGTGCCTCTGTGACCCCGGAGCCGGTGTGGCTTGGTGACACATAAGAAGCCACAGGCAATCGACCTGGACTGGAATCTCTGAAAGAGACGCAGCAGGAGATTCCACAGTGTAAGAGAGCAGCCCTCCCAAGAGCGACAGTATGTTGGAAATTCTGTACAAGCTGTATACAGGATAATCTCCCATCCATCTCTCCCCCTTCGCTGAACGTTATACACAGACGTAGCCAGTCTGGACATGTGTGAGTATGAAAATTGCTTAGGGCTTGGGGCATTAATGTTTTTCCTGAGTGATGTGGGAGCATTCCCAACACTCTCCATTGTTGTTTTATTATTTTATTAATGAAGATTTAAAATTTAATCATATGGTGTGTTTTCCTTATCTTCCCCAACATCCTACAGTGTCAGCCTGATCATCTGACATGAGGGTTGGTTGGTAACAGAAATTTGTCACAGTTTGGTGAGCAATTAAGACGGGCAGAGCGCTGCAGAATTTACACCATCTATTTGTTTTACCCTTGTTATTTTTATGTTTGCTTTGCTTGATATTGTTGATGTTATATGTTGAGGATTGCATGATTAAAGGAGTGCCCACTCTCAGCCGCAGTTAATCTGAGAACTGAAGAGGAGTTTAGCATTCCTCTCTCCACCCTGGTTAACCAGGAAGGGTGGCAGGTGGATCTACCCCAATTATAGCAGGACTGGGCAATGGAGAAGTTGGAGAAAAGGGAAGAGATGTGTACTTGAAAATTAGAATTGAGCAATTAAAAGCATAGATCATGAACTAGGCAGCAACTCAAACCTACGCCCAGGGCAAGTTGCAGGCCTTGAGACAGGACTTCCAGGTAGAAAAGGAAGCCCTGGCTAAGCAAGTACCGGTCCTTCAGGGACTAGTCAAAATGTAACCATTTGTGCTCAGCATAAGCCATAAAAGCAGTGTGTTTGCCACAAGAGGAAATTGAATACTTAAACGCCAATGGGCCATGCGTTTTTGCCCAGGTGGCAAGCCTCAAGAGAGAGAGGACGCGGGTAGTCTTGTGAGTAGGAATATTTAAGGGAAGAGACCAGGAAGGGTGGGAGCTAGTTGAGAAGCCCACCCTCCTAGCTAAACCGGTAGTGGAACAAGTTAGACAGTTCCGTCGCATCATAAATTATTCACTGGAGCAACCCACCCCCTTCTTTTAACAACTAGAAACTAGATACCTTTAGTATACATGCACGCCTAAAGTTAGAAATGTAGGGGAGTTAAAAACAAACAAAGAACAAAACCAGGGAGTGAAAACAAAGAGGCTGGGAAACTAGGGCTCTTATCAGTTATTCGAAGGAGCTGCCCTAACACATCTGGTACTATGCCAGGAATGCAGCTTCTCTCTTATCTCACTTTTTCCCAGCGCTTGTGAGACATGCTGCTGCTTCTCAGTGTTTTCCACTCAGGAATTACCCAAAAACCTCTGTTAGCCTGACTTTGGTCAGGTTGGCATACCTGGTTTTGTCTGCAATATCTTCATTCAGGCCTAACAAGAACAATAACTAGGAGTCTGGACTCAAACATCCAGAGGGCAGCTTAAAAATCATGAGATATTTAAAAATACTCCCTTTGGGGGTAAGGTTATTATTTTCTTGGTTTTTCTGAGACTCCTGGGTCATGTTTTCTGCCTGAACTTGAAGGCTAAAAATGGACTTTTTAAAATAAACATATTAAAGGGAAGATTTTTCTATCCTCATTGGGATCCTAGATTGGGGCCTCATGGTGTTGGGCACTGCAGATACTCCATCCAAGAATGGATGTCCCAGTTGTTCCAAGCACTGCAGAGACCCTGACCGAGGGTGAGGGCCCTGATTCTGCCAGGTGTTATATGACTCAGAGTGTGACAGAGAGAGTCCTTGCTGCCAACAGCTCACAGGTGAAATAGACAAAGTGTGGGAGGGCGGTTCCCGTTTTACAGATAGGGAAACTGAGGCCCGAAAATGTGATGTAATTTGTCCATGTTTGCACAAAAAACACTGGGACCAAACTGGGAACTGAATCCAAATTTTCTGAATCACAGCCTGGCCTTTAGCCATGAGCCAAGCGTTGCTGATTGCATGGCAGAGGCCTCCATGGAAATTTTCAGAATCTCCATCATTGGAGGATTTTAAGAAGGGGTTATACAAACACCTGTCAGGGATGGCCTAGGAATACTTGGTCCTGACTGTTGGAATCCATCCCAGCCCCACCTTTCTATAATGATTCAATGGATCATCTTATTTATAATTACCAAAGTTCTCTCTCTGGAATTATCCGCTAAATGGTTATTATCTCCACTCTGTTGCCTGGGGTAGAATGGAAGAGGAGAAAAAACCTGTCTCAACAGAGGATGCAAAGGTCAGTTTGTTCTCTCTTCATGTTTTACTGAAGCTTACAGGGAGGACGACACATGACCTGCCTAAGAAGATAGAGAGGACATAGAGTTTATTTCATTTTGGGCTGTGAATATACACGAAAGAGTGGCTGTTACTACCACCCAATGTGGGGCTTTAATGCACAACCATGGGATTTAAAGTGTTATGTGCTACCAGCTGAGCTAGCCAGGTTTGAGTCTGTTCAGCTGCCCAGTCTCTATGTAGAAGGAGCCCTGAGGGTATTTGTGAGCTGAGGGTCCCTTTCTGGCATTCGCCTTCTTTCCTGGTTATGTCTCCAGTGAGAAAAACCGGAGCTGTTACAGGGCTGGTTAAATGCTGCTTTCTAGACCAGAGATCTGGGGTTGATTTAGCATGCTGTCGCCATCAGCTGGTCAGAGAAACCGGGGGGAGGGTGGAATTTAGGATTGTCCCACCAGGGGAAGGTGCTGTTGGACTCATCTAGTGGAGGAGAGTCTGAAAAAGTTTCTCAGCTCCCAGAGAGGAGGAAGACAAGCTGGTGCCCCACACATATTTTCACAGGGAATCAGGTCATGGTATAATTCCCCACTCTGAACCTTAGCGTCCAAAGGGTGGGGTAACAGCATGAACTCTTCTAAGCTTAATTACCAGCTTAGAATCTGTAGCGCTGCCACCAGCCAGGCATTCCAGTACCTGGTATACTCTGGTCCCCCCAAAACCTTGCCCGGGGACCCCCAAGACCCAGACCCTCTGGATCTAAACACAAGGTAAGTAAACCCTTTCCCTCACCGTTGCCTCTGCCAGGTTTCCCCTCCCTGGGTTGCCCTGGAAGATCAGTGTGATTCAAACTCTTTGAATCTTAAAACAGAGATGAAAATGCACCTTCCCCCATCCTTCTCTCTTCCCCTCCCAGATTAACCCTGAGAGAGAGACACTAATCCTAACACAGAGAGAAATTAGCCTCTCTCTCTCCCTACCCTACGTTTATCCCACCAGTTCCCTGGTGAATACAGACCCAGTCCCCTGGGGTCTCACACCAGAATAAAAAAACCAAAAGAAACCAAAAAATCATTTTAGGCTAAGCAAAATATTTCAGCAAATAAAATATTCAGCCAAACACTTTCATCCCACTCTTTGGAAGGAACTATCCCGGAAAAACTGATCATTAGCCTCTTCCATTCCTGAGGTCTAGCTGCTGAAGTGTTCTAAGCATGGACAATGGGCCTTTCACCTGTTTCCCACTGGTTACTACCTTGTTCGGGAATCTACTGAGATTTGACTGTGTTTTTTCTCCTTGTGAGATGGGCAAATTGGAGGAGCTCTTGCAGCATTTCTAATAAATGAGTTAAAAACTGCCACCACCTTTTGTTTGCAAAATAGCTCAGCCCTCAGTGTGTTCAGCCTGTCTGAAAACCTGGCCAACATTTCTGTTGCCCAAATGACAGCTGAGTTCTTCTGAAATTCTGGCTCTAGGGGTGTGATTAAGGTAATGTGATTAAGTGGCAGACTACTTCTATCCCTCTGCCTAACTAGATACCTTGATTCAGATTCCATGTAAAAATACAATAAATGCATTTTGTTGGTATCTAAACCTGAGATCAAGATAAAATATTGTGATTGTAAGTCAGTGAGAAAATCTCTGCTGAGTTCTACAGAAGGAAGGTTTTCTCATCAGGCTCTCACACAAGATAAAAGTTCTGAAGGTTCTTTGAGCTTCCAGACATAGAGGCCAGACTTTTCAGAAGGTCTCACACTCACCCCTAGAGCCAGAATTTCAGAAGAACTCAGCTGTCATTTGGGCAACAGAAATGTTGGCCAGGTTTTCAGACAGGCTGAACACACTGAGGGCTGAGCTATTTTGCAAACAAAAGGTGGTGGCAGTTTTTAACTCATTTATTAGAAATGCTGCAAGAGCTCCTCCAATTTGCCCATCTCACAAGGAGAAAAAACACAGTCAAATCTCCCAACCAACACAGCTCACATCTACTCCCCTTTCCACGGATATTTGTCTGACAGCTCACAGGGACCCATTCGACAAGACAGGAAATCCAAATTCAGTAAAGTCACAGGAAAGTTTTTCACTGCAGGTTTGACTGACTGTGAAGCTCAGACAGAAGAGTTTGGTCTAAAGAGGGTGGTCCAGAGTGTACCAGGCACTGGAAATCCTGGTTGGTGGCAGCGCTACGGGTTCTAAGCTGGAAATTGAGCTTAGAGGAATTCATGCTGGTACCCCATCTTTTGGACGCTAAGGTACAGAGTGGGGAATTATACCATAGCAAGCAGTCTCTGAGCGACTGCACATGGCTAAGCAAAGAGAAGAAACCCAAATCCCCCCTGTGCTTTGGGAGTTAGGTTTGCGATGAGAATTCTGTAGTTCGGATGACCAAGCCTGGACATTGTATTTCTTTATCAGTTTCTCTGGCATTGGGGCATTTTTGTGCTCATAGCTGTGATGGCCGAGTGGTTAAGGCGTTGGAGATGAAATCCAATAGGGTTCCCCTGCCAGGTTTGAATCTCATCCCAGTGAGGCCTTTGATTTAGCCAGTCTCTCACCCAGGCAATACCTCCCTGTACAACCCCCTGAGACACTCTCAATTCTATCCCCACACCAGGTAAATCCTGTTCTGCTCCTTTAAAAAAAAGATGCCTCCGATGTCACCTCACACTGTGTCCCTGAGGTGTCAGACAAACTCTGACACCTCTGCCACTCACCTGCCATTAGCCCTGGTTCTCCTCCTCTCTGTAGAGTGCGAAAGAAGCCAAGTCAGCAACTCCATGGGAGCTCTGGGGCTGGAGAACCAACAGAGAAAAAATAGGTGCTCAGCACCCACTGGCAGCCAACTCCCCCCCACCACTACAGGCATTGCTGACAAGCTCCTCCTCTTCCCCTTCAGCACGTCCGACTTGCCACTGATCAGCTGTTCTGTGGGGTTCAGAAGGTGCTGGGAGGGGTCGGGGAGGAACAGGGAGGGGAAGAGTTGGGCGAGGGAGAGGAATGGTGCAATCTGGGAAGAGATGGGACAAGGGTGGAGGCTTGGGGAAGGGGTGGAATGGAGGCAGGGAGTGGGGAAGAGAGGGGGGATTTGTCCCAGACCCCGGATCCCTCTAGGAACAGCCCTAAAGGGAAACGCTGACTATCACAGTGACAATAAAACTGATAAGCATTGTAGGGGAGACAGAGGGAGATCCACACTCATCAGGTCCCTTTTCTCCCCCAAGGTGAGCCAGACACTGCTCTCTCCTGGCTCTCACTCTAGCAGCTGGACGCCAAGGAGCCATTTCCCCAAAGGAAGTGCATTGAGTGCCCCTGTGGTGCTGGGGGGCTGGCGCTGCTGCGGCTTGTGGGGCTGGCAGGGGGAACTGATGTCTGCACAGACTCTCAGCTGCCAAGCTGAAGGGGGAACTTGGGACCTTACCAGACTGGCTCAGTGAAGACGAAGGTTGCTCTCTAGAGCACAGAACAGCATCCGCCCATGCAGCTAGGCAATGAGCATTTCCCACAGCCTGGAACCAAGAGGGAGGCGGCAGCTGCTGTTCCAGCTCCTCGGGGACAACCCTGTCAGACAACAGCCACTTCTTACTCACCACAGCTAAGGGTGTCGGGGTGTGGAGCAGCCGTTCATTTTCCTGTTCGCACTCCTCTGCCGTGTGAAAATCGGGGAGGGACTGCAGAAGCACCACTTCCCTCCCGAAATGACGTCCAGTGAGGGAAGCCAGGACAACAGAGTAGGGCGGCAAGTAGTGGCCAGACTCTCACCGCCAGGGTCTAGTCTTGCTCAGAGTCCAGTTCAGCTTCATCCCCATAGCAGTGGCCCCCAGTCCCTTTCAACCACCAGGTCAACCTGGGCACTAAGGCAGGAACAGGGTGAGGAAGCAAGTCAAGCCGAGCAAGGAAGGGAAAAGCGAGTCTTCTCTTCATGAGCCGCTCACAATAATGTCCTTTTTGTGTGCAACTGCTGCAGAAACATCCTGGACAGAAAAGCAACAGGCCAAAGTAAACCTATATGGGTGCCAAAACAGCTCAGTTAGGTGAGCATTAGACTGAAGTGCTAAAGGTCCATGGATCAAGCCCAGGCTTTGGCAGGTTCTTTCATCCTCCTTGTGCACAGACATCTTTTTTTCTGGCAGCACAGCGATGCCTGTACCCAAAGTGAGGAGGTCTGGCCTGGAGCAAAACAATTTTGGGGGCTCCTTCCACTAAAAAAAAGTTCCAATACTGTATTCTCATGGGGCACCTGCTTGGTTGCCCCACTTGGTTCCCCTCTGGGTGGCACTGATCATGAGTCTCAGATCTTGGGCTCTGCAGTAGGACAACATAGAATGGGCTTCTGCCCCTAGTTGGCCTACCTGACCTTTAACGATGAGAACTCTCCTTCCCACCATGACAGGAAGAGAGCAAGGCAGACTGGCCCTCAGGAATGGTGCCAGAGGGCTGCTGGGCAGTGACAGGCAGGGATTAAGGATGAAAACTCCTCTGCGCAGCTGAGCAAGGGCAGTACCATGGAAAGGGCAACTGTGACAATGGCTGTGTGGAAGATGGAAGGGATTTGGGGGCCCAGGAGGAGGTGCTTGATGCTCAGTGCCTTGGAGCAGCTGGACTTGGACATGGTGGGTGTTCAGGAAATGCACACTAACAACTCTAGGGTAGCTCAATAGGCAGAGGGTGATTGGAGGAAGGGCCTTCTGGCCAGGGAAGAATGATGTGGCAGGAGTCTTGTTTTTCACATTTGCGATGTGACTACAGAAGGTGGTGGAGCTCAAACCAGGGAGGGTATTACTGGTAGACTTTGTGCTCTGTGGCACTGGTTATAGCTATACTAGTGTGTATGGTCCCCAGTTAAGGCATGAGAGGGAAGATCAAAGGCTCCCTTCCTCTGGACTGCATGATGTTTGTTGTTGAGGGGAGGATTTTAATTGTGTCAGACGGCCTGAAGACCGCTGGTCTCATTTTTCGGACCGTCAGAGGAAACATTTTTACAATGAGCACTACCTGGCACAGGTCTGTAGTGAGGTCAGCTTAGAGAAGATCACTCCAGCCACAGAGGGGGTTCACCTTTCTGCGGGGACAGAGCAGGACTCGCATTGACCGGATTTATGCTTAGCTTTTGTGTCTTTATGTTTCTCAGATTCTTTCTTGGCCTGGCTTGTTACACTTTGACACTTAACAGGCCAGAGTTTGTGCACCTTCCTATTATCCTCACTTGGATTTGATTTCCAAATTTTGAGGGATAACTTTTTGCCTCTAACAGCCTCCATTCCTCGGCCTTTTACCTAGAGTGGCGTTCTGCTGGTCCTCCTATTGTCGTTTCTGATTTAGGGCAAACGTTTCATCTGAGCCTCTAATTGCAGTGTTTTTAAAAGGTCAGCATGCTGCTTGCAGGCTCCTAACGCTTGTGACAGCAGCTTCTTTTAACTCCCATCTAACCATCTGTACTTATGTCGATAGGTTGACTTCAGGTCTTTAACTTTGAGCGGTAGCTGAGAAGATGGTAAATCGGACAGAAACCCGTTCTACAAACCTCTTCATTTCCTTGTTATTTCCTGACTTCTTTATTCATCGCCTTTTCCTTATTTCCTAGCTGAGGCGGCGGCCTGCCAGGGAGCTCCCCGGCACCTCTGGCTGCCTGGGCTGAAGGTAAGAGGCAGGGCTGGGCAGGGTGAAGGCCTCCTGTCCCAGCCTGAGGCCGCAGTACTTCCTCGTCCCCTTTTCTCAGCCGCACCGGCAGGCGGCTGTTGCAGGAGAACACGAGAGAGGCTCTTGGGATGCTAGGCAGCGCTGTGTGGCTGTCAAGGGAAAGAGCCGACTCTCCCAACTTGACCTGCCATTGAGTCGTGTGGCTCTGCGCTCCGTCACCTGAGGTGGGCCAGGCTGTGGATGTGACTGAGGCTTGGGCAGCATGGCCACACTTTCCTGACAAGGCATAAGGCAGACCAAGGTCTTTGCACAGCCTACAGGGAAGTGGGAGGGAGGCATCTTTCAGCCTTCGTGTCTCATCCTTTTCTCCCTTGCTCCTTGGGCAGAGGCGGGAGGAAGTGAAACGCTCCTGGCTCAAGGTTTTGCGCTCGGCTTTGAGGATTAAGCCTGAGCCTCCAGCATGGCTGCCGGGAGATGGGCTTTTGCAGTGCTGCCCCCACACTCTTGTAGGCAGCAGGTGAACCCACTGTGTCCAGGAGTGAGCCTTCAAGGTGGCAAAAGGGGAACATCACGGCTCCCAGCAGACCTTGAGGAGCCCATGAGGAGCCTTCAGTGGCATCCCTGGGGGACCATAAACCCCACTCCTTTCCATTAACAGCTGAACTCACTGACCCATGATACCACAGAGACACCTACTAGCAGCTGGTTTGCCAGCGCTGCTGCCCAGCACCCTGCAGCGCTTCCTGCCAGTGCCAGAGCTCGCCAGGTGCTAGCCTGGAGCCAGGGCCTCTAGGTGCTGCTGAAGAAAAGCCAGCAGAGTGACACAGTGGAAGCGTCCTGTGCCCATACCACAGAGGTCAATCAATCAAAACCCCTTTCTGCTAGCACTGGGCCTCCTTCTTCTTACACTGGGCCCTCAAGTGAGGGGGTGGCTGGCACAGTGCCAAGAGTCTAACCTGTGAGGCAGGAGGTGGCTGATGCCTGCAGCCTGCTGGGGAGCTCCCAGAAGCTTTAAAGGACAGAGACTCCTCAATGCCCTTAGTAACAAGGGTTTGAGGTTCACAGAGCCAGTAAGGGGGTCACTATGTCTGCCCTATAACCCTGAGTTTCAGGTCACTGTGCAGCTTTGATCTAGAGCTCCGGTCCCAAGGATCGACCAGCAGCCCACAGCCTCCCCCTGGGTCTGCCCCACCTGGTTACTCCTTACAGGCCGACCTTACCCTCCTTCCAGCCCCAAATTCGCCCCCTAATCATCCTACTGCCACTCACAGCCACAGACGTGGAGGTGCTGGAGGAGGGAGGGGTGACTCTAGGGTGGGGTTCTTCTCTAAAGATGGCTGGCTGAAAGGTGGTGCTCAGCTCTGTCAGTCACCTGCCCAGTTGCCTCGCTGCCAGGGGATGCAGACATTTCTGTATGGCACATAAAGGGGCTATTTGGTGTTGAAGCGAATGTGAGGAATGTGCATTTCTGAGAGGGAATTTTCATCTCTTCAGCAGCTGTATATCAGGGCCCTGGTGGCCTAATGGATAATGCACTGGCTTCTAAAGCCAGAGATTGTGGGTTTGAGTCCCATCTGGGGTGAAAATCTACTTCCTTCTTGTGTATTGCAAGGAAACCTTGGCCTTATTTTCAACAAGGAAGCTGGGAGATGTTTGAGCACAAAGTCCTGGATCTTGGGAACAATCACCAAGGATATTAGGAGGCTCAGTCTGGTGACCTAATGGATGCAACCACACACCCGCATCCCAGGGCAGTCCCGTCTGAGAACCAGGATCCATGGAGCAACATTCCCCTCCTGCCCTGACAGGTGGGCTGTGCAGATGATGGTGGAGGGCAGCAGGAGAGGAGGTTGCACTAGCACTGCCTGGGCTGTATCTGCACCAAGAATAAATGGAGGGGGTCATGCAGCCTGTTCCTGACACTCCACAGTGCTACATTCACTCCAGGAACAAGTCAAATCCTGCACCAAGGCTGGTGAATTCCCATGTGAGCACACAGTGCCCCTGTCCACCACACATGCTGCACACACATCAACTGCACCAAAAGAGACACAAACTGCACACTGAGGAGACAGTTGGTTTGTTTCCAAGTTGCTTTTATTTCCAAAGGTGCTGAAGTGCGATCTCTCTTCTTTTTCCGTGGGCAGAAATGCAATGGAGGAGAATCTCACATCCCTGAGCTGCCAGGGGACAGTGGCAGGAAGAAAACGCACTGCAATAAAATTTAAGAAACAGTCATAAATAATTTAACAATGAGAAGTAATTAAATGAAAAAAATCCAATGGATACACGTGCTGGTGGCTTGTTCCCACCCCAGAGAGCGAGGGGCAGGGAGTGTGTGAAAGGCGGGTGGTTAAGTCTGAGGGAGCATATTCATATTTCGTACAAGTTAAACAAATTATAGCAGCCAGCTACAAAATACTGCACTTGGTGACATCAATACAGAATATATAAATCTACAAGCAATACAGCCATACACAGCTAAGATAGGGTGTCCACTTAATACCAGAGTTCCCACGGCCAAATAGCTGGAAGTGCCTTCACAATCACTGCTAAAGGAAACAACATTGTGCAGAACCAAGACCAGCCCTGCTGTGCCGTTAGGAAGGCCTGAAGGAAACTCAGCAAAACAATCTATGATTCTGTGCTTCTACTTAGTAGTTACCAAGTGTGATCAATGAAAGGGGGTGGACACCCAGCCAGCCAGTAGCTATAAAATCCCTCTCAGGCCTGGTCTACACTATGACTTTAGGTTGAATTTAGCAGCGTTACCGCGATTTAACCCTGGACCCATCCACACGACAAAGCCCTTTTTTTCAACTTAAAGGGCTTTTTAAATTGATTTCTTTACTCCACCTCCAATGAGGGGATTAGCACTGAAATCGGCCTTGTTGGGTTCTATTTAGGATAGTGTGGACGCAACTCAATGGTATTGGCCTCCGGGAGCTATCCCAGAGTGCTCCATTGTGACCGCTCTGGACGGTGTTCTCAACTCAGATGCACTGGCCAGGTAGACAGGAAAAGGCCCATGAACTTTTGAATTTCATTTCCTGTTTGGCAGCGTGGCGAGTGGATCAGCACAGGTGACCATGCAGAGCTCATCAGCATGATGTGCACATTGCCCGGCCCGTACTTTGTGAGAAGTCTATGACCATGTCTATGTCCTCATCACTCTCATCACTGCACTGCTGTCGCTTCCTTGCCTGGTTTTGCTTTTGCAGCTTCTGGTTCTGCACCGAAAAAAGGCATGAAACAATTGTCTGCCATTGCGCTGATGGAAGGAGGGGCGACTGATGGCATGGCTTACAGGGAATCAAAATCAACAAAAGGGGTGGCTTTGCATCAAGGAGAAACATAAACAACTGTCACACAGAATGGTCCACTCAAGGATTGAACTCAAAACCCTGGGTTTAGCAGGCCATTGATTTCACAGAACAAATCAGGTCAATTTCTTGTTTTGACACATCTGGCTTTTACATCTTAGGCTGTTAGTACAATTGCTAGCCATTGTCATCTCCTGGTTGCTCACCAGAAGACAGTGCAGTAGGACTGCTGGTCATCATCATCTCCTGGGTGCTTGACAGAAGATGGGAATGACCTGGCTGAGTCACTCCCATGTTTGCCCAGGCGCCCCTAACTGACCTCACCGAAATTGACTAAAAGAGCACCTAAGAGTATGACAACGATAGCTATCAATCATAATGCACCTTCTGCTGCCAAAAGGCAATGAGTGACTTTTCTGCTCCTTTCCCGCAGAACTATCTCAAACGTACAGTCAATGGCATCAAATCAATTCCTTGCCATGGTAGGTCCTCTGGCATTGGTGCACCTCAGCCCCTCCGAGGTGATCGGCTGGTTCCTTCCAGTCTTAAATGCTAGGAATGTGACTCAAAGGGCCACAACAGTCCTCCTCGTCTGCTCCTATGAACTATCCCTATTCTTTGCAAAACATTTACAGTTTCCTAAGTTAAAACGATGGCATTTTCGCAATGGGAAAGGGGTGGAAAATTTCTCTTCTGTGGGGAGCCGAGGGAAAGAATGATCCAAACCATGCAATTAATTCTAGAAGGTAGACTAAGAGAGCGGTTTAAGAACCTACACAGAATAGACTAAGGGTATTTCTACACGACGGGATTATTCTGATTTTACAGAAACCGGTTTCGTAAAACATTGTATAAAGTCAAGTGCACGAGGCCACGCTAAGCACATTAATTCGGCGGTGTGTGTCCATGTACCGAGGGTAGTGTCGATTTCCAGAGCGTTGCACTGTGGGTAGCTATCCCGTAGCTATCCCATAGTTTCCGCAGTCTCCTTCGCCCATTGGAATTCTGGGTTGAGATCCCAGTGCATGATGGAGCAAAAACAGTGTCGCAGGTGATTCTGGGTAAATGTCGTCACTCAATACTTCATCCATGAAAGCAATGGCAGACAATGATTTAGCGCCCTTTTCCCCTGGATTGCCCTGGCAGGTGCCATAGCATGGCAACCATGGAGCCTGTTTTGCCTTTTGTCACTGTCACCGTATGTGTACTGGATGCTGCTGACAGACATGGTACTGCAGTGCTACACAGCAGCCTTCATTTGCTTTTGCAAGGTAGCAGAGATGGTTACCATCCTTATTGTACCATCTCCTATTGTAAATTGGCAATGAGATGAAGGTTATCAGTCATTTTGCATCCTTTGCAATTGGAAATTGGCAGTGATGGTTATCAATCCTTTTGTACTGTCTGCTGCTGTCATGGATGCTCCAGGCTGGCCTTGCTGAACTTGGCTGGGGCTGCATGGACAAAAATAGGAATGATTCCCCTGGTCATTCCCTTCTTTATGTTTTGTCTAAAATTAGAGTCAGTCCTGCCTAGAATATGGGGCAAGTGTACTAGAGAACCAGAGAGCACAGCTGCTTGGGGTCAAAGCCCCAGAGATCCTGCAGAAATGATGAGCTGATTGCCATTCTAGAGGCTGCTCGTGCAACAACCCTAGTTGTTGCTTCCCTCCTCCCCCAGCCCTCCTGGGCTACTGTGGCAGTGTTTCTCCATTTGTGTGATGAAATAATAAGAAATATTGAGTTTTTAGTGAGATAAAATGAGGGGGAGGCAGGCTCCAGCTGCTATCATAGTCCAGGCAGGTCATTAAAGGATGGTGGGGAGAGGAGCGCTGCTATGATAGTCCAGGGAGTACAGAATCTTCTTTAGACATGAAAGGGAGGGGAGCTGATGGAGCTCAGTCTCCAGCTGCTATGATGAGGACTGTTACCAAGCCTTTTGTACCATCTGCCAGGAACGACTGGGAATCATTTCCATTTTGACCCAGGTGTCTCTGGCCGACGTCACCAAGACCAGCCAGGAGCACTCACCAGCTGATGATAGCAATGACTACCCACCACTTTGCACCATCTGCCACCAGGAAGGGGAGACTGGAGTTCAGCGCTGCAGCACCCTGTCTACCACCAGCATGCAGTAGACATAGGGTGACAGAGAAAAAAAAGGCGAGAAACGATTTTTTCCTTCTTCTTTTGGTGGCAGGGTGAGGGAGAAGAAGAGTGGATCCCTGGGTCCCCTAAGCCTAGATCCACTTGACGTATCCTTGGGGCCCCTAACCCTAATTCCAGGGGCCCTGCCTGTGGGGCCCCTAACCGAAGCTCCAGGGGCCCGTCCCGTGGGGACTGTAACCATAGCTCCAGGAGCCCTGCCTGTTGGGCCTCTAACCCTTACTCCAGGGGTCCTACCCGTGGGGCCCCTAACCCTAGCTCCAGTGGCTCTAATCCTGGGACCCCTAACCCTAGTTCTAGGGGCCCTACCCGTGGGGACCCTAACCCTAGTTCCAGGGGCCCTATCCGTGGGACCCTTAACCCTTCCTCCAGGGGCCCGACCCATTGGGCCCCTAACCCGAGTTGCAGGGGCCTAACCCTTTAGCCCCCTAACCCTAGTTCCAGGGGCCCCACCCCTAGGACCCCTAATCCTAGCTCCAGGGGGCACATCAGTGGGGCCCCTAACCCTAGCTACAGGGGCCATAAACATGGGGCCTCTAACCCTGGATCCAGGGGCCCTACACATGGGACCCCTAACCCTGGCTCCAGGGGCCCTACCCTTGGGACACCTAACCCTAGCACCAGAGTCCCTAGCTGTGCGGATCCTATCCCTAGCTCCAGGGGTCCTACCCATGCGGCCCATAAACCTAGCTCCAGGGTTCCCACCCCTGGAACCCCTACCCTTAGCTCCAGTGGCCCCATCCCTGAGGCCACTAACACTAGCTCCAGGGGCCCTACCCGTCGGGCCCCTACCCCTGGCTTCAGGGGCCCTACACGTAGGATCCCTAACCCTAGCTCAAGGGGACCTACCCCTGGGACCCCTAACCCTAACAGCAGGGTCTGTACTCATGGGGCACCTAACCGTTGCTCCATGGGCCCTGCCCCTGGAGCCCCAAACCCTGGTTCCAGGGGTCCTAAACGTGGAGCCTCTAACCCTGACTCCAGGGGCCCGACCCCTGGGACCCCTTACCCTAACACCAGAGTCCCTAACAGTGGGGACCCTAATACTAGCTCTAGGATCCATACCTGTGGGGCCCCTAACCCTAGCTGCAGGGGCCCTATCCCTGGGACCCCTAACCCTAGCTCCAGGGGCCCTACTCGTGCGGCCCCTAACCCTAGATCCAGAGACCGTACCCGTGGTACCTACAACCCTAGCTCCAGGAGCCCTTCCCCAGGGGACCTAACCCTAGCCCTAGCCCACGGGGAGGGCCCCTAACCCTATCTCCAGGGGACCCACCCTTGGGACCCCAAACCCTTTTTCAAGGGGCTCCATCCCTGGGGCCCCTAACCCTAGCTCCAGGGGCCCTACCCGTATGTTCCCTAACCCTAGCTACAGGGGCCCTACCCGTGGGATCGCTAACCCTGGTTAAAGGGGCCATAGCCGTGGGGCCCCTAACCCTAGCTCCAGGGGCCCCACCCCGAGTTCTCTAACCCTAGCTCCAGGGACACTACCCCTGATACCCTGAACCCTAGGTCCAAGACCCCCCACTCCTGGGTCCCCTAACCCTAGCTCCAGGGTCCCTACCCGTGGAGCCCCAAACCCCAGCTCCAGAGGCCCTACCCCTGTGACTCCTAATCCTAGCTACAGGGGCCCTAACCCTTGGGCCCCTAACTATAGCTCCAGCAGCCTTACTCGTGGTACCTCTAACCCTAGCTCCAGGGACCGTACCCGTGGGGCCCTTATCCCTAGTTCCAGGTGCCCTACCCATGGGTTCGCTAACCCAAGCTCCAGCGGCCCATCCCGTGGACCTCTAACCCTAGCTCCAAGGGCACTACCCATGGGGCCCTTAACCCTAGCTCCAGGGGCCCTACCCATGGGGCCCCTAACCCTAGCTCCAGTGGTCCTACCCCTGGGGCGCCTAACCCTAGCTCCAGTGATCCTACCCCTGGGGCGCCTAACTCCAGCTTCAGGTTCTCTACCTGTGGGACACTTAATCCTAGCTCCAGGATCTCCACCCCTGGAAACCCTAAACTAGCTCCAGGGGCCCCACCGAACAGAACTCTAAACCTAGCTCCAGGGCCCCATCCCTCGGGCCCCTATTCCTAGCTCTAGGGGCCCTACCCGTGAGGCCCCTAACCCTAGCTCCATGGGCCCTACCACTGGGACCCCTAACCCTATCTCAAGTAACCTCACTCCTGGGACCCCTAACCCTAGCTCCAGGGGCCTTACCCGTGGGGCCCCAATCCCTAACTCCAAAGGACCAACTCTGGGACATCAAACCCTAGCTCGACTGGCCGTACCCCTTTGGATCTTGACTATAGCTCCAGAGGCCTTACCCGTGGGACCCCTAACCCTAGTTCCAGGGACTCTACCCATGGGCTCCTTATCCCTAGCTCCAGGGGCCAAACCCATGGGGTCCCTAACCCTAGGTCCAGGGGCCCTTCCTGTGGACCCCTAACCCTAGCTCCAGGAACCCTACCCGTGGGGCCTTTATCCCTAGTTCCAGGTCCCCACCCCTGGGACCCCATACCCTAGCTCCAGATGCCCCATCCCTGGGGCCTCTGACCCTAGCTCAAGGGTCCCTACCCGTGAGGTGCCTAACCCTGGATCCAGGGGCCCTAGTCGTGGGGCCACTAATCCTAGCTCCAGGGGCCCTACATGTCGGGCTTCTAACCCTAGCTCCAGGGGCCCTACCCGTGGGAACCATAACCCTAGCTCCAGGGGCCTTACCACTGAGTCCCCTAATCTGAGCTAAGGCTCCCTACACGTGGGACCAATCACCCTGGTTACAGGGACCCTACTCGTGGAACCCCTAAATCTAGCTCCAGGGCCCCTAGAAATTTGACCCCTAACCCTATCTCCAGGGACCCTAGCTCTAGGTGCCCTACAAATGGGACTCCAAACCCTAGCTCCAGGGACCCAACGCATGGGGCCTCTAATCCTATCTTCAGGTGCCCTACACGTCAGACCCTTAACCATATCTCTAGGGGCTCTACCCGTGGGAATCCTAACCCCTGTTCCAGGGGCCCTAACCGTGGGGCCCCTAACCCTAGCTCCAGGGGCCTTACCAGTGGGGCCTCTATCCCTAGGTGCAGGGTCCTAACCCTATCTCCAGAGGTCCTCCCGTGAGGCGCCTAACTATAGCTCCAGATGCTCTACTCATGGGTCCCGTAACCCTTGCTCCAGGGGCCATACCCGTGGGACCCCTACCCAGAGCACCAGGAGACCCATCCCTGGGGCCCCTAACGCGATCTCCATTGACCCTACCCGTGGGGCCCCTAATCCTAGTTCCATGAGTCCTTCTCGTAGGGACCCTGTAACTAACTCCAGGGGCCCTACCCGTGGGGCCCCTCACCCTAGCTCCAGGGACCCTTTCTGTGGGACCCGTAACCCTAGCTCAAGGGGCCTCACCCCTGGGACCCCTAACGCTAGCACCAAGGGCCCCATCCCAGGGACCCCTAAGCCAGCTCCAGGGTCCCTACCCGTATGGTGTCTAACCTTAGTTCTAAGGGCCCTACCCGTGGGACCCCTAAACCTACCTCAAGAAGCCCATTCCTGGGGCCCCGAACCCTAGCTCCTGGAGTCCTTCCAGTGGGGCCACTAACCCTAGCTCCCGGGGCTCCACCCCTGGAACCCAAAACCCTAGCTCCAGGGGCCCTCCAAATGGGGCCCTTAACCCTATTTCCAGATGCCCTACATGTGGGACCCCTAACCCTATCTCTAGGGGCCCCACCCCTGGGACCACTTACTCTAGCTCCAGGGGCCCTACCACTGGGGCCCCTAACCTTAACTCCAGGAGCACCCTCCCTGGGGCCTCTAACACTAATTCCAGGGGCCCTGACCGTGGGACCTCTAACCCTAGCTCCATGGATCCTACCCGTAGGGACCCTATTTCTAGCTCCAGGGGCCCTAACCATGGGGACCCTAACTCTAGCTACAGAGGCCCTACACATGGGAGCCCTAACCCTAGCTCCAGGGTCAATACCCCTGGTACCATTAACCCTAGCTCCAAGGGCCATACCCGTTGGGCCCCTAACACTAGCTTCAGGAGCTCCACCCCTGGGACCCCTAAGCCTAACTCCAAGGGCCCTACTCGTGGGACAACTAACCCGAGCTCCAAGGGCCCTGCTCCTTGTTCCCCTAAATATACTTGCAGAGGCGATACCTGTGGAACTCCTAACCAAAGATCCTAGGACCCCACCTGTGGTTTCCCTTACCCAAGCTCCAGGGGTCCTACCTGTGAGGCCCCTAATTCTAGCTCCAGGGACTCTTCCCCTGTGACCCCTAACCCTAGCTCTTGGGGCCCTAAAAGTATAGCCCTTATCCCTAGCTCTAGGGGTCCTTCCCATGGGGACCCTATCCCTAGCTCCAGGGGAGCTACCCCTCGTGCCCTTAACATTAGCTCGAGGGGCCCTACCCGTGGCACATCTAACAGTAGCTCCGGGGGCTCTACCCCAGTGGCCCTTAACCCTACCTACAGGGGCATAATCCCTGGGGACCCTAACCCAGCTCCAGGGGCCTTACCCGTGGGGCCGGTTACGCTAGCTCCAGGGGCCCTCCCCATGGGGCCCCTAATCCTAGCTCAAGGGGCCCTACCCGTGAGGCCCAAAACATAGCTCCAGATGCCCTACCCGTGGGACCCCTAACCCTAGCTCCAGGGGCCCTACCCCTGGAGCCCCTGACCCTAGCTCCAGGGGCAACACCCCTGGGGCCCCTAACCCTAGTTCCAGGGGCTGTACCCGTGGGTCCCCTTACCCTGGCTCCAGGGGCCCTACACATGGGGCCATTAACCCAAACTCCAGAGGCTCTAAGTGTCGGTCTCCTAACCCTAGCTCCAGAAGCACTACCTAGATCTAGCTCCAAGGGCTATTCCTGTGGGGCCCCTAACCCTGGCAGCAGGGGCCCTACACCTGGGGTCCCTAACCCTAGCTCCAGAGGCCCTACCTGTGAGACCCCTAACCCTTTCTTCAGGGGCTCTACCCCTCTGGTCCCAATCCCTAGATCCAGGGGCCCCATCTGGAGACCCTTTCCCTCACTCCAGGGCCCCTAACCGTGGGGCCCCTAACCCAAGCTCCAAGGGCTCCACCCCTCAAACCCCTCACCCGAGATCCAGGGGCCCCATCCCTGGGGCCTCTCACCCAAGCCCCAAGGCCTCTACCCGTGGTGCCCTAAACCTAACTCCAGATCCACTACCCGTGGGACCCCTAACCCTAGCTCCAGAAGATCCTCTACCCCTATCTCCAGCGGCCCTGCACATGGGGCCCCTAACGCTAGCTCGAGGGACCCTACACCTGGGACCCCTATCCCTTACTCCAGGGGCCCTACCCCTGGGACCCAAACCCTAGCTACAGGGACCCTACACATGGATCCCCAAACCCTAGCTCCAGTGTGCCTACACGTGGGGCCCCTAACCAAACCTCCAGGAGCTCTTCCTGTGGGACCACTGACCCTAGTTTCAGGTGCCCTACCCATGGTGCCCCTAACCTTAGCTCCAGGGGCCCCATCCCTTGGGCCTCTAATCGTAGCTCCAGGGGCACTACCCATAGGGCCCCTAACCTTGGCTCCAGGGGCCTACAGGTGGAGTCCTTAATCCTAGCTCTAGAGGCCCTACTCATGGGACCCCTAACCCTAGCTCCAGGGGCCCTACCCCTGCGGCCCCTAGCCCTTGCTCCAGGGGCCATACTCATGGGGTCCCTAACCCTAGTTCCAGGGACCTCACCCCTGGCTACACTAACTCTGGTTTCAGGGCCCCTACACGTAGGGCCCCTAACCCTTGTTCCAGAGGCCCTACCCATGAGACCCTTAACCATAGCTCCAGAGGCTGTACACCTGGGGCCCCGTAACCCTTATTCCAGAAGTCATACCAGTGGGGCCACTAACCATAGCTCCAGGGGCCTCATCCTTGGATCCCCTAGCCCAAGCTCCAGAGGCCCTATCCCTGGGGCTCCTAACCCTAGCTCCAGGTTTCCTACCCGTGGGGTCCCTCATCCTGGCTCCAGAGGCCCTACCCGTGGGACCCTTAACCATAGCTCAAGAAGCTCTACCCCTGGGGCCCCGTAACCCTCATTCCAGAAGCCATACCAGTGGGGCCACTAACCCTAGCTCCAGGGGCCCCATCCCTGGGGCCTCTAAATCTAGTTCCAGGAGCCCTACCCGTGTTGCCATTATCCCTAGCTCCAAGGCCACTACCCATGGGGTCCCTAATCCTAGCTCCAGAGGACTTACCCATGGGACCCCTAACCCTAGCACCGGGGGCCCCACCCCTGGGGCCCCTCACCCTAGACCCAGGGGCTCCATGTCTGAGGCCTCTAACCCTAGCTCAAGGGGCTCTACCCATGAGTCACCTTACCCTAGTTCCAGTGTCCCTACCAGTGGGGCCCCTATCTTAGCTCCAGATTCCCTACCCATGGGAACCCTAACCCTAGCTCTAGAGGCCCTACCCCAAGGGCTCCTAACCCTAGCTCCAGGGGCCCAACCTGTGGGTCTTCTAACCCTATCTCGAGCGGTCCCACCCCTGGGACCTCTAAACCTAGATCCAGGGGCCCCATCCCTGGGGACAACAATCCTAGCTCCATTTGCCCTACCCATGGGGCCCCTAACCATAGCACCAGGGGCTCTCCCCTTGGGGGCCCTAGCCCTAGCTCCAGGGGCCCTACCCGTGGGGCCCCTCACCCTGACTCTAGGGACCCTAATCGTGGGGCCACTAACCCTAGCTCGAGGGCCCTACCTGTGGGACCTCTAACCATAGCTGCAGGGTCCCTACCCGTGGGGCCCCTAATGCTAGCTCCAGAGGCCCTACCTGTGGGACCCCTAAGCCTAGCTCCAGGGCCCCTACCACTGAGGTGCCTAGCCCTATCCCCAAGGGCCATAACTGTGGGGCCTCACCCCTGGAACTCCTAACTCTAGCTCCAGGGGCCCCATACCTGGGGCCCCTAACCCTAGCTGCAGGGTCTCTATCCGTGGGGCCCCTAACCCTAGCTCCAGGGACCCTACACCTGAGGAGCCTAACGTTAGCCCCAGAGGCCCTACCTGTTGGACCCCTAACCCTAGATCTAGGGGCCCTACCCCTGGGGACCCTAACCCTAAGTCCAGAGGCAATACCCGTGGTGCCCTTTACCCTAGCTCCAGGGGCCCCATCCCTGGGACCCGTAACCCTCACTCCAGGGGCCCTACCCCTTGGGCCCATAACCCTATCTCCAGGGGCTCTACCCGTGGGGCTCCTAACCCTAGCATCAGGGGCCCCACTCCTGGGATCGCTAACCCTATCTCAAGGGCCCAATCCCTGGGGCCACAAATCCAATCTCCAGGTGCCCTATCTGTGGGGCCCCTAACCCTAGCTCCAGGGTCTATACTCATGATACCACTAAAGCTAGTTCCAGGGGCCCTACCCGTGGGTTCCCTACCCCTTGTTCCAGGGGCCCTACATCTGGGGCCCATAACTCTATCTCCAGGGGCCCTACGTGTGGGGCCCATAACCATGTCTCCACTCGCTCTACCCATGGGACCCCAAACCCTAATTCCTGGAGCCCTAACCATGGGTTCCCTAACCCTTGGTCCAGGGGCCATACTCGTGTGGCTCCTATCCCCACGTGCAGTTGCCCTTCAGCTGGAACCCCTAACCCTAGTTCCAGGGGCCTTCCCCATTGTGCCCATAACCCTAGCTCCAGGGGTCCTACCCTTTGGGATCCTATGCCTAGCTCATGGGCCCTACACATGGCCCTCTAACCCTAAATACAGGGGCTCCATCCCTGGGGCCCCTAACCCTAGATCCAGGTTCTCTAACTGTGGGGTCCCTATACCTAGCTGCAGGGGACCTTGACGTGGGGTCCCTAGCCCTAGCTCCAAACCCGTACTCGTTGGACACCTCACCTTAGCTATAGGAGCCCTACATATGGGGCCCCTAACCCTAGCTCCAGGGTCCATACCCGTGTGTCCCCTATCCCTAACACCTGGGGCCCCTAACCCTAGCTTCAGGGGCCCTACCCTTGGGGCACCAAACCCTAGCTCCAGTGACCATACCTGTGGGGCCCCTAACCCTAGCTCCAGGGGACCCACTGCTAGGACCTCTAACCCTAGCTCCAGGAGCCCCATCCCTAGGGCTTCTAACCCTACCTCCAAGACCCCTAACTGTGAGGCCCCTAACTCTAGCTCCAGAGGAATAACCCACAGGACCCCTAACCCTAGCTCCAGGGGCCCCATCCCTGTGGCCAATACCACTAGCTCCAGGGTCCCTACCCGTGGGATCCCTAATGCTAGCTCCAGAGGCCCTACCAGTGGGACACCTAACTGTAGCTCCAGGGGCCCAACCTGTAGGGCCTCTAACCCTATCTCCAGGTGCCCCACACCTGGGACCCCTAATCCTACCTCCAGGGGCCCTATCCCTGTGGCAGCTAAAACTAGCTCCAGGGGCTCTACCCGTGGGGCCCCTCACCCTGCCTGAAAGGACTCTATTTGTGGGGCCTCTAACCCTAGCTCGAGGGGCCCTACCTGTGGAACCTCTAATCCTAGGTGCAGAGTCCCTACCCGTGGGGTCCCTAATGCTAGCTCCAGAGGCCCTAACCGTGAGACCCCTAACGCTAGCTCCAGGGGCACTACCCTTATTGCCCCTAACTCTAGCTCCAGGAGCCCAACCCACAGGGCCTCTAACCTTATCTCCAGGTTCCCCTCCCCTGGGACCCCTAACCCTAGCTCTAGGGGCCCTATCCCAGGGGCCACTAAATCTAGCGCCAGGGGACCTACCTCTGGGACACCTAACCTTCGCTGCAGGGTCCCCATCCCTGGGACACCTAACCTCGGCTCTAGAGACCCTACACGTTGGGTACTTACCCTTAGCTCCAGAGGCCCAACCCGTGGGACCCCTAACCATAGCTCCAGGGGTTTTACCTTTGGGACCCTTAGAACTTCCTCCAGGGACCATAACCGTGGGGCCCCTAACCCAAGGTCCAGGGGCCCCACCCCTGGGAACCCTAACCCTAGCTCCAGGGGTCCCACCCCTAGGTCCACGAACCCTAGCTCCAGGGGCCCTACTCATGGGGCCCTTAACCCTAGTGCTAGGATCCCTACCCTTGGGGCCCCTAACCCTAACTCCAGGGTTCTAACCTGTGGGGACCCTAATCCTAGCTCTAGGGGCCCTACCTGTGGGACCCCTAACCCTAGCTCCAGGAGCCCAATTTCTGGGTCCCCTAACCCTAGCTCCAGGGGCTCTACATGTTGGGCCCTTAACGCTTGTTCCAGGGGCAATATCCCTGCGACTCAAACCCTTCCTACAGGAGCCCTACCCATGTGGCCCCAAACCATATCTCCAAGGGCCCTACACACGGGGCCCCCAACCATATCTCCAGGGGCTCAACCCATAGGAAACCTAACCATAGTTCAAAGGGCCCTAACCATTTGGCCCCTAAACCTAGCTCCAGAGGCCTTACACTTGGGGCCCCAATCTCTAGGTGCAGGGGCCCTTTCCGTAGGGCCCCTAACCCTAACTCCAGGTGCCCAACCTGTGGAGCCCGTAATCCTAGTTTCAGGAGCCCTACGATTGGGGCCCCTAACCCTAGCTCCAGAGGCCCTAACTGTGGGACCCCTAACCCTAGCTCAAGTGAACCTACCCCTGGGGCCCCTAACCCAACCCCCAGGGGCCATACCTGTGGGGCCCCTAACATTACCTCCAGTGGCCACACCACTGGGACACCTAACCCTAGCTCCTGGGGCCCCATCCCTGTGGCCTCTAACCCTAGTTCTAAGGGCTCTACCTGTGTTGCCCCCAATCCTACCTCCAGGGCCCCTACCCATGCCGCCTCTAATCGTAGCTCAAGAGTTTATACCCTTGGGACCCCTAATCCTAGCTCCATGGGCCTGTCCCCTGGAACACCTTACTGTAGCCTCAGGGACCCCATCCCTGGGGCTCCTAACCCTAGCACAAGGGGCCCAACCCGTGGGACTACTAACCCTGGCTCCAGGGGCCCAACCCGTAGGGCCCCTAACCCCAGCTCCAGGGTCCCCATATCTGGGGACTCTAACCCATCTCCTGGAGCCCTACTCGCGGTGTCCCTAATCCTAACTCCAGTTTCCCTACCCCTGCAACCCCTAACTATAGCTCCAGGGTCCCTATCCTTGGGGCACCTAACCCTAGCAATAGGGGCCCTGCCCTTGGGGCCCCAAACCATAGCTGCAGAGGCCCTACCCGTGGGACCTCTAACCTGGCTCCATGGACTCTACCCCTTGAGCTCCTAAACCTAGCTCCAGGGGCCCTACACGTGGGGGCCCTAACCCTAGCTCCAGAGGCCCATCCCTCGGGTCCCTAACCCTAGCTCGAGGGACCCTACATGTGGGGCCCCTAACCCTTACTCCAGGGACCCTTACCATAGGTCCAAAACCAATCTCTAGGGGCTCTAACTGTCGGGCCCTTAACCCTAGCTCCAGTGTCCCCACTCCTGTGACACCTAACCCTAGCTCAAGGGCCCCATTCCTGGGGCCCCCAACCTTATCTCCAGGTTCCCCACCCATGGGACCCCTAACCCTATCTCCAGGGGCCGTACCCGTGGGGCCCCTCACCCTAGCTCCAGGGACCCCTCCCGTGGGACTCCTAACCCTAGCTCCAGGAACCTCATCCCTGGGTCCCTTAACCCTAGCTCCAGGGACCCTGCCCATGGGGCCCATTCCGTAGCTCCAGGGGCCCTGCCCGTGAATCCCATAACCCTAACACCAGGCGCTCTACCCATGGGGCCCGTAACCCTAGCTCCAGAGACCCTACCCATGTGACCTCTAATCCTAGCTCCAGGGGCCCTACATGTGGGGCCCCTATCCCTAGCTCCAGGGGCCGTTCCCTTGGGGCCCATAGCACTGGCTCCATGGGCCCCACATCTGGGACACCTATCCCTATTTTAGGGGCCCCATACCTGGGGCCCCTAACCCTAGATCCAGAGGCCCTGCCCGTCCAGGGTCCCTACCTGTGGTGCCCCTAATCCTAGCTCCTGGGTCCCTACCACTGGGGCCCCTAACCCTAGCTCCAGGGGCGCAGTCCCTGGGTCCCCTAATCCAAGTCCAGGGGCCCTACCTGTGAGGCCCATAACCATAGCAGCAGGGGCCCTTCCAGTTGGTCCCCTAACCCTAGCTCCAGAGGCCCTACTCATGGGACCCCTAACCCTACCTCCAGGGGCCCAACCCGTGGGGCCCTCAACCCTAGCCCCAGGTGTCCTACATGTGGGGCCGCTAACCCTAGCAAGAGAGAAACTTCCCATGGGACCCTTAGCCCTAACTTGATGGTTCATATCCGTGGGGCCCCTAACGTGAGCTCCAGAGGCCATACCCGTGGGAGGCCTAACCCAAGATCAACCCTGCCCATGGGGCCCCTAACCCAAGCTCCAGGGAACCCACCCCTGAAAGGCCTAACACTTGCTCCAGGAGCCCCAACCCTGGGACCCCGACCCTAACTTCAAAGTCCCTAAGCCTTGGTGCCCTATACCTAGCTCCAGGAACCCTACTCGTGGGGCCTCTTACCCTAGTTCCAGTGGCCCGACCCGTGGGGCCACTAACAGTAGATCCAGGGGCCCTTCCCGTGGGACTCCTAACCCTAGCTCCAGAGTCCCTACCCTTGGGGCCCTTAACTCTCACTCCAGGGGTTCTACCCATCTGGTCCCTAACCCAAACTCCAGGGGTTCTACCCCTGGGGCCCTTTACCCCAGCTCCAGGGGCCCCACCCCTGGAAACCCTGACACTAGCTCCAGGGGCCCCAACCCTTGGACCACTAACCTTAGCTCAAGGGACTCTACCCGTTAGGCTCCTTACTCTAGCTCCAGGGGACCTACCCTTGGGGCCCCTTACTCTAGCTCCAGGGGCCCTTTCTCTGGGACCCCTAACTCTAGCTCCAGTTGCCCTTCCCCTGGGGCTCCAAACCCTAGCTCCAGGGGCCTTTCCCGTGGGACCATTAATCCTAGCTCCAGAGGTCCTACCTATAGGGCCCCTTACTCTAGCTTTAGGGTCCCCATATCTAGGGATTCTAACCCATCTCCTGGAGCCCTACCCATGGTGCCCCTAATCCTAACGCGTTTCCCGACCCCTGGAGCACCTAACCCTATCTCCATGGTCACATCTCTGGGGCCTTTAACCCAGCTTCAGGGGCCCTACCCGTGGGGCCTCTAAACCTAGCTCCAGTGGCCCTACCCATGGGATCCCTAATAACCCTATCTCCAGGAGCCCTACCCATGGGGCCCCTAATAGTAATTTCAGTGGCCCCACCACGGAGAACTCTAACCATATTTCCATGGGCCCCACCACTGGGGCCCCTAGTGCTAGTTCCAGGGGCCCTACCTGTTGGGCTCCTAACCCTAGCTTCAAGATCCCAATCCCTGGGGCCCCTAACCCTAGCTCCAGGGACCCTACCTCTTGGACCCCTAACCCTAGCTCCAGCGACCCTGCCCGTGGGGCCCTTTCTTTAGTTGCAAAGGTACTTCCCGTGAGGCCCCTAACCCTGGCTCTAGAGGCTCTACCCATGGGGCCCCTAACCCCAGCTCTAGGGGCTCCACCTCTGGGACCCCTAACCCTAGCTCCACGGGCCTCATCCCTGGGGACCCTAATCCTAGTTCCAGGGGCTCTACCCGTGGAACCCCTAATCCTAGCTCCAGAGGCCCTATCCGTGGGACCCCTATCTGTAGCTCCAGAGTCCCTACTTGTGGGGCCCATAACCATAGCTCCAGGGGCCCTACCCGTGGGAACCCTAACCCTAGCTCCAGAGGCCCTACCCGTGGGAACCCTAACCCTAGCTCCAGGAGCCCTACCCGTGAGGCCCCTAACCCTACCTCCAGGGGCCCTACCAGTGGGGTCCTTAAGCCTAACTCCAGGGGCCCTGCCTGTGGGGCCCCTAACCATAGTTCCACGGGCCCTACCTGTGGGGCCACTAACCCTAGATCCAGAGGCTCTAACCGTAGGATCCCACATTATAGTTCCAGGGGCCTTGCCCTTGGGTCCCCTAACCCTACCTCCAGGGGCCCTACATGTGAGTCCCCTAACCCTAATTCCAGTTGCCCCACATGCGGGACCCCTAACACTAGCTTCAGAGTCCAAACTCCTGGGACCCATAACCTAGCTCCAGGGGCCCTATCCCTGGACAGCTAACACTGTCTCCTGGGGTCCTATAAATGGGGCCCATAATCCTAGCTCCAGGGGCACTAACTGTGGGACCCCTAACCCCAATTCAGGGTCCCTACACGTTGGGCCCCTAACCCTAGCTCCATTGACCCTACACATGGGACCAATAAACCTAGCTCCTGGGGCCCCACCCCTGGGGCCCCTCACTCTACCTCCATGGGCCAAACCTGTGGGGCCCCTAAACCTAGCTCCAGGGGCACCACCCCTGGGAACCCTAACCCTAGCTTCAGAGGCCCCACCTCTGGGGCCCCTAACCTAAATCGAAGGGTCCAACCGGTGCGGCCCCTAAACCTAGTTCCAGAGGCCCCATCCCTGTGGCCCCAAACCCTAGCTCCAGGGCCCTACCACTTGGTTCCTTAAATATAGCTCCAGAGGCCTTACCCATGGGACCGCTAACCCTAGCTCCAGGGTCGCAACCCATGGTGCCCCAAATCCTAGCACCAGGGTCCCTTCACCTGGGACCAATAACCGTAGCTCCAGGTGCCCTACCTGTGGGGCCCTTAACCCTAGCTCCATGGGCCCTACCCGTGGTGCCCCTATCCCTAGCTGCAGGGGCCCATAACGTGCGAACCATAAACCTAGCTCCTGGAGTCCCACCTCTGGGACCACTAACCCTAGCTCCACGGGCATCATCCCTGGGACCCCTAACCCTCGCTACAGGGGCCCTACCCAGGGGCCCCATCCATGGCGCCTCTAACCCTAGCTCACGGGGCCCTACCCATAGTACCCCTTTTTTAGTCATCCCTGCCAGGGCTTCGCTGAACATGTTCGAATTGGGACCCGCACTTCCTAAAGCCGGCCCTGTGTAGGACCTCTGGAGCCAGGGTTAGTTGCCCCACGTGTAGGGCCCGTGGAGCTACGGATAGGGTCCCCTGGGATGGGGCCCTGGAGTTAGGGTTAGCGGTCCCAGGGGTCAGGACCCTGGAACCAAGGTTAGGGGCCCCACGGGTAGGGCACCTGTTGCTGGGGTTAGGAATACCACGGGTAGGGCCCTTGGAGCTAGGTTTACGGGCCCCACGTGTAGGGGCCCTTCATCTAGGGTTAATGGCCCAACAGGTTAGGCCCCTGGAGCTAGGGTTAGGGTTCCCATGGGTAGGGACCCTGGTGTTGGGTTAGGGGTCCCAGGGGAAGGGCCCCTTGAGCTTGGGTTAGGGACCACACATGTAGGGCCCCTGGTGCTAGGGTTAGGGGACCCAGGGATGGGGCCCCTGGAGCTAGGGTTAGGGGACCCAGGGGTGGTGCCGCTGGAGCTAGGGTTAGGGGCCCCACAGATAGGGCTTCTGCAGCTTGGGCTATGGGCAACACGGGGAAGGTACTCTGGTTCTAGGACTAGGGGTACCAAGGATACGGCCCCTGGAGCTCGGATTATGGGTCCCATGGGTAGATCCCCTGGAGTTAGGGATAGGGGCCCCACGGGTAGGGCCACTGGAGCTAGGATAAAAGGCCCCAGGGATGTGGTCCCAGAAGCTAGGGTTTGGGTCCCAGGGGTGGGGCCCCTGGAGCTAGGGTTAGGGAGCCAATGGATTGGCCACCTGGAGCTCTATTAAGGGGCCACAGGGATAAAGCCCCTGGAGCTAGAGTTATGGCTCCCATGGGTAAGGGCCCTGGAACTAGGGTTAGGAGCCCCACGGGTAGGGCCCCTGGAATTAAGGTAAGGGGTCCTACGGGTAAAGCCCCTGGAGTTAGGATTAGTGGCCCAATGGTTAGGGTGACTGGAGCTGGGTTAGGGGTCACAGGGATGGTGCCCCTGGAGCTAGGGTTAGGGGCCCCAGGGGTCGAGCCCCTGGAGCTAAGGTTACAGGTCCCACTTGTAGGTCCCCTGGAGCTAGGGTTAGAGGCCCCACAGGTAGCTCTCCTGGAGCAAGGGAAACGGGCCTCATGGGTAGAGCCCCTGGAACTAGGGTTAGGGGTCCCATGGATAGAGTCCCTGGAACTAGGGCTAGGGGCCCAATGGGCCCAGACATGGGGCTGCTGGAGCTAGGGTTAGGGGCTCCATGGGTAGAGCCCCTGGAGATATGTTTAGGGGCCCCACACCAAAGGCTCCTGGATATAGGGTTAGGGGTCCCGCGGGTTGGGTCCCTGCTGCTAGAGTTGAGGTCCCAGGGGTAGGGCCCCTGGAGCCAGGGTTAAGGTCATCACGTGTAGGGGCCCTGGGGCTAGGGTTAAGGGTCCCACAGGTAGGGCCCCTGGAATTAGGGTTAGGGGCCCCAAGGGTAGGGCCAGTGGAGATAGGGTTAGGGGAGCGAGGGATGGAGCCCTGGAGCTAGGGTTAAGAGTCCCAGATGTGGGACCCCTGGAGATAGGGTTAGGGACACCACGGGTTGGGCTCCTGGAGCTAGGGTTAGGGGACCCAGGGGTAGGGACCCTGGAGCTACGGGTATGGGTCCAATGGGTAGGGCCTCTGGAGCTAGGGTTGGGGTCCCACAGGTAGGGCCCTTGGAACTAGGATTATGGGTCCCATGGGTAGGGCCCCTGGAGCTAGGGTTAGGGGTCCCAGGGGTGGGGCCCCTAGAGCTAAGGGTTAGGTGCCCCACTGATAAGGCTCTTGGAGTTAGAGTAAGGGGTCCCACAGGTAGGACTCCTGGAGCTAGGGTTAGGGGATGCATGAGTAGGCCCCTTGGTTCCAGGGTTAGGGGCCCCACGGATGGGTGCCCTAGAGCTACGGTAAGGGGTCCCAGGGGTTGGGCCCCTGGAGCTAGGGTAAGGATTCCCAGGGATAAGGCCCTGGAGCAAGGGGTATGGGTCACACGGGTAGGGAATCTGGAGCTAGGTTTAGGTTCCACACGGGTAGGGCCCCTTGAGATAGGGTTATAGGCCCCAGAGATGGAACCCCTGGAGATAGGGTGAGGGGTCCAAGTGGTGGGGCCCCTGAAGCTAGGGATAGGAGCCCCCCAGTAGGGCCCCTGGGGCTTGGCATAGGATCCTGAATGGTAGAAACCGTGGAGCTAGAGTTAGAGGCCCAGCGGCTAGGGACCATGGAGTTAGGGTTAGGTGCCCAGGGATGCGGCCCCTGGACTAAGGGTTAGATTTCCCAGTGATGGCGACCCTGGAGCTAGGGTTAGGGGCCCAACGGGTATGGCCCCTGTAGCCTGGGTTATGGGATCCATGGGTAGGGATCCTGGAGCTAGAGTTAGGGGGCCAGTGAGTAAGGACCCTGAAGCTAGGGTTGGGGGCCCCAGGGATGGGTCCACTGGAGCTAGGGTTAGGGGTCCCTGTTGTGGTGCCCCTGGAGTTAGGGTTAGGGAACCCATGGGTATGGCCCCTGGAACTAAGGTTAGGTGCCCCAGGAGTGGGGCTCCTGGAGCTAGGGGTGGAGATTCCAAGGGTAGGGCCTCTGAAGCTAGATATAGAGGCCCCAGGGATGGGGCTGCTGGAGCTAGGTTTAGGGGTCCCAGGGGTGGGGCCCTGGAGCTAGAGTTAGGGCCCTCAGGGGAAAAGCCCCTGGAGCTAGGGTTAGTGTGCCCAGGGGTTGGGCATCTGGAGCTAGGGTTAGTGGTCCCACGGGTATGGCCCCTGGAGCTACAGTTAGGGGTCCCAGGGGTAGGGCCCATGGAGATAAGGTAAGGGGTCCCACGGGTAGGGCCACTGGAGCTAGGGTTATAGGCCCCACGGGTAAGTCCCCCGGAGCTAGGGTTAGGGACTCCAGGGATGGGGACCCTGGAGCTAGGGTTAGGGCCCAATGGGTATGGCCCCTTGAGCTAGGGTTAAGAGACCCAGCAGTACGACCCCTGGAGCTAGGCTTAGGGTTCCAATGTTTAGGGCCTCTGGAGCTAGGATTAGGGGCCCCATGAGTAGGGCCCATGTAGGTAGGGTTAGCAGCCCCACTTGTAGGGCCCCTGAAGCTAGAGTAAGGGGCCCCATGGGTAGTGCCTCTGGACATAGAGTTTTGGGCCCGAGGGGTAGCTCCCCTAGAGCTAGGTCCCCTGAAACTAGGGTTAGTGGTCCCATAGGTTGAGCCCCTGGAGGTAGGGTTAGTATCCACATGGGTAAGACCCCTGGAGCTAGGGTTAGGGGCCACACTGGTCAGGCTCCTGTATATAGGGTTTGGTGCCGCACTGCTAGAGCCCCTTTAACTAGGGTTAAGGGCCCCAGGGGTAAGGCCCCTGGAGCTAGGGTAATGGTTTCTAGGGGTGGGGCCCCTGGATCTAGGGTTAGGGGCTCCACCGGTATGGTCTCTGGAGCAAGGATTAGGTCCCCAGTTGTAAGGCCCCTGCAGCTAGGGTTAGGGGTCCCACGGGTAGAGCCCCTGGAGATATGGTTAGAGTCGTCATGTGTAGGGAACCTGGAGATAGGGTTAGGGGCCCCATGGGTAGGGCACCTGCAGCTAGGGCTTCGGTCCCAGGGGTAGAGCCCCTGGAGCAAGGGTTATTGGCCCAACGTGTAGAATCCTTGGAGCCAGGGTTAAGGGCCCCAGGAATGGGGCTCCTGGAGCTAGATTTAGGAGTCCCACAGGTAGGGCCCCTGGAGCTTTGGTTAGAGGCCCCACGAGTACGGCACCTGGAGCCTGGTTTAGGGGCCCCACAGGTAGGGCCGCTGGAGCTAGGGTTAGGGGTCCCAGGGGTGGGTCCCCTAGAGATAGGGTTAGGGGCCCCACGGGTATGGCCCCTGGAGCTCGGATTAGGGCCCCGACAGGTAGGGCCCCTGGAGCTAGGCTTAATGGTCTCACAGGCAAGGACTCTGGAGCTAGGATTAGGGGACCCACGGTATGGGCCCTGTAGCTAGGGTTAAGGGCCCCACGGGTTGGCCCCCTTGGGCTAGGGTTAGAGGCCCCAGGGATGGGGAGCCTCGAGCTAGCATTAGGGGTCCTGGGGTTGGGCCCCTGGAGCTAGGGTTTGGGGCACCAGAGGTAAGTCCCCTGGAGCTAGGGATATGAGTCCCACGGGTAGGTCCTCTGGAGCTAGGGTTAGGGCCCTCACTCATAGAACCCCTGGTGCACGTAATAGGGGCCCCATGTGTATGGCCCCTGTAACTAGGGTTTGGGATCCCACAGTAGAGCCCCTGGAGGTAGAGTTAGGGGCCCCATGTGTCAGGCCCCTGAAGCTTGGGATAGGGGCCACAGGGATGGTGCCACTGGTGCTAGGGTTAGGGATCCCAGGGGTGGGGGCCCTGGAGCTAGGGATAGGGGTCTCACGGGTATGGCCCCTGGAGCTAGGTTTAGGGGTCCCAGGAGTGGGGTCCCTGGAGCTAGGGTTAGGTGCCCCACGGATTGGGCCCCTGGAGCTAGGTTTAGGGGTCCCAGGAGTGGGGTCCCTGGAGCTAGGGTTAGGTGCCCCACGGATTGGGCCCCTGGAGCTAGGTTTAGGGGTCCCAGGAGTGGGGTCCCTGGAGTTAGGGGTAGGGGACCCACGGGTAGGGCCTCTGGAGCTAGGGTTAGGGGCCCCACGGGTAGGGTACCTGGAGCTAGGTATATGTTCCCCAAGAGTAGGGCCCGTGGAACTATGGTTAGGGGAACCTGGAGTCGGGCCCATGGAGTTAGGGTTGGGAGCTCCATGCGTATGACCCCTAGAGCAAGGGTTAGGAGCCCCATGGGTGGGGTGCGTGGAGCTAGGTGTAGGTTTCCCACATGTAGGGGCCCTGGAGCCAGGGTAAGGGGCCCCACGGGCATGGCCCCTGAAGCTAGGGTTAGGGTACCGAGGGGTAGGCCCCTTTGAGCTAGTGTAAGGAATCCCATGGGTAGAGCCTCTGGAGATAGAGTTAGGTGTCCCACGGGTAGGGTCCCTGGAGCTAGGGTTAGGGGTCCCAGGAGTAGGGCCCTGGAGCTAGGTTTAGGGGTCCCATGGATTGGGCCTCTGGAGCTAGGGTTGTGGGCCACACGGGTAGGGCCCTGGAGCTACGGTTAGTGGCCCCACAGGTAGGACCCCTGGAGATAGGATTAGGTGCATCAGGGATGGGGCCTTTGAAGCTAGGATTAGGTGTCCCAGGGTTTGGGACCCTGTAGATAGGGTAAAGGGCCCCATGGTTTGGGTACCGAGGGGTAGGTCCCCTGGAGTTAGGGTAAGGAATTCCACTGGTAGAGCCTCTGGAGATAGGGTTAGGGGCCCCAGGGATAGGGACTCTGTATCTAGGGTTAGGGGTCCCATGGGAAGGACCTCTGGAGCTAGGGTTACGGGCCCCACGTGTAGGGTCCCTGGAGCCAGGGTTAGGGGTCCCTAGGGATCAGGCCCCTGGAGGTAGGGTTAGGGGTCCCAGCTATGGGGCCCCTCAATCTAGGGTTAGGGTCTCTATGGGTATGGCCCATGGAGCTAGAGTTAGGGGCCCCAGGAACTGGACTCCCAGACCTAGGGTTAGGGGTCCCACAGGTAGGGCCCCTGGAGCCTGGGCTATGGGCCCCACGGGTAGGGTCCCTGGAGCTAGGGTTAGAGGCCCCAGGGATGAGTCCCCTGGAGCTAGGATTAGGGGTCCCACGGGTAAGACCTCTGGAGCTAGGGTTAGGAGACCCACGGTTAGGACCCCTGGAGCAAGAGTTAGGTGTCCGATGGGTAGGGCCCCTGGAACTAGTGTTAGGGGTCCCAGGGGTAGGGTCCCTGTACCTAGGGTTCAGGGTCCCATGGGTAATGCCCCTGGAGCTAGGGTTATGGGCTCCACAGTTGGTGCCCCTGGGACTAGGGTTAGGTTTCTCGTGGGTAGAGCCTCTGGAGCAAGGTTTAGGGACCCCACGGGTAGGGATCCTGGAGCTAGGGTTAGGGGCCCCATGGGTAGGGTGCCTGGAGCTATGCTTAGGGGCTCTAGGAATGGGGCCCCTGGAGCAAGGGTTAGGGGCCCCACAGTTAGAGCCTCTTGAGCTTGGGTTCGGGGCCCTAGGAATCAGGCCCCTTGAGCTAGAGTAATGGGTCCCACGCGTGGGACCCCTGGAGATAGAGTTAGGGGCCCCACGGTTTGGGCTCTCAGAGCTAGGGTTAGGGACCCAAGGGGTAGGGCCTTTGGAGGAAGGGTTAGGGGGGCCACATGAAGGGTCCCTGGAACTAGAGTTATGGGCCCCATTTGTAGGGCCCCTGGAGATAGGGTGTGTGGTCCTAGGAATGGGGCTCCTGGAGCTATGGTTAAGGGTCCGAGGGGTAGGGCCTATTGATCCAGGGTTAGGGGTCCCACAGGTAGGGCCCCTGGAGCCAATGTTAGGGGCTCCATGTGTAGGGCCCGTGTAGCTAGGGTTTGGTTCCCAGGGGTAGGGCCCTGGAGCAATGGTTAGGGGCCCCACGTGTAGGGGCCCTGGAGCTAGGGTTAAGGGTCCCATGGGTTGGGCCCCTGGGGTTTGGGTTAGGGGCCCCAGGAAAGGGGCTCCCGGAGCTAGGGTTAGGGATCGCACGGGTATGGCCCCTGGAGCTACAGTTAGGCACCCCACTGGTATAGGAACTGGAGCTGGGTTAGAGGCCCCAGGAATGGGGCCCATGGAGCTAGGGTTAGGGGTCCCAGGGGTAGGGAACCAGGGGCTAGGGTAAGAGGCCCCACAGGTACGGCCCCTGGAGCTAGGATTAGGGGCCCCACGTGTAGGACCTGTGGTGCCAGGGTAAGGGGTCCCACGGTTCGGGCCCATGGAGGTAGGGTTAGGGTCTCCACGGGTAGAGCCCCTAAAGCTAGGGTTAGGGGCCCCAGGCAGGGGTCTCCTGGTGCTAGGGTTAGGGGTCCCAGGGGTGGGGCCTCTGAAGCCAGAGTTAGGGGCCCCCGGGATGAGGCCCCTGGAGCTAGGGTAAGGGGTCCCAGGGGTGCGTCCCCTGGAGATAGGGTTAGTGGCACATGGGTTGGGCCCCTGCAGCTTTGGTTAAGGTCCCCGGGGTAGGGCCCCTGGAGCTAGGGTTAGGTGTCCCATGGGTAAGGTCTCTGGAACTACAGGTTGTGGCTCAATGGGTATGGCCCCAGGAGCTAGGGTTAGGGGTCCAAGGAGGGGGGCCCTTGGAGCTAGGTTTAGGGGTCCCATGTGCAGGGCCCCTGGAGCTAGGGTTAGGGACCCCATGGATGGGGCCCCTGGAGCTAAGGTTCGGCTCCCCACCAGTAGGGCCCTTGTAGCTAGGGTTAGGGGTCCCACGGTAGGGTCCCTGGAGCTAGGGTTAGGGGCCCCACATGCAGGGCCCCTGGAGCTAGGGATATGGGGCCCAGGGAGGGGACCCCTGGAACTAGGGTTAGGGGCCCTAGTCGTAGGGCCCCTGTAGCTAGTGTTAGGGACACCACGGTTAGGGGCCCTGGAGCTAAGGTTAGGGGCCCCAACAGGTAGCGCCCCTGGAGCTAGGGTTAGAGGCCCCAGGGTTGGTGCCTCTGGAACTACGGTATGGTTTCCCAGGGGAGAGGCCCCTGGAGCTAGGGTTAGGGGCCTCACGGTTAGGGTCCCTGGAACTACGGTAAGGGGCCCCAAAGATTAGGGTCCCTGAAGCTAGGGTTAGGGGCCCCAGGGTTGTGGCCTCTGGAACTACGGTAAGGGGTCCCAGGGATAGGGTCCCTGGAGCTAGGGTTAGGTACCCCACTGTTAGGACCCCTGGAGCTCGGGTTAGGCGTCCCACGAGTAGTGCCTCTGGAGCTATGGTTAGGGACTTTACGGGTAGGGACCCTGGAGCTAGGGTTAGGGGTCCCAGGAGTGGAGCCCCTGGAGCTAGTGTTAGAGGCCCCACGGATATGGCCTCTGCAGTAAGGGTTAGGGGCCCGAGGAGTAGGACCCTTTAATCTAGGGTTCGGGGTCCCATGGGTATGGCCCCTACAGCCAGGAATAGGAGTCCTATGGGTACATCCTCTGGAACTAGGGTCAAGGGCCCCATGGGTAGGGCCCCTGGACGTCGGGTTAGGCATCCCACAAGTAGTGCCTCTGGAGCTATGGTTAGGGACTTTACGGGTAGGGACCCTGAAGCTAGGGTTAGGGGTCCCAGGAGTGGAGCCCCTGGAGCTAGTGTTAGAGGCCCCACGGATATGGCCTCTGCAGTAAGGGTTAGGGGCCCGAGGGGTAGGGCCCTTTAAGCTAGGGTTCGAGCTCCCATGGGTATGGCCCCTACAGCTAGGGATAGAAGTCCCATGGGTAGATCCTTTGGAACTAGGGTCAAGGGCCCCACGGGTAGAGCTCCTGGAGCTAGAGTTAGTTGCCCTATGCGTAAGGCCCCTGGAGCTAGGGTTAGGGGCTGCATTACTGGGACCCCTGGAGTTAAGTTTAGTGGTCCCAGCTATGCGGCCCCTGGAATTAGGGTTAGGGGACCCACAAATATGGCCCCTGGAGCTAGGGTTAGGGGCCCCAGGGGGAGGGCCTCTGCACCTAGGGATAGGGGCCCCACGAGTAAAGGCCCTGGAGCTAGGATTAGGGGCCCCATGTGTAGGGCCCGTGCAACTAGGGTTTGGTTCCCAGGGGTAGGGCCCCTGTGTGACGTTATTGATATAAACTGGGACCGTATAGAACATGAGTTGCAACCAAGGTCCTGTAGTGGCACCAAATTCTATGTAAAGGGGGTCATATAAGGTGTCTAAGACCAAGTTATGGGTTACTGGTTATGATTATGCTGTCTGTATGCCTGTATCATTATGTAGTTGAAGTTATAAGTATTGGTTGTATACTGTCTGTATTTCAAATTGGTGCTGCAGTTCTGGGAAACACCCCAGACAAGTTGGTGTTAGCTCTGCTTAGCCTGCTTGATGGCCCATTAAGGACCATCAGCTACATAATTGACCCATTGAGAGGAGGCAGATACTCCTTGTGACTCAGCAAAGCATGACTTGCCCATGTGACTCCAGACTCCATTTTGCTGTAACTTTCCACAGTAAGAATAAAGAAGTGTTCTTACACCTGGAAAAGCCTATATAAGGCTGATGCCCCATCTCCATTTTGTCTTCAATCCTGCTTCCTACCTCTGGAGGGACTTTGCTACAAGCTGAAGCTCTACACAAGGGACTGATGACCCATCCCAGCGGGGGATGTTCTCCAGAGACTTAATTTAAATCTGCAATTTACTCCATCACTGCTACAAGCCTAAACTAAAATCTTTGCCATTACTGTATGTAATTGATTCCATTTAAACAATTCTAGCTCTCATCTCTATCTTTTTCCTTTATGAATAAACCTTTAGATTTTAGATTCTAAAGGATTGGCACCATCATGATTTGTGGGTAAGATCTGATGTGTATATTGACTGGGTCTGGGGCTTGGTCCTTTGGGATCGAGAGAACCTTTTTCTTTTACTGGGGTGTTGGTTTTCATAACCATTCATCCCCAGGACGGGTGGCACTTCAGGTGATACTGGGAGACTGGAGTGTCTAAGGAAATTGCTTGTGTAACTTGTGGTTAGCCAGTGGGATGAAACCGAAGTCCTTTTTGTCTGGCTGGTTTGGTTTGCCTTAGAGGTGGAAAAACCCCAGCCTTGGGCTGTGACTGCCCTGTTTGAGCAATTGGTCCTGAATTGGCACTCTCAGTTGGGTCCCGCCAGAACCTCATCGTCACACCCTGGAGCAAGGGTTTGGGACCCCACGTCTACGGCCCCATGATCTATGGTTAAGGGCCCCATGGGTAGGGCCCCTGGAGCTAGGATTAGAGACCCCAGAAATGGAGCTCCTAGAGCTGGAGTTAGGGGTCACATGGGTAGGGGTCCTGGAGCTAGGGTTAGAAGCCCCATGGGTAGGGCCCCTGGAGCTGGGTTAGGGGCCCCAGGGATGGGGCCCCTGGAGCTAGGGTTAGGGGTCCCAGGGTTGGGCCCCTGGAGCTAGGGTTAAGGGCCCCATCTGTTGGGCCCCTGGTGCCAGGGTAAGGCGTTCCATGGGTAGGGTCCATGGAGCTAGGCTTAGAGGCCAAAGGGATGGGGCCCCTGGAGCTAGGTGTAGGGGTTTTAAGGGTGGGGCCCCTGGAGCTAAGGTTAGTTGTCACAGGGGTGGGGCCCCTGGAGCTAGTGTTAGGGGTGCCATGGGTATGGCCCCTGCAGTAAGGATTAGGGGCCAGAGGGGTAAGACCCCTGAAGCTAGGGTTAGGGGTCTCATGGGTATGACCCCTAGAGCTAGGGATAGGCGTCCCATGTGAAGGGCCTCTGGAGCTAGAGTCAGGGGCCCCACGGGTAGCTCCCCTTGAGCTAGGATTAGGGGCCCCACAGGTAAGGCCCCTGTAGCTAGGGTTAGGGGCCACATTGATGGGGTCCCTGGAGCTAAGGTTAGGGGTCCCGGGGTGGGGCCCCTCGAATTAGGGTTAGGGGACCCACGGATATGGTCCCTGGAGCTGGGGTTAGGGGCCCCACGGGTATGGCCCCTTGAACTAGTGGTAGTGGTCCCACAAGTAGAGCCCCTGGATATATGGTTAGGTGCCCCACACGTAGGGTCCCTGGAGCTAGAGTTAGGGGCCCCATGTGTAGGGCCCCTGCAGCTAGGGTTTGGTTCCCAGGGGTAGGGCCCCTGCGTCACGGAGTCACCGGGCGATGGTCTGGAACAGCTCCTCACAAAGCCAGGCAGGACTTTGGGGAGCCCTCTCTCCCTTGGAGCAGACTTGTTCAGGGCAAGAAGCTCACATGTCTTCACCTACTGGGTCTCTCCTTGGAGCATTCAGCATCCTCTGCCCCTCTGTGCACTTCCCACAGCAAGCCCACCCAGGCGGGGTCCTGGGGAAGCCACAGGGTCCTGCACCCCCACTTTACAGTAAGACGTGACTCTCAGCCAGCCAGGAAAACAGAGGTTTATTGGATGACAGGAACAGGGTCTAAAACAGAGCTTGTAGATACAGCGAACCAGACTCCTCGGCCAGGTCCATTCCGGAGGCAGCGAGCCAGACCCCCATGCCTGCCCATAGCTAGCTCCAGACTAACCACACTCTCCAGCCCCTCCTCTCTGCTCAGCTCCTTTCCTGGGCCAGGAGGTCACCTGATCCCTTTGTCTCCAACACCTTCAATTGGCACCTTTGTAGAGGAGAGGCCCAGGCCATCAGTTGCTAGGAGACAGAGTGCGAGGCATTTAGGTGCACTGGCCCTTTGCTCTGCAGCAATCACACACCCTTATCCCACCACCTAGATATTAAGAACTGTATAGGGGACACTGAGTAACCAACACAGTATTCAGAGTAAAATTAAGAACATTCCCAGTTCATCACACCATGGAGCAAGGGTTAGAGGCCCCAGGTACAGCCCCAGGAGCTAGGGTTAGGGCCCCCAGAAATGGGGCTCCTGGAGCTAGGGCTAGGGGTCCACGGGAAGGGTCCCTGGAGCTAGGGTGAGGGGTCCCACAGGTAAGGCCCCTGAAGCTAGTCAAGATCCCAAGGGGTACGGCACCTGGAGCTAGTGTTAGGGGTCCCAGAGTAGGTCCTTTGGAGCTAGGGATTGGGGCCCCACGGGTAGGGACTCTGGAGCTAAGGTTAGGGATCCTAGGAGTGGGGCTCCTGGAGCTAGGGTTTGGGGTCCCAGGTATAGGGCCCTTTGATCTAGGGTTAGGGGCCCCATCAGTTGGGCCCTGGCAGCTAGGGATTGGGATCCCAGGGATGGGGCCCTGGAGCTAGGGTTAGGGATTGCAGAGATGGCGCCCCTGTAGCTAGGGTTAGGAGCCCCACAGGTAGAGCCCCTGGAGCTAGGGTTACGGGCCCCACGGATAGGGCAACTGGAGCTAGGGTTAAGGGCCCCATGGGTAGGGCCCCTGGAGCTAGAGTTAGGGCCCTCATGGGAAGGGCACCAAGAGCTAGGGTTAGGGGACTGACGGATAGGGCCCATGGAGCAAGAGTTATAGGCCCCACGTGTAGGTCCCCTGGAACTAGGGCTAAGGGTCCCACTTGTAGTGTCCGTGGAGCCAGGGTTAGGGGCCCAACAGATTGGGCCCCTTAAGCTAGGGTTAGGGACCCCAGGGATGGGGCTTGTGGAGCAAGTTTTAGGGGCCCCAGGGGTCGGACCCCTGGGGCTAGGGATAGGGGCCCCAGGGATACGGCCTATGGAGCTAGGGTTAGGGGCCTCAGGGCTGGGGCTCCTAGAGATAGGAATAGGGTTCCCAGTGGTGAGGCCCCTACAGCTAGCCTTAAGGGCCCCACGTTTGGGGCCCCCGGAGCTAGGGTTAGGGGACTGATGGGTAGAGACACTGGGTCTAGGATTAGGAGTCCTATGGGTAGGGTCCCTGGAGCTATGGTTAGAGGTCCCAGTTGTAGGGCCCCTGGAGCCAGGGTTAGTGGCCGCACGGGTATGGCCGCTGGAGCTAGGGCAAGGGGCCCCACGGGTAGGCCCTCTGGAGCTAAGTTTAGGGGCCCCACGGGTAGGCCCTCTGGAGCTAAGTTTAGGGGCCCCACGAGTAGGGCCCCTGTAGCTAGGTTTAGGAGCCCCAGGCGTGGTGACCCTGCAGCTAGGCTTAGGGGACCCACGGGCAGGGCTCCTGGAGTTAGGGTTAGAGGCCTCAGGGGTAAGGCCCCTCGAGCTAGGGTTAGTGGTTCCATGGGTAGGGCCTCTGGAGCTAGGGTTAGGGGGGCCACGGGTAGGTCCCCTGGAGTTAGGGTTAGGGGCCCCGTGGATAGAGCCCCTGGAGCTAGGGTTTGGGGTCCCATGGTAAGGGCCTCTGGAGCTAGCGTTAGGGATCCTGGAGCTAGGGTTGGGGGTCCTAGGGGTGGGGCCCCTCGAGCTAGCGTTAGGGTTTCCAGAGGTGGGGAACCTGGAGGTAGCGTTAGAGGTCCCAAGGGAAGGGCCTTTGGAGCTAGCGATAGGGGCTCCACGCATAGGGCCACTGGAGCTAGGGATAGGGGCCCCACGGGTTGGTCCCTGAAGCTATCGCTGGGGGCCCAAGGGGAGGGCCTCTGGAGCTAGGGTTAGGGGACCCATGGGTAGGGCCTCTGGAGCTAGGGTTAGGGTTCCAACCTGGAGGGCCCGTGGAGCTAGAGTTTGGAGCCCCAAGGATGGGGCCTCTGGGGCTAGTGTTAGGGTTTCCAGAGATGGGGAACCTGGAGCTAGGGTTAGCTGCCCCATGGGTAGGGCCCCTGGAGATAGCGTTAGGGGCCCCATGAGGAGGGCCACTGAAGCTAGAGTTAGGGATCCCATGGGAAGGGCCCCTGGATCTAGGGTTGGAGGCCATACGGGTAGGGCCCCTGGATCTAGGGTTAAGGGCCCAATGGGTACGGCCCCAGAAGCTAGAGTTTGGGGCCACAGGGGAAGGGCCATTGGAGCTAGGGTTAGGGGCCCCAGAGGTAGAGCCCCTGGAGCTAGGGTTAGAGGCCCCGCAGGCAAGGCCCCTGGTGCTAGGGTTAGGGACCCCATGGATAGGGCCCCTGGAGCTAGGGTGAGGGGCCCTAGGGGTAGGGCCCCTGGAGCTAGGCTTAAGGGTCCCAAGGGTTAGACCCCTGGAGGTAAGGAAAGGGCCCCACGGGCAGGGCCCCTGGAGGTAGGGTTAGGAGTCACAGGGATTGGGCCCCTGGAGCTAGGGTTATTGGTCCCAGGGTTGGGGCTCCTGGAGCTTGGGTTAGGTGCCTCACGGGTAGGGCATTTGGAGCTAGGGTTAGAGGCCCAAGGGGTTAGAACCCTGGACCTTTGGTAAGGGGCTCCAGGGGTAGTGCCCCTGTAGCTAGGATTAGGGGCCCCAAGAGTAGAGCCCCTGGAGCTAGGGTTATGGGCCCCTCGGGTAGGGCCCCTGGAGCTAGGGTTAGGGGCCCCTGGGATTGGGTCCCTGAAGCTAACATTAGGGTTCCCAGAGGTGGGTCCCCTGGAGCTAGATTTAGGGGCCCCACGGGTTCGGTCTCTTGAGCTAGGTTTAGGGGCCCTACCCCTAGGGCCCCTGGAGCTAGGGTTAGGGTTCCCACTGGTTGGGCCTCTGGAGCTGTGGTTAGGGTACCCACGGGCAGAGCCCCTTGAGCTAGGGTTAGGGCCCCACGGGTAGGGCCCCTGGAGCTGGGTTAAAGGACCCAGGGATGTGACCATGGAGCTAGGGTTAGGGGCTCTAGGGGTCGGGAAACTGGAGTTAGGATTAGGGGCACCACGGGTAGGGCTCCGGGAGATGGGTTAGAGTCCCCAGATATGGGAACCCTGGAGCTAGAGTAAGGGGCCCCACGGGTAGGGCCTCTGGAGCTAGGATTAACGGTCCCACGGGAAAGGCCCCTGGAGCTAGGATTAGGGACCCTAATGGAAGGGCCCCTGTAGCTAGGGTTAAGGGCCCCACAGGTAGGGCCCCTGGAGCTAGAGTTTGGGGCCCCAGGGGAAGGGCAACTGGAGCTAGAGTTAGGGGACCCAGAGAAAGGGCCCCTTGAGCTAGAGTAAGGGGCCCCAAGGGTAGGTCCCCTGGAGTTAGGGTAAGGAGCCTAACGGGTAGAGTCCCTGGTGCTAGGGTTAGGGGACCAAGCAGTTGGGCTCCTTGAGCTAGGGCTAGGGGTCCAAGGGTTGGGGCCCCTGGAGTTAGTGTCAGGGTTTCCAGGGGTGGTGCCCCTGGAGCTGGGATAAAGGGCCCTAGGGGTAGAACCCCTGGAGCTTGGGTTAGGGGCCCGGTGGGAAGAAACCCTGGAGCGAGGGTTAAGGGCCCCAAGGGTAGGGACTCTGGAGCTAGGGTTAGGGGCCCCAGGGGAAAGGCTCTTGGAGCTAGGGTTAGGAGTCCCATGGGAAGGGCCCCTGGATCTACTGTTAGCGGCCCCAAGGGTAGGGCCACTGGAGCTAGGGTAAGGGACCCCACAGGTAGGGTTCCTGGAGCTAGGTATAGGGAACCAAGGCTTAGGGTCCCTGAAGCTAGGGTCGGGGTCCCAGGGTTGGGGCCCCTGGAGCAAGTGTTAGGCTTTTCAGGGGTGGGTTCCCTGGAGCTATGGTAAAGGGCACCACGGGTCGGGCCCCTGGAGCTTGGGTTAGGGGCCCCATGAGCAGGGCCCCTTGATCTTGGGTTAGGGCTTCCCAGGGTACGGCCTCTGGAGCTTGGGTTAGGGGCCCCACGGATATGGACCATCGAGTTAGGGCTAAGGGTCCCATGGGAAGTTCCTCTCTTGCTAGGGTTACGGCCCCACGTGTAGGGCACCTGGGGCTAGCGTTAGGGGCCCCATGGGTTGGGCCCCTGGAGGTAGGGTTAGCGCTCCCACGGGTAGGGCCTCTGGAGCTAGGGTTAGGGGACCAACTGGAAGGGCCTCTGCTGCTAGGGTTATGGGTCTCACAGGTAGGGCTCCTGGACTTAAATTAGGGGACCCAGGGATTGCGCCCCTGGAGCTAGGGTTAGGGGCCCCAGTGGTAGAGACCCAGGAGCTAGGATTAGGGGCTGTCATAACCTATTCCCAGATTTGGACCTTAGCGTCCAAAATATGGGGGTTAGCATGAAAACCTCCAAGCTTAGTTACCAGCTTGGACCTGGTAAAGCTGCCACCACCCAAAAAATTTAGAGTGTTTTGGGGCACTCTGGTCCCCCCAAAAACCTTCCCTGGGGACCCCAAGACCCAAATTCCTTGAGTCTCACAACAAAGGGGAATAAACCATTTCCCTTCCCCCCTCCAGGTGTTCCCTCCCTGGGTTCCTGGAGAGATACACAGAAGCAAGCTCCGTGAATCTAAACAGAGGGACTCCACCCTCTCCTATTTCCAGTCCTGGAAACACAAGCACTTCCCTCTTCACCCAGAGGGTATGCAAAGTCAGGCTAGTAAATCTAACACACACAGATTTCCCCCTGACTTCTTCCTCCCACCAAGTCCCTGGTGAGCTACAGACTCAATTCCCTGGAGTTCCCCACTAAAGAAAAACTCCAACAGGTCTTAAAAAGAAAGCTTTATGTAAAAAGAAAGAAAAATACATAAAAATGGTCTCTCTGTATTAAGGTGACAAATACAGGGTCAATTGCTTAAAAGAAAAAATGAATAAACAGCCTTATTCAAAAAGAATACAATTTAAAACACTCCAGCAACTACACACATGTAAATACAAAAAAAACAAACCTATCTTTGTACTTACAACTTTGAAACAGAAGATTAGAAAGCAGGAGATAGAAAAATCCTTCCCATAGCCGAGAGGGACAGACACAAGACAAAAAACAAAGAAACTCAGACACAAATTTCCCTCCACCCAGATTTGAAAAAGTCTTGTTTCCTGATTGGTCCTCTGGTCAGGTGTTTCAGGTTACTCCTTTCCAGGTAAAAGAACATTAACCCTTAGCTATCTGTTTATGACAGGGGCATCATGGGTAGGGGCCCTGGATCAAGGGTTAGGGGCTCCAGGTATGGGGCCCCTGAAAACAGGGATAGGTGTCCCAGGCGTGGGGCCCCTGGAGCCAGTGCTATGGGCCCCAAGGGAACGGCCCCTGGAGCTAGGGTTAGGGGTCACACGGGTAGGGTCTCTGGAGCTAGGGTTACGGGCCCCAGGGATGTTGTTCCTGGAGCTAGGGTTAGGATTCCCAGGGGAGGGGCCCCTGGAGCTACTGTGAGGGGCCCCACGGGTAGGGCCTCTGGAGATAGGGTTAGGGGTCCCATGGGTGGGGAACCTGGAGATAGGGTTGGGGGCCCCAGGAATGGGGCCCTTGAGCTAGGGTTAGGAGTCACAGGAGTGGGGACACTGGAGCTAGAGTTAAGGGCCAGACGGTTAGAGCCCCTAGAGTTAGGTTTGGGACCCGTGGTAAGGATCCCTGGAGTAAGGGTTAGGGGCCCCGCGTGTAGGGTCCCTCAAGCTAGGGTTAGGGGATCCACGAATGGGGCTGCTGGAGCTAGCCTTAGAGGTCCCAAGGGTAGAGCCCCTGGAGCTAGGGTTAGAGGCCCCACGTGTAGGGCCCCTGGAGCTAGGGTTTGAAGCCCCATGGTAGGGTCCCTGAATCTTGAGTTAGGGGCCCGAGGGATGGGCCTCTGGAGCTAGGGTTAGGGCCCCCACGAGTAGGGCCCCTGGAGCTAGCTTTAGGAGCTCAAGGGGTAGAGTCCATGGAGCCGGGTTAGAGGTCCCACAGGTAGAGCCTCTGGAACTATGGTTTGCGGCCCCAAGGGCAGGGCCCTTATTGCTAGGGTTACGGGCCTCAGGGATGGGGACCCTGGAGCTATAGTTAGAGGTCCCAGGGTTCGGGAAACTGGAGTTAGGATTAGGGGCACCACGGGTAGGGCTCCAGGAGATGGGTTAGAGTCCCCAGATATGGGGACCCTGGAGCTAGGGTTAGGGGCCCCATGGGTTGGGCCCCTGGAGTTGGGTTAGTCGTCTCATGGGTTGGTCCCATTGTGCTAGGGTTAGGGGCCCCAGGGATGGGGCCCCTGGGGCTACAGTAAGGTGTTCCAGGGGAGGGGCCCATGGAGCTAGAATTAGGTGTCCCAAGGGTATGGCCTCTTGAGCTACAATTAGAAGAGGCATGGGTAGGGGCCCTGGAGCTATGATTGGGGGCAAAACGTGTAGGGCCCTTAGAGCTAGGGTTAGAGGCCACAGGGATGGGGCCCCAGGAGCTAGGGTTAGGTGTCCCAGGGGTATGGCCACTGGAGGTAGTGTTAAGGGCCCCACAGGTATGGCCCCTGGGGGTTGGGTTAGGGGCCCCAGGGGTAGGTTCACTTGAGCTAGGGTTAGGGGTCCCACAGTTAGGGCCTCTGGAGCCTAGGGTTAGGGTGCCCCAATCGTAGGGCTGCTGAAACTAGGGTTAGGGGCCCCACAGGTTGGGCACCTGGAGTTAGGGTTAGGAGCCCTACGGAAAGGGCCCCTGCACCTAGAGATTGGGGCCCCACGTGTAAGGCCTCTGGAGCTAGGGTTAGGTGTCCCACGGGTAGGGACCTTGTAGCTAAGGTTAGAGGTTCCACAGGTAGGGCCCCTCGAGCTAGGGTTAGGGGCCCCACGAGTAGGGTCCCTGGAGCTAGGGGTATTGGCCCCAGCGATGGGGCCCCTGGAGCTAGGGTTAGGGGTTCCAGGGGTGGGGCCCCTGGAGACAGGGTAAGATGCCCTATATGTTGGTCCCCTGGAAGTAGGGTTAGGAGCCCCCGGGGTAAGGCCCCTGTAACAAGGGTTAGGGGACCCACGAGTAGAGAAACTGGAGCTAGGGTTAGAAGCCCCAGGGATGGGGCCTTTGGAGTTAGGGTTAGGGGTCCCAGGGGTGGGGTCCCTGGAGCTAGGGTTAGGGGCCTCACGGGGAGGGGCCTTGGAGCTAGGGTTAGAAGCCCCAGGGATGGGACTCCTGGAGCTAGGGTTAGGGGTCCTAGCGGTGGGTCCCCTGGAGCTAGAGTTAGGGGCCCCACAGGTATGGCCCCTGGAGCTAGGTTTTGGTGCCCCAAAGGTAGGGCCCCTGGAGCTAGGGTTAGGGGCCCCAAGAGTAAGGCCTGTGGAGTTAGGGTTAGGGGCCCCAGGCGTGTGACACCTGGAGTCAGGGTTAGAGGACACACGGGTATGTCCCCTGGAGCTAGGTTTAGGGGCCCCATATGTAGGGCTCCTATAGCTAGGGTGAGGTTTCTAACAGGTACAGGTTTGGAGCTAGGGCTAGGGGCCTCACGCCTAGGGCCCCTGGAGCTAGGTATAGGGACCCCACGGTTAGGGAACCTGGATCTAGGGTTAGGGTCCCCAGGGATGGGGCCCCTGTGTCTAGGGCTAGGGGGCCATGTGTAGGGCCCATGAGCTAGGCATAGGTTCCCCAAGGGCAGGATCGCTGGAGCTAGGGTTATGGGCACCACAGGTAGGGCCCCTGGAACTAGGGTTAGGGGTCCCAGTTGAAGGGCCCCTGCACCTGTGGTTAGGAGCCACATGGGTATGGCCCCTGGACCAAGGGTTAGGGGACCCATGGTTAGGGCTCCAGGAATTAGGGTTTGGGGTGCCACAGGTAGAGCCAGTGGAGATATGGTTGGGGCCCCACACGTAGGGCCCCTGGAGATAGAGTTATGGGCCCCAGAGGTAGGGCCCCTGCATTTATGGTTTCGACCCCAGGGTTTGGGCCCCTGGAGCAAGGGGTAGGGACCCCATGGGTAGGGCCCCTGGAACTAGCATTAGTGGTACCACGGGTATAGACCCTGGAGCTAGGGTTAGGGGCCCTACGGGTAGGGCACCTGGAGATTGGATTTGTGTCCCCAGGGATTAGGCCCTTGAGATAGGGTTAGTGATCCCAGGAGTGAGGCCCCTGATGCTAGGGTTAGGAGTCCCACGGGTAGAGCCCCTGGAGATAGGGTTATGGGCCCAAGGGGTAGGGCCCCTGGAGCGAGGGTTACGGGTTCCAGAGATGGGGCCCCTGGAGCTAGGGTAAGGGGCACCACGGGTATGGCCTCTGGACATAGGGTTAGGGTCCCCAGGGGTAAGGCCCCTAGATCTAGGGTTAGGGGTCCCATGGGTAGGGCCTCTGGGGCTAGCATTAGGCTCCTCAGGTGTAGGGTCCCTGGAGCTAGGGATAGGGGCCCCACAGATAGCGACCCTGCAGCTAGTGTTAGGGGCCCCACGAGTAGGGTTCCTGGAGCTAGACTTAGGAGTCCCAGGGGTGGGGCCCCTGGGGCCAGGGCTGGGGCCCCACAGTTATGGCCCTTGGGGCTAGGGCTAGGCGCCTCAGTGGTAGGAGCCCTGGAGCTAGGGTTAGGGGTCTCACGGTTACAGCCCCTGGAGATAGAGTTACGGGCCCCAGAGGTAGAGCCCCTGGAACTAGGGTTAGGGTTCCCACAGGTAGGGCCTCTGGAGCTAGCATTAGGGGCCCCAAGGGTAGAGACCCTGCAGCTAGGGTTAGAGGTTCCATAGGTAGGGCCCTCGAGCTAGTTTTAGTGGTCCCACGATTAGGGTCCCGAGAGTCAGGGTGAGGGGCCCCACGGGTAGGGCCCCTGGAGCTAGGGTTAGAGGACCTGGGGTATGGCCCCTGGTGCTAGGGTTAGGGGCACCACAGGTAAGGCCCATTTAGCTAGGGTAAGGTCCCCCACAGGTAGAGCCCCTGGTGCTATGGTTAGGGGCCCCATGGGTAGGGCAAATGGAGCTAGGATTGTTGTCCCCAGGGATGGGGCTCCTGGATCTAGATTTAGGGGTCCCAGGGGTGGGGCCTCTCTAGATAGGTTAGAGGCCCCACGGGTTGGGCCCCTGGAGCTAGAGTTAGAAGCCCTCGGGGTAGGGCCCCTAGAGCTAGGGTTAGAGGTCCCATGGGTAGGGAATCTGGAGCTAAGATTAGGGGCCCCATGGGTAGGGACACTGGAACTAGGGTTAGGAGACTCACAGGTAGACCCCTTGAGCTAGGGTTAGAGGCCTCAGGGATGGAGCCCCTGAGTCTACGGTGAGGGGTCCCAGGGGTGGGGCCCCCGGTGCTAGGATTAGGGGTCCCTTGGGTAAGTTCTCTGGAGTTAGGGTTAGGGGCCCCACGGGTAGTGGCCTTGGAGCTAGGAATAGTGGCAACATGGGTAGGGCCCCTGGAACTAGATTTAGAAGCCCCAGGGATGGGGCCCCTGGAGCTAGGGTTAGGGGTCCTAGGGGTAAGGCCCCTGGAGCTAAGGTTAGGGGCCCCATGGGTATAGCCCCTTTAGCCAGGGTTAGGGACCCCACGGGTAGGAAATCTAGAGCTAGGGTTAGGAGCTCCAGGGATAGGGCCTCTGGAGCTTGGGCTATGGGTTCCAAGGATCAGGCCCCTGGAGCTATGGTTAGTCTCCCCACGGGTATGGCTTCTGGAATAAGGGTTACAGGGCCCCAGGGTAGAGCCCCTGGAGCTATGGTTAAGGGTCCCACGGGTAGGACCTCTGGAGGAAGGGTTAGGGGCCCCATGTGTAGGGGCCCTGAAGCCAGAGTTAGAGGCCCCACAGGTAGGGCCCCTGGAGCTAGAGTTAGTGTTCCCAGGGGTGGGGTCCCTGGAACTAGGGTTAGGGGCCCCATGAGTATGGCCCCTGGAGCAAGGGCTAGAGGCCTCAGGCGTAAGGCCCCTGGAGCTAGGGTTAGGGGTCCCACGGGTAAGGCCTCAGGAGCTAGGCTTAAGGACCCCACGGGTAGGGCACCTGAAACTAGGGTTAGTGGTCCCACGGGAAGAGCCCCTGGAGCCAGGGTAAGGGGACCCACGGGTACAGCCCCTGGAACTAGGGTTAGGGGCCCCAGGGGTGTTGCCCCTGGAGCTAGCATTAGGGGCCCCAGGGTAGGGCCCCTGGAGCTAAGGTTAGGGGTCCCAAGGGTAGGGGCTCTGGAGCTATGTTTAGGGGCCTCATGGGTAGGGCCCCTTGAGCTAGGATTAGGGGCCCCAGCGTTATGGGCCCCAGCGATGGGGCCCCTGGAGCTTCGGTTAGGGGTTCCGGGGGTGGGGACCCCAGAGTTAGAGTTAGGGGACGCACAGATATGCCTCTGGAGCTAGGGCTAGGGGCCGCAGGGGTAGGGCCCCTGGAGCTAGCGTTAATGGCCCCATGTGTAGGGCCCCTGTAGCTAGGATTGGCGTCCCAGAGGTAGGGCCCCTTGAGCAAGGGTTAAGGGCCCTACGTGTAGGGAGCCTGGAACTAGAGTTAAGGGCCCCATTTGAAGGGTCCCTGGAGTTTTATAGGCCCCAGGAATAGGTCTCCTGGAGCTAGGGTTAGGGTTCCCAAGGGTAGGGCCCCTGGAGCTAGAGTTAGGGGCACCAGGGATCGGGCCCCTGGAGCTAGGGTTAGGGGTCCCAGGGGTGAGGCCCCTGGAGATTCGGTTAGGGGTTCCGGGGGTGGGGACCCCAGAGTTAGGGTTAGGGGACGCACAGATATGCCTCTGGAGCTAGGGCTAGGGGCCGCAGGGGTAGGGCTCCTGGAGCTAGGGTTAGGGGTCCCACGGGTAGAGCCCCTTGAACTAGGGTTAAGTTTCCCACTAGTAGAGCCCCTGGAGATATGGTTAGGTGCCCCACATGTAGGGCCCCTGGAGCTAGCGTTAATGGCCCCATGTGTAGGGCCCCTGTAGCTAGGATTGGCGTTCCAGAGGTAGGGCCCCTTGAGCAAGGGTTAAGGGCCCTACGTGTAGGGAGCCTGGAACTAGAGTTATGGGCCCCATTTGAAGGGTCCCTGGAGTTTTATAGGCCCCAGGAATAGGTCTCCTGGAGCTAGGGTTAGGGTTCCCAAGGGTAGGGCCCCTGGAGCTAGAGTTAGGGGCACCAGGGATCGGGCCCCTGGAGCTAGGGTTAGGGGTCCCAGGGGTGAGGCCCCTGGAGCTAGGGGTAGGGGTCCCAGGGATCGGGCCCCGAGAGCTAGGGTTCGGGTTCTGAGGTGTGGGGCCCCTTGAGATAGGGTTAGGGACCCCACGAGGAGGGCCCCTGGAGCTAGAGTAAACGGACCCACAGGTAAGGCCCCTGGAGCTGGGCTAGGCTCCCCAGGGACTGGGCCCCTGTAGGTAGGGTTATTGGCCCCTGAGGTAGAGCCCTTGGAGCTACTGTTAGATGTGCCATGGGTAGGGCCCCTCGAGCTAGTGTTAAGGGCACCAGGGGTAGCTCCCCTGGAGCTAGGGATAGGGTCCCCATGGGAAGGGCCCCTAGAGCTTGGGTTAAGGGCTATACGGGTTGGGCTGCAAGAGCTAGGGTTAGGGGTCACAGGGGAAGAGTTCCTGGAGCTAGAGTTAGGGGCCCCACGGGTAGGACCCCTGGAGCTAGGGTAAGGGAAACCACGGGTGGTGTCCTAGGATCTTTGGTTAGGAGTTCCACGGGTATCGCCTCTGCAGATATATTTAGGGGACCAAGGAGTAGGGCCCTTTGAACTTGGGTTAGTTGTCCCACGGGTAGGGCCCCTGGAGCTAAGGTTAGGGGCCCTAGGGTAGGGCCCCTGGAGCTAGGGTTAGCGGTCCCAGGAGAGGGGCCCCTAGAGCTAGGGTTAAGAGTCCCAGGTTTGGGGCCCCTGTAGCTATGGATAGGGGCCCCAAGGGTAGGGACCCTGCAGTTAGGGTTAGGGGTCCCACGGTTAGGGCCTCTGGAGCTGGAGTTAAGGGCACCACATTTAGGGCTCCTAGAGCCAGGGTTAGGAGCCTGACGGGTAGGTCCCTTGGAGCTAGGGTTTGGGGCCACAGGGATGAGGTCCCTGAAGCTAACCTTAGGGGTTCCAGGGATGGGGCCCCTGGAGCTAGGGTTAGGGGTCCCACGAGAAGGGCCCCTGGCACTTAGGTTAGGGGTCCCACAGGTAGGGCCCCTGGAGCTAGGGTTAGGGGACCAAGAGGTAGGGCTCCTTGAGCTAGGTTTAGGAGTCCCAGGGGTGAAGCCCCTGGAGCTAGGGTTAGTGTTTCCAGGGGTGGGGCCCCTGGAGCTAGGGTAAAGGGCCCAATGGGTTGGGCCCCTGCAGCTTGGGTTACAAGCTCCGCGGAGAGGGACCCTTGAGCTAGGGTTAGGGGCCCCACACGTAGGGCCCCTGGAGCTATGGTTAGGGGCCCCACGGTTTGGGACCCTGAAGGTAGGGTAGGGGCCCCAGGGGTAAGGCCCCTTGAGCTAGTGTTAGGGTTTCCAGGAGTGGGGCCCTTGGAGCTAGGGTAAAAGGCCCCATTGGTAGGGCACCTGGAGCTTGGGTTAGGGGCCCCACATAGCGCCCCTGGAGCTAGGGTTCAGGGCCCCATAGGATGGGCACCTGGAGCTAGAAATAGGGTCCCCACGGGTAGGACCCATGGAGCTAGGGTTAGGGGCCCCACGGTCAGTGCCCCTGGAATTAGTGTTAGAGGCCCCAGAGAGGGTGCTCCTGGAGTTAAGGCTAAGTGGTAGGGCCCCTGGAGCTAGAGTAAGTGGTCAAAGGGGTGGGGCTCCTAGAGATAGGGTTAGGGGTCCCACGGGTAGGGTATCTGGAAATAAGGTTAAGGGCACCACGGGGAGGGCCCCTGGAGCTAGGGTTTTGGGTTCCAGGGGTGGAGCCTCTGGAGCTAGGGTTAGTGGCCTCACGGGAAGGGCCCCAGGAGCTAGGGTTAGGAGCCCCAGGAATAGGGCTCCTTGAGGTAGGTTTAGGGGTCCCACGGGTAGGGCCCCTGGAGCTAAGGTTAGGCACCATACGGGTAGGGACCTTGGAGCTGGATTAGAGGTCCCTGGGATGGGGCCCCCGGTGCTAGCATTAGGGGTCCCAGGGTGAGGCCCCTTGAGCTAGGGTTATGGGTCCCACGGGAAGGACCCCTGGAACTAGGATTAGGGGCCCCACAGGTAGGGCCTCTGGAGCAAGGGTTAGGGGCCCCACGGTTAAGGCCCCTTGAACTAGGGTTAGAGGTTCCACGGGCAGAGCACCTAGAGATATGGTTAGGGGTCCCACGTGTTGGGTCCCTGGAGATAGAGATTGGGACCCAACGGGTAGGGCCCCTGAAGCTAGAGTTTGTGTCCAAGGGTTAGGGACCCTAGTGCAAGGGTTAGGGGCCCCACGTGTATGGCCCCGGAGGTAGGGTTTGAAAGCCCAGGAATGGGGCTCCTGGAACAAGAGTTAGGGGTCCCACGGATAGCGCCTCTGGAGCTAGGGTTAGGAGTCCCACGGATAGGGAACCTGGAGTTAGGGTTAGGGGCCCCAGGGATGGGGCTCCTTGAACTAGGGTAAGGTTTTCCAGGGGTGGGACTCCTGGAGATAGGGTTAGGTTCCCCATGGGTTCGGCCCCTGTATCTAGGGTTACGTGCCAAAGAGGTAGGGCCTCTGGAGCAAGGATTAGGTGTCCCACAGGTAGGGCCTCTGGAGCTAGGGTTAGGGGCCCCATGGTTAGGGTCCCTGGAACTAGGGGCCCCTGGAGCTAGTGTTAGGGGTCCCAGGAGAGGCACCCCTGGAGCTAGGGTTAGGAGTCCAACTGTTATGGATCCTGGAGCTAGTGTTAGGGGACCAAGGGTTAGGGCCCCTGGAGCCAGGGATAGAGGTCCCACGGTCAGGGCTCCTGGAACTAGCGTTTGGTTTCCCTCGGGTAGAGCCCCTGGATATAGGTTTTGGGCCCCCATGGGTAGAGTCCCTGGAGCTAGGGTTCGGGGTCCCAGAGGTAGGGCCCCTGCACCTAGGAATAAGGGTCCCATGGGTAAGGCCCCTGGATGTAGGGTTAGGGGCCCCATGGTTAGGGCCCCTGGATCTAGGGTCAGGGGTCCCACGTGTAGAGCACCTGGAGATATGGTTAGGGACCCCAAGTGTAGGGTCCCTGGAGATAGGGTTAAGGGACCCACGGGTAGGGCCCCTGAAGCTAGGGTTTGAGTCCCAATGGTAGGGCCCTTGGAACAAGGGTTAGGGGCCACACGTGTAGGGACCCTGGAGTTAGGGTGAGGGGCCCCATGGGTAGGGCCCCTGGAGCCAAGGTTAGAGGGCCTATGAATGGTGCTCCTGGAGCTAGGGTTAGGGGTCCCATGGGTAGGGCCCCACGAGATAGAGTTTGAGACCTGACGAGTAGGGCCCCTTGCGCCAGGATTAGAGTTCGTACGAGTAGAGACACTAGAGCTATGGATAGGGGCCCAAGGCATGGGGAACCTGCAGCTAGGGAAAGGTTTCCCAGGGGTAGGGCCCCTGGAGATAGGATTAGTTTCCCCACGGGTTGTGCCCCACAACGTAGGGTTAGGGGCCTGACAAGTAGGGACCCTGGAGCTAGGTTTAGAGGTCCCATGGGTAGGGCCTCAGGAGCTAAGTTTAGGGGCCCCACGGGTATGGCCCCTTGAGCTACGGTTAGGGGCTCCAGGGTTAGAACCCTGGAGGTAGATTTAGGGGACCCACTGGTAGGGCTTCTGGAGATAGGGTTAAGGGACCCACATGTTGGGCCCATGGAGCTAAGGTTAGGTGCCCCATGGGTAGGGCAACTGGAGATAGGGTTTGGAGCCCCACGAGTAGGGCCCCTGGAGAAAGGGTTAGGAGTCCCACATCTAGGGCCCCTGGAGCTAGGGTTACGGGCCCCATGCATAGGGCCCCTGGAGCTAGTGTTAGGGGCCACATGAGTAGGGACCCTGGAGCAAGGGGCCCTACAGGTAAGGCCTCTGGAGCTAGGGATAGGCGCCCCAGGGATGAGGCCCCTGGAGCTAGGGTAAGGGGTCCCATGGGTTGGGCCCCTGGAGCTAGGGTTAGGGGCCCCAGGGGTAGGGACCCTGGAGCTAGGTTTAGGGGTCCCATGGGTTGGACCTCTGGAACTAGGGTTAGAGGCCCCACTAGTAGCTACCCTGGAGCTAAGGTTAGGGGTCCCAGGGGTGAGGCCACTGGATCTAGGGATAGGGGCCCCACGGGTATGGACCCTGTAGCAAGGGTTATCGGACCCATGGGTAGAGCCCCTGGAGCTATAGTTAGGGGCCCCACGGGTAGGACCCCTGGAGATAGGGTTAGGAGCCCTACGGGTATGGCCCCTGCACCTAGGGATAGGGGCCCCACGGGTAAGGCCCCTAGAGCTAGGGTTAGGGGCCCCACAGTTAGGGCCCCTGGAACAGGGGTTAGGATTCCCACGGGTAGAGCCCCTAGAGATATGGTTAAGGGTCTGACGCGTAGGGCACCTGAAGATAGGATTAGAGGCCCCATGCGTAGGGTACCTGGAGCTAGGGTTTGGAGCCCCATTTGTAGGGCACCTAGAGCTAGGGTTTGGGACCAAGGAATGGGGGTCCTGGAGCTCGGGGTAGGGGTCCCAAGGGTAGGGCACCTGGAGCTATGGTTAGGTGACCAACGGGTAGTGTCCCTGGAGCCGGGTAAGGGGACCCAGGGTAAGGCCCCTGGAGCTAGGGTTTGGGGTACCATGGGTGGGGCCTCTGCAGGTAGGGTTAGGAGACCGACGTGTAGGGTTCCTGAAACTAGGGTGAGGGGTCCCACGAGTATGGCTCCTGGAGCCAGGGTTAGGCGCCCCACAGTAGGGACCCTGGAGCTAGGGATAGCAGCCCCAGGGATGGGGCCCCTGTAGCTAGGGTAAGGGTGTCATAACTTAGTCCCAGATTTGGACCTTAGCGTCCAAAATATGGGGGTTAGCATGAAAACCTTCAAGCTTAGTTACCAGCTTGGACCTGGTACTGCTGCCACCACCCAAAAAATTAGAGTGTTTTGGGGCACTCTAGTCCCCCCAAAAACCTTCCCTGGGGACCCCAAGACCCAAATCCCTTGAGTCTCACAACAAAGGGAAATAAACCTTTTTCCCTTCCCCCCTTCAGGTGCTCCTGGAGATATACACAGACACAAGCTCTGTGAATCTAAACAGAGGGACTCCCCCCACCCCATTCCCAGTCCTAGAGAACAGAATTACCGAGAGTTAATCTCTCTTTCCCCCCTCACCCAGAGGGTATGCAAGGTCAGGCGAATAAATCTAACACACACAGATCTCCCTCTGACTTCTTCCTCCCACCAATTCCCTGGTGAGTACAGACTCAATTTCCCTGAAGTTCCCCACTAAAGAAAAAACTCCAACAGGTCTTAAAAGAAAGCTTTATATAAGAAAGAAAGAAAAATACATACAAATGGTCTCTCTGTATTAAGGTGACAAATACAAGGTCAATTGCTTAAAAGAATATTGAATAAACAGCCTTATTCAAAAAGAATACAATCCAAAGCACTCCAGCAACTATATTCATGTAAATACAAAAGAAACATATAAATTCTATCTGATCTTTTCGTACTTACAACTGGAAACAGAAGATTAGAAAACAGAAATCACTTCTCAAAGCTGAGAGAAAAGCAGGCAGACAGACAAAGACTCAGACACAACTTTCCCTCCACCCAGAGTTGAAAAAATCCAGTTTCCTGATTGGTCCTCTAGTCAGGTGCTTCAGGTTACTTTTTTTTTCAGGTGAAAGAGACATTAAGCCTTAGCTATCTGTTTATGACAAAAGGGTTCCGGGGTGGGGCCCCTGGAGATAGGGTTAGGGATCCCACGGGTTGGCACCTGAAGCTAGGGTTAGGGGACTAAGGGTTCGGGCCCCTAGAACTAGGGTTAGGGGTACCACGGGAAGGGCCTCTGGAGGCAGGGTTAAGAGCCCCACGGGTAGTGCACCTGAAGCTATGTTTAGTGGACAGACGGTTAGGATTCCTGCAGCTAGGGTTAGGGGCCCCACAAGTAGGGCCCCTGGAGCCAGGGTTAAGCGCCTCACAGGTAGCGACCCTGGAGCTAGGGTTGGCAGTCAAAGGGATGGGGCCCCTGGAGCTAGGATAAGGGATCCCAGGGCTGTTACCCCTGGAGATAAGGTTAGGGGCCCCATGGGTTGGGAACCTGGAGCTAGGGTTAGGTTTCCCAGAGGTGGGGCCCCAAGAGCTAGGGTTAGCGGCCCCAGGGGTAGGGCCCCTCAAGCTAAGATTAGGAGTCCCACGGGTAGGGCCTCTTCAGCTACAGTTAGGGGCCCCACGGGTGGGGGCCTTGAAGATAGGGTTGGGGCCCCATGGGTAGGGCCCCAGGAACTAGGGTTTGGGTCCCATGGGTAGGATCACTGGAACAAGGGTTGGGGCGCCACGTGTAGGGTCCCTGGAGATAGGGTTAGGAGTCAAATTTCTAGGAGCCCTGGATCTAGATTTAGGGGCCCCATGAGTAGGGTCCCTGCAGCCAGGGTGAGGAGCCCCACGGGTAGGGCCCCTTAGCTCGGATTAGGGGATCCAGTGGTAAGGCCCCTGGAGCTAGGGTTATGGTTCCCACAGGTAGGGCCCCTGGAGCTAGGGTTAGAAGCCCGACGTGTAGGGCCCTGGAGCTAGAGTTAGTGGCCCCACGAGTAGGGCCTCTGGATCCAGGGTTAGGCGCCCCACGGGTAGCGACATCTGGAGCTAGGTTATGGGGTCCCAGGGGTGGGGCACCTGGAGCTAGGGATAAAGGGCCCATGGGTAGGGTTCCTGGAGCTTGGGTTAGGAGCCCCAGGGGTAGGGCCCCTGGAGCTAGGTTTAGGTGTCCAACGAGTAGGACTCCTGGAGCTAAGGTAAGTGGCCTCAGGGGAAGGGGCCTTGGAGCTAGGGTTAGGGGTCCATGGGAAGGGCCCCTGGACCTAGGGTTAGGGACCCCACGGGTAGGGGCCCTGGAACTAGGTTTAGGGGTTCCACGGGTAAGGCCTACTGGGCTATAGTCAAGATCCAAAGGGGTACGGCCCCTGGAGCTAGGGTTTGATTTCCCAGTTTTGGTCCCTGGGATTTAGGCATTGGGGCCCCACTGGTAAGGCCCCTGGTGCTAGGGTTAGGGGTCCCAGGAGTGAGGTTCCTTGAGATAGGGTTAGTGTTTCCAGTGGTAGGGCCCATGGAGCTAGGGTTAGGGGCCTCACGGGTAGGGCCCCTGGAGCTAGGAATAGGGGCCCGAGGGATGGGGCCCTGGAGCTAGGGTTAGGGGTCCCAGGAGTGGGGCTCCTGGAGCTAGGGTTTGGGGTACCAGGGGTAGTGTCCTAGGAGCTAGGGTTAGAGACCCCGGGGTGGGACCCCTGGAGCTAGGGTTAGGGGCCCCACGGCTAGGGCCCCTTAAACCAGGGTTAGAGATCCCACGGGTAGGGCCCCTGTAGCTAGGGTTAGGGAACACATGGGTAGGGCCCCTGGAGCTAGGGTTAGGGGCCCCGTGTGTAGGGCCCCTGGATCCAGGGTTAGAGGCCCCATGTTTATGGCTCCTATAGCTAGGGTTAGAGGCCCCGTTGATTTTCCCCCTGGAGCTAAGGTTAGAGGTCTCAGGGGTGGGGCCCCTGGAACTAGAGTTAGGGGGCTAAAGGGTTAGGCACGTGGAGCTAGGGTTAGGGGCCCGAGGGGTACGGCCCCTGGAGCAAAGGCTAAGGGTCCCTGGGTTGGGGCCCCTGGAACTCGGGTTAGGGGCCCAATGGGTCGGGCCCCTGGAGGAAGGGTAATGGGTCCCACGGATAGGGCCCCTGGAACTAAGGTTAAGGTCCCCACGGGTAGGGCCCCTAGAATTAGGGTTAGGGGTCCCAGGGGTAGAGCCCCTGGAGCTAGGGTTAGAGGCCCCACAGGTAGGACCCCTGGAGTAAGGGTTAGGGTCCCAACAGGCAGGGCTCCTGAAGCTAGGGTTAGAGGCCCCACTGGTAGCGCCCCTGGAACTAGGAATAGGGGCCCCAGGGATGGGGTCCCTGGAGCTAGGGTTATGGTGCCCAGGGTTGGGGCCCCTGGAGCTAGGTTTAGGGGCGCCACTGGAAGGTCCCCTGTAAATAGGGTTAGGGTCCCCATGGGTAGGGCCCCTGGAGCTAGGGTTAAGGGTCCCACGGGTAGGGCCCCTGGAACTAGGGTTAGGGGTGCCACTGGAAGGTCCCCTGTAAATAGGGTTTGGGGCCCCATGGGTAGGGCCCCTGGAGCTAGGGTTAAGGGTCCCACGGGTAGAGCCCCTGGAGCTAGGGTTAGGCGCGCCACTGATAGGTCCCCTGTAGATAGGGTTAGGGGCCCCAGGGGTAGGGACCCAGGAGCTAGGGTTAGGGGCCCCAAGGGTAGGGCCCCTGGAGCTAGGGTTAGGGGCTCCACGGGTATAGCCCCTGGAGCTAGGGTTAGGGGCACCATGGGTTGGGCCCCTGGAGCTGGTGTTAGAATCCCCAGGTATGAGGCCCATGGAGTGAGGGTTAGAGGCCCTACAGGTAGTGCCCCTGTGGCTAGGGCTTAGGGACCCGCAGGTAAGGTCTCTGGAGCTATAGTTAGGGCACCAAGGGGAAGGGCCCCTGGAGCTAGGCTTAGGGGTCCCACGAATGGGGCCCCTGGAGCTAGGGTTAGAGTCCCCACAGGAAGGGCCCCTGGAGTTAGGGTTAGGGGCCCCAAGGGTAGGTCAAGTGGATCTAGGGTTAGGGGACCCAGGGATCCACTCTTCTCCTCCCTCACCCTGCCCCCAAAAGAAAAAGGAAAAAAATAGTTTCTCGTCTTTTTTTTCCATGTCACCCTATGTCTACTGCATGCTGGTGGTAGACAGGGTGCTGCAGCACTGAACACCAGTCTCCCCTTCCTGGTGGCAGATGGTGCAAAGTGGTGGGTAGTCATTGCTATCATCAGCTGGTGAGTGCTCCTGGCTGGTCTTGGTGACGTCGGCCAGAGGCACCTGGGTCAAAATGGAAATGATTCCCAGTCGTTCCTGGCAGATGGTACAAAAGGCTTGGTAACAGTCCTCATCATAGCAGCTGGAGACTGAGCTCCATCAGTCCCCCTCCCTTTCATGTCTAAAGAAGATTCTGTACTCCCTGGACTATCATAGCAGCGCTCCTCTCCCCCCCCCCACCCTTTAATGTCTTGCCTGGACTATGATAGCAGCTGGAGCCTGCCTCCCCCTCATTTTATCTCACTAAAAACTAAGTGTTTCTTTTTACTTCATCACACAAATGGGGGAACACTGCCACAGTAGCCCAGGAGGGTTGGGGGAGGAGGGAAGCAAGAGGTGGGGTTCTAGAGGCTGCACAGTCAGCCTCTAGAATGGCATGCAGCTCATCATTTCTGCAGGATCTCTGGGGCTTTGACCCCAAGCAGCTGTGCTCTCTGGTTCTCTAGTACACTTGCCCCATATTCTAGGGAGGACTGACTTTATTTTTAGACAAAACATAAAGAAGGGAATGACCGGGGAATCATTCCTATTTTTGTCCATGCAGCCCCAGCCAAGTTCAGCAAGGACAGCCTGGAGCACCCTGACAGCAGCAGACAGTACAAAAGGATTGATAACCATCATTGCCAATTTCCAATTGCAAAGGATGCAAAATGACTGATAACCATCATCTCATTGCCAATTTACAATAGCAGATGGTACAATAGGGATGGTAACCGTCTCTGCTACCTTGCAAAAGCAAATGAATGCTGCCGTGTAGCACTGCAGTACCGTGTCTGTCAGTAGCATCCAGTACACATACGGTGACAGTGACAAAAGGCAAAACAGGCTCCATGGTTGCCATGCTATGGCGTCTGCCAGGGCAATCCAGGGAAAAAGGGTGCTAAATCATTGTCTGCCATTGCTTTCATGGATGAAGGATTGAGTGACGACATTTACCCAGAAACACCTGCGACACTGTTTTTGCCCCATCATGCATTGGGATCTCAACCCAGAATTCCAATGGGTGAGGGAGACTGCGGAAACGATGGGATAGCTATGGGATAGCTACCTACAGTGCAACGCTCTGGAAATCGACACTACCCTCGGTATATGGACACACACCGCCGAATTAATGTGCTTAGCGTGGCCTCGTGCACTTGACTTTATACAATGTTTTATAAAACCGGTTTCTGTAAAATCAGAATAATCCCATTGTGTAGACATACCATTAGTCTATTCTGTGTAGGTTCTTAAACCACTCTCCTTAGTCTACCTTCCAGAATTAATTGCATGGTTTGGATCATTCTTTCCCTCGTCTCCCACAGAAGAGAAATTTTCCACCCCTTTCCCATTGGGACAATGCCATCGTTTTAACTTAGGAAACAGTCTCTGTAAATGTTTTGCCCAGATGAAGGATAGTTCATAGGAGCAGACAAGGAGGACTGTTGTGGCCCTTTGTCATAAACAGATAAGAAAAGTTAATAGCACAGAAGTACTTTATATCTCTTTGACTGTAAAGGGTTAACAAGTTCAGTAAGCCTGGCTGTCACCTGACCAGAGGACCAATCTGAGGACAGAATACTTTCAAATCTTGAGGGAGGGAAGTTTTTGTGCTGTGCTGTTAGTTTTGGTTGTTGTTCACTCTGGGGTCTCAGAGGGATCAGATGTGCAGCCAGGATTCTCTCCAATCTCCTTGATACCGGTTCTTATAGATTCAGAATAGTGAGTACTAGATAGATAAAGCGAGTTAGGCGTATGTTTGTTTTCTTTATTTGCAAATGTATATTTGGTTGGAAGAAGTTCAAATGTGTATTTGGCTGAAAGGAGTTCAAATTGGTATTTTGCTGAAAAGATTTTAATTTGTACTTGTATACTTAGGCTGGGAGGGTGTTCCCAGTGTCTATAGCTGAAAGACCCTGTACCTATTCCATTTTAAATTTACAAAGCTAATTTTTACTGTTTTTCTCTCTTTAATTAAAAGTTTCTTGTTTAAGAACCTGATTGTTTTTTTATTCTGGTGAGACCCCAGGGGACTGGGTCTGGATTCACCAGGGAATTGGTGGGGAGAAAGGAGGGAAGAGGGAGAGAGAGGCTGATTCCTCTCTGTGTCAGGATTACTTCTCTTAGGAAGAGTCTGGGAGGGGGAAAGAGAAGGAGGGGGGAATGTGCATTTTCCTCTCTGTTTTGTGATTCAAGGAGTTTGAATCACACAGTGATCTTCCAGGGTAACCCAGGGAGGGGAAGCCTGGGAGAGGCAACGGTGAGGGAAAGGGTTTACTTTCCTTGTGTTAAGATCCAGAGGGTCTGGGTCTTGGAGGTCCCCGGGCAAAGTTTTGTGGGGACCAGAGTGTACCAGGCACTGGAATTCCTGGTTGGTGGCAGCGCTACAGGTTCTAAGCTGGTAATTAAGCTTAGAGGAATTCATGCTGGTACCCCATCTTTTGGACACTAAGGTTCAGAGTGGGGAATTGTACCATGACATGGTGTGCAGCGCGTGGGATGGATAGATAGATAGATAGATAGATAGATAGATAGATAGATAGATAGATAGATAAGATAGAATCCAAAAGCTAGTGAGGTTTTTATTTCTCTCCCTGCTAGCTATCTGCAGGCAGACTGAGAGGTTTGGGTTTAGAAGCAAAAGCCAGTAGGATTTTTTCTCTCTCTTTTCTCTCTGCTAGCTGTTTGTAAGCAGGAGAGAGGGTTTTTAAAAATAAATAACAGCCAGAAAATTTTTTCCTTTTCTCCTTTCTGGTTGTGCAGACAGACTGCCTGAAGGCAGAGGCATTAGAGTTTAACAAGGATCTTTGTTAAACAAAGGGACTCCAGTTGTGAGTCACCATACACCAGCAAAACACATTTGCAAATGAAAGGTTTCCTTTTGTTCTAATTTTATTAGGGAAAGCTTGTTAGAAAGACTCCGTTGCTTAGCAACAGAGCAGGCAGCAGAGGAACAGTAATTCAGACAGTAAACCAGCAGAGGGCACCACAACACAAGAAAACAGGAACCATGACTTCCAAGGCAAAACTGGATACAGAAGAAAAGATCAGACAGGCAGCCCACCAACGAGAAATGGAAAAAAAATACAAGAACTAGAAATAAAACAAAAAGAGATGGAGCTAAGAGAAAGAGAAAAGGAGGCTGCCCACAGGAGAGAGTTGGAATTCCTGAGGGAAACCCACCGGCAGGCCCTGGAATTAGAAAAGGCTAAGCAACAGAACCCAGCCAATCCTAACAACCCTTCGCCAATAATTGTTCCGCAGCACAAGAAATTTCCCACCTACAAGGCAGGTGATGACACTGAGGCCTTCTTAGAAAATTTTGAAAGAGCCTGCCTTGAGTACAGCATCTCTGAAGACCAGTACATGGTAGAATTGAGGCCACTGCTCAGTGGACCCTTAGCAGAGGTGGCGGCTGAAATGCCTAAGGAGAAAATGAACGATTATAAACTTTTTCAAACCAAGGCCAGATACAGAATGGGGATAACACCTGAACATGCCCGTCGGCGGTTCAGAGCCCTATAATGGAAACCAGATGTGTCATTCCCCCAACACGCCTACCACGTTGCAAAGAATTATGAAGCCTGGATATCAGGAACAAAGGTTAACAATCTGGACGAGCTGCACCTCCTGATACAAATGGAGCAGTTCTTAGATGATGTTCCTGAGGAAATAGAAAGGTACATCCTAGATGGGAAACCCAAAACGGCAACTGAGGCAGGGGAGATTGGAGCCAAATGGATGGAAGTGGCAGAAAAGAAAAAAGCTACTGTCAAGGGGAGCGACTACCCCAGGGGGCACACCGAAAATAAACCCTATCATCGAGGGCAACCCAGGACCACACCTACAACCCAAGGAAAGCCGCTGACGCCCTATTCTCTCACCTCACCTATCTCCAGTAACCCACCTCGGTCCAGTGACCAGTCAGCTGGGCGATGCTTCAAGTGTAATGAACTGGGACATATAAAGGCCAACTGCCCCAAGAACCCCAACCGAGTGCAGTTCATTATATCTCCATCACTCCAAAGATCCCCAGGCCCAGATGCCTCTCAAATACCCTCAGAGCGAAGGGAAATTTTGAGAGTGGGCGGAAAGAAGGTTATCGCGTGGAGAGACACGGGGGCACAAGTGTCAGCTATCCACCAATCCTTGGTGGACCCCAAATTCATCAACCCAAAGGCTCAAGTGACAATTTTCCCCTTCATGTCCCAAGTGGTAAACTTGCCTACAGCTAAACTGCCTGTCCAGTACAAAGGCTGGTCAGGAATGTGGACATTTGCAGTCTACAACAATGATCACATCCCCATGCTACTGGGGGAAGACTTGGCCAACTAGGTAAAGTGGGCCAAGAGGCTGGGAATGGTTACACGTTGCCAAGCCAGGCAAACTTCCAGACCCATCCCTGTTCCTGAGCCGTCCACGGGGGCCCCGTCTGTGTTAGCAGAGACCCAGACAGAGATAGTGGACCCGGATCCCCTGCCAACGACTGCAACAGCCACAGTACTTCCAGTCCCAGACCCAGACCTGGAAACGCAACCAGCACCAGAACCATTGCCAGCACTGATGCCAGCGCTTGCAAACGCATCTTCAACCCCAACGCCAGAGGGCGTCAGTGAGTCTGAACTGGCAGAAACAGCAGACAACCATACCCAAGAGGCTCAGCCAGAGCCTGAAATACCTCCTGGTGCACCAGCGGAGAGCGGTTCACCAGCAATGGAAACAACACCATCACCTACATCGCTTCCAGAGGGACCAAGCCCAAGTCCACAGTCTAAGGAAGAACTGGTGTCTCCAGCTTCAAGGAAACAGTTCCAGACTGAGCAGGAAGCAGATGACAGCCTTCAGAAAGCTTGGGCAGTGGCACGGAGCACCCCACTACCTCTCAGCTCTTCTAACCGATCCCGGTTTGTTATAGAACAAGGGCTTTTATATAGGGAGACTCTTTCTGGTGGACACCAGGAAGACTGGCATCCACAAAAACAGTTGGTGGTTCCAACTAAGTACCAGGGGAAGCTCTTAAGCTTAGCCCATGATCATCCCAGTGGCCATGCTGGGGTGAACAGAACCAAAGACAGGTTGGGGAAGTCCTTTCACTGGGAGGGGATGGGCAAGGATGTTGCCAAGTATGTCCGGTCTTGTGAGGTGTGCCAAAGAGTGGGAAAGCCCCAAGACCAGGTCAAGGCCCCTCTCCAGCCACTTCCCATAACAGAAGTCCCATTTCAGCGAGTAGCTGTGGATATTCTGGGTCCTTTCTCAAAAAAGACACCCAGAGGAAAGCAGTACATACTGACTTTTGTGGATTTTGCTACCCAATGACCAGAAGCAGTAGCTCTAGGCCACACCAGGGCCAAAACTGTGTGCCAGGCCCTAATAGACATTTTTGCCAGGGTAGGTTGGCCCTCTGATATCCTTACGGATTCAGGAACTAATTTCCTGGCAGGGACCATGAAAGAACTGTGGGAAACTCATGGGGTAAATCAATTAGTTGCCACCCCGTACCACCATCAAACCAATGGCCTGGTGGAAAGGTTTAATGGAACTTTGGGGGCCATGATACGTAAATTCGTGAATGAACATTCCAATGACTGGGATCTAGTGTTGCAGCACTTGCTCTTTGCTTACAGGGCTGTACCACATCCCAGTTTAGGGTTCTCACCGTTTGAGCTTGTGTATGGCCACGAAGTTAAGGGGCCATTACAGTTGGTGAAGCAGCAATGGGAGGGGTTTATGCCTTCTCCAGGGACTAATATTCTGGACTTTGTAAGCAACCTACAAAGAACCCTCTGACACTCTTTAGCCCTTGCTAAAGAGAAACTAAAGGATGCTCAGGAAGAGCAAAAGGCCTGGTATGATAGACATACCAGAGAGTGTTCCTTCAAGGTAGGAGACCAGGTTATGGTCTTAAAGGCGCAACAGGCCCATAAAATGGAAGCATCATGGGAAGGGCCATTCACGGTCCAAGAGCGCCTAGGAGCTGTTAACTACCTCATAGCATTTCCCAATTCCTCCCTAAAGCCCCGAGTGTACCACGTTAATTCTCTCAAGCCCTTTTATTACAGAGACTTACAGGTTTGTCAGTTCACAGCCCAAGGAGGAGATGACGCTGAATGGCCTGACGGTGTCTACGATAAAGGGAAAAGTAACGGTGGCGTGGGAGAGGTGACCCTCTCCACAACCGGGAAAGGTCTGCAGTGGCAACAGATCAAGAAGTTGATGCACTCTCCTGTGAAAGTTCCGTAAAATCAACTGGTTAAAAATTGTCCTTACAATGTGAAAAATCTTGTAGTTTTACTTAATTAGTGGCATATGTAAGGATGCATGTGTTTATTGATCTGTTGATTTTGAAGTTCTAGGGAGAAATCACTGCCAGTGTACTTCCACACTGTCAGCGATTTGGGGGGCGTGTCATAAACAGATAAGAAAAGTTAATAGCACAGAAATACTTTATATCTCTTTGACTGTAAAGGGTTAACAAGTTCAGTAAGCCTGGCTGTCACCTGACCAGAGGACCAATCAGAGGACAGGATATTTTCAAATCTTGAGGGAGGGAAGTTTTTGTGCTGTGCTGTTAGTTTTGGTTGTTGTTCACTCTGGGGGCTCAGAGGGATCAGATGTGCAGCCAGGATTCTCTCCAATCTCCCTGATACTGGTTCTTATAGATTCAGAATAGTGAGTACTAGGTAAATAAAGCGAGTTAGGCTTATGGTTGTTTTCTTTATTTGCAAATGTGTATTTGGTTGGAAGAAGTTCAAATGTGTATTTGGCTGAAAGGAGTTCAAATTGGTATTTTGCTGAAAAGATTTTAATTTGTACTTGTATACTTAGGCTGGGAGGGTGTTCCCAGTGTCTATAGCTGAAAGACCCTGTACCTATTCCATTTTAAATTTACAAAGCTAATTTTTACTGTTTTTCTCTCTTTAATTAAAAGTTTCTTGTTTAAGAACCTGATTGTTTTTTTATTCTGGTGAGACCCCAGGGGACTGGGTCTGGATTCACCAGGGAATTGGTGGGGAGAAAGGAGGGAAGAGGGAGAGAGAGGCTGATTTCTCTCTGTGCCAGGATTACTTCTCTTAGGAAGAGTCTGGGAGGGGAAAAGAGAAGGAGGGAGGAAGGTGAATTGTCCTCTCTATTTTGTGATTCAAGGAGTTTGAATCACACAGTGATCTTCCAGGGTAACCCAGGGAGGGGAAGCCTGGGAGAGGCAACGGTGAGGGAAAGGGTTTACTTTCCTTGTGTTAAGATCCAGAGGGTCTGGGTCTTGGAGGTCCCCGGGCAAAGTTTTGTGGGGACCAGAGTGTACCAGGCACTGGAATTCCTGGTTGGTGGCAGTGCTACAGGTTCTAAGCTGGTAATTAAGCTTAGAGGAATTCATGCTGGTACCCCATCTTTTGGACGCTAAGGTTCAGAGTGGGGAATTGTACCATGACACCCTTTGAGTCACATTCCTAGCGTTTAAGACTGGAAGGAACCAGCCGATCACCTCGGAGGGATTGGGGTGCACCAATGCCTGAGGCCCTACCATGGCAAGGAATTCATTTGATGCCATTGACAGTACGTTTGAGGTAGTTCTGCGGGAAAGGAGCAGAAAAGTCAGTCATTGCCTTTTGGCAGCAAAAGATGTATTATGATTGATAGCTATCGTTGTCATACTCTTAGGTGCTTTTTTAGTCAATTTCGGTGAGGTCAGTTAGGGGCGCCTGGGCAAACATGGGAATGACTCAGCCAGGTCATTCCGATCTTCTATCAAGCACCCAGGAGATGATGATGACCAGCAGTCCTACTGCACTGTCTTCTGGTGAGCAGCCAGGAGATGACAATGGCTAGCAGTTGTACTACCAGCCTAAGATGTAAAAGCTGGATGTGTCAAAACAAGAAATTGACCTGATTTGTTCTGTGACATCAATGGCCTGCTAAACCCAGGGTTTTGAGTTCAATCCTTGAGTGGACCATTCTGTGTGACAGTTGTTTGTGTTTCTCCTTGATGCAAAGCCACCCCCTTTGTTGATTTTAATTCCCTGTAAGCCATGCCATCAGTCACCCCTCCTGCCATCAGCGCAATGGCAGACAATTGTTTCGTGCCTTTTTTCAGTGCAGAACCAGAAGCTGCAAAAGCAAAGCCAGGCAAGGAGGCGACAGCAGTGCAGTGACGAGAGTAATGAGGACATAGACATGGTCATAGACTTCTCACAAAGTACGGGCCGGGCAATGTGCACATCATGCTGATGAGCTCTGCATGGTCACCTGTGCTGATCCACTCGCCACGCTGCCAAACAGGAAATGAAATTCAAAAGTTCGTGGGCCTTTTCCTGTCTACCTGGCCAGTGCATCTGAGTTGAGAACGCCGTCCAGAATGGTCACAATGGAGCACTCTGGGATAGCTCCCGGAGGCCAATACTGTTGAGTTGCGTCTACACTACCCTAAATTCAACCCGACAAGGCCAATTTCAGTGCTAATCTCCTCATTGGAGGTGGAGTAAAGAAATCAATGTAAAGAGCCCTTTAAGTTGAAAAAAAGGGCTTTGTCGTGTGGATGGGTCCAGGGTTAAATCGCGGTAACGCTGCTAAATTCAACCTAAAGTCATAGTGTAGACCAGGCCTGAGAGGGATTTTATAGCTACTGGCTGGCTGGATGTCCACCCCCTTTCATTGATCACACTTGGTAACTACTAAGTAGAAGCACAGAATCATAGATTGTTTTGCTGAGTTTCCTTCAGGCCTTCCTAACGGCACAGCAGGGCTGGTCTTGGTTCTGCACAATGTTGTTTCATTTAGCAGTGACTGTGAAGGCACTTCCAGCTATTTGGCTGTGGGAACTCTGGTATTAAGTGGACACCTTGTCTTAGCTGTGTATGGCTGTATTGCTTGTAGATTTATATATTCTGTATTGATGTTACCAAATGGAGTATTTTGTAGCTGGCTGCTATAATTTGTTTAACTTGTACGAAATATGAATATGCTCCCTCAGACTTAACCACCCGCCTTTCACACACTCCCTGCCCCTCACTCTCTGGGGTGGGAACAAGCCACCAGCACGTGTGTCCATTGGATTTTTTTCATTTAATTACTTCTCATTGTTAAATTATTTATGACTGTTTCTTAAATTTCATTGCAGTGCGTTTTCTTCCTGCCACTGTCCCCTGGCAGCTCAGGGATGTGAGAGTCTCCTCCTTTGCATTTCTGCCCACAGAAAAAGAAGAGAGATCACACTTCAGCACCTTTGGAAATAAAAGCAACCTGGAAACAAACCTTCTCCTCAGTGTGCAGTTTGTGTCTCTTTTGGTGCAGTTGATGTGTGTGCAGCATGTGTGGTGGACAGGGGCACTGTGTGCTCACATGGGAATTCATCAGCCTTGGTGCAGGATTTGACTTGTTCCTGGAGTGAATGTAGAACTGTGGAGTGTCAGGCACAGGCTGCATGACCCCCTCCATTTATCCTTGGTGCAGATACAGCCCAGGCAGTGCTAGTGCAACCTCCTCTCCTGCTGCCCTCCACCATCATCTGCATAGCCCACCTGTCAGGGCAGGAGGGGAATGTTGCTCCATGGATCCTGGTTCTCAGATGGGACTGCCCTGGGATGGGGGTGTGTGGTTGCATCCATTAGGTCACCAGATTGAGCCTCCTAATATCCTTGGTGATTGTTCCCAAGATCCAGGACTTTGTGCTCAAACATCTCCCAGCTTCCTTGTTGAAAACAAGGCCAAGGTTTCCTTGCAATACACAAGAAGAAAGTAGATTTTCACCCCAGATGGGACTCAAACCCACAATCTCTGGCTTTGGAAGCCAATGCTTTATCCATTAGGCTACCGGGGCCCTGATGTACAGCTGCTGAAGAGATGAAAATTCCGTCTCAGAAATGCACATTCCTCACATTTGCTTCAACACCAAATAGCCCCTTTATGTGCCATACAGAAATGTCTGCATCCCCTGACAACGAGGCAACTGGGCAGGTGACTGACAGAGCTGAGCACCACCTTTCAGCCAGCCATCTTTAGAGAAGAACTCCACCCTAGAGTCACCCCTCCCTCCTCCAGCACCTCCACGTCTGTGGCTGTGAGTGGCAGTAGGACGATTAGGGGGCGAATCTGGGGCTGGAAGGAGGGTAAGGTCGGCCTGTAAGGAGTAACCAGGTGGGGCAGACCCAGGGGGAGGCTGTGGGCTGCTGGTTGGTCATTGGGACCGGAGCTCTAGATCAAAGCTGCACAGTGACCTGACACTCAGAGTTATAGGGAAGATATAGGGACCCCCTTACTAGCCTCTGTGAACCCCAACCCTTGTTACGAAGGGTATTGAGGAGTCTCTGTCCCTTAAAGCTTCTGGGAGCTCTCCAGCAGGCTGTGGGCATCAGCCACCTCCTGCCTCACAGGTTAGACTCTTGGCGCTGTGCCAGCCACCCCCTCACTTGAGGGCCCAGTGTAAGAAGAAGGAGGCCCAGTGCTAGCAGAAAGGGGTTTTGATTGATTGACCTCTGTGGTATGGGCACAGGACGCTTCCACTGTGTCCCTCTGCTGGCTTTTCTTCAGCAGCACCTAGAGGCCCTGGCTCCAGGCTAGTGCCCGGTGAGCTCTGGCACTGGCAGGAAGCGCTGCAGGGTGCTGGGCAGCAGCGCTGGCAAACCAGCTGCTAGTAGGTGTCTCTGTGGTATCGTGGGTCAGTGAGGTCAGCTGTTAATGGAAAGGAGTGGGGTTTATGCTCCCCCAGGGATGCCACTGAAGGCTCCTCATGGGCTCCTCAAGGTCTGCTGGGAGCCGTGATGTTCCCCTTTTGCCACCTTGAAGGCTCCCTCCTGGACACAGTGGGTTCACCTGCTGCCTACAAGAGTGTGGGGGTCGCACTGCAAAAGCCCATCTCCCGGCAGCCGTGCTGGAGGCTCAGGCTTAATCCTCAAAGCTGAGCGCAAAACCTTCAGCCAGGAGCGTTTCGCTTCTTCTCACCTCCGCTCAAGGAGCAAGGGAGAAAAGGATGAGACACAAAGGCTCAAAGATGCCTCCCTCCCACTTCCCTGTACACTGTGCAAAGCCCTTGGCCTGCCTCATGCCTTGTCAGGAAAGCGCGGCCATGCTGCCCAAGCCTCAGTCACATCCACAGCCTGGCCCACCTCAGGTGACGGAGCGCAGAGCCACGCGAGTCAATGGCAGGTCACGTTGGGAGCGTCGGCTCTTTCCCCTGACAGCCAAACAGCGCTGCCTAGCATCCCAAGAGCCTCTCTCGTGTTCTCCTGCAACAGCCGCCTGCCGGTCAGGGTGAGAAAAGGGGAAGAGGAAGTACTGTGGCCTCAGGCTGGGACAGGAGGCCCTCACCCTGCCCAGGCCTGCCTCTTGCCTTCAGCCCAGGCAGCCAGAGGTGCCGGGGAGCTCCGTGGCAGGCCACTGCCCCAGCCAGGAAATAAGGAAAAGGCGATGAATAAAGAAGTCAGGAAATAACAAGGAATTGAAGAAGTTTGTCGAACGGGTTTCTGTCCGATTTACCATCTTCTCAGCTACCACTCAAAGTTAAAGACCTGAAGTCAACCTATCGGCATAAGTACAGATGGTTAGATGGGAGTTAAAAGAAGCTGCTGTCACAAGTGTTAGGTGCCTGCAAGCAGCATGCAGATCGTTTAAAAACACTGCAATTAGAGGCTCAGATGAAACGTTTGCCCTAAATCAGAAACGACAATAGGAGGACCAGCAGAACGCCACTCTAGGTAAAAGGCCGAGGAATGGAGGCTTTTAGAGGCAAAAAGTCATCCCTCAAAATTTGGAAATCAAATCCTAGTGAGGATAATAGGAAGGTGCACAAACTCTGGCCTGTTAAGTGTCAAAGTGTAACAAGCCAGGCCAAGAAAGAATCTGAGAAGCAACATGCTAAAGACACAAAAGCTAAGCATAAATCCGGTCAATGCGAGTCCTGCTCTGTCCCTGCAGAAAAGTGAACCTCCTCTCTGGCTGGAGTGAGCTTCTCTAAGCTGACCTCACTACAGACCTGTGCCAGGTAGTGCTCATTGTAAAAATGTTTCCTCTGACGGTCCGAAAAACGGGACCAGCGGTCCTCAGGCCAGCTGACACAATTAAAATCCTCCCCCCAACAACAAACATCATGCAGTCCAGAGGAAGGGAGCCTTTGATCTTCCCTCTCATGCCTTAACTGGGGACCATACACACTAATATAGCTATAACCAATGCCACAGAGCACAAAGTCTACCAGTAATGCCCTCCCTGGTTGGAGCGCCACCACCTTCTGTACTCGCACCGCGAATGTGAAAAAGAAGACTCCGGCCACATCATTCTTCCCTGGCCAGAAGGCCCTTCCTCCAATCACCCTCTGCCTTTTGAGCTACCCTAGAGTTATTAATGTGCATTTCCTGAACACCCACCATGTCCAAGTGCAGCTGCTCCAAGGCACTGAACATCAAGAACCTCCTCCTAGGCCCCCAAATCCCTTCCACCTTCCACACAGCCATTTTCACAGTTGCCCTTTCCCTGGTACTGCACTTGCTCAGCTGCGCAGAGGAGTTTTCATCCCTAATCCCTGCCTGTCACTGCCCAGCAGCCCTCTAGCACCATTCCTGATGGTCACTCTGCCTTGCTCTCTTCCTGTCATGTTGGGAAAGATAGTTCTCATCGTTAAAGGTCAAGTGGGCCAACTAGGGGCAGAAGCCCATTCTATGTTTTCCTACTACAGAGCCTAAGATCAGAGACTTACCTTCAGTGCCACCCAGAAGGGAGGCAAGTGGGGCATTATGCCCCAGGCCCCACAGGGGCCCCATGAGAAAACAGTATTGCAACTTTTTTTTAATGGAAGGAGCCCCCAGAATTGCTTTGCCCCAGGCCAGCCCTCCTCACTTTGGGTGCAGGCGTCGCTGTGCTGCCAGAAAACAAGATGCCCCTGCACAAAGAGGATAAAAGAACCTGCCAAAGCTTGGGCTTGATCTATGGACCTTTAGTGCTTCAGGCCAATGCTCACCTAACTGAGCTATTTTGGCAGCCATATGGGTTTATTTTGGCCTGTTGCTTCTCTGTCCAGGATGTTTCTGCAGCAAGTGCACACAAAAAGGACGTCATTGTGAGCGGCCCATGAAGACAAGACTCGCTTTTGCTTTCCTTGCTCGGCTTGACTTGCTTCCTCACCCTGTTCCTGTCTTAGTGCCTGGGTTGACCTGGTGGTGGAAAGGGACTAGGGGCCACTGGCGTGGGGATGAAGCTGAACTGGACTCTGAGCTAGACCAGACCCTGGCGGTGAGAGTCTGGCCACTACTTGCAGCCCTACCCTGTTGTCCTGGCTTCCCTCACTGGACGTCATTTCAGGAGGGAAGTGGGGCTTCTGCCTCCCCTCCCCGATTTTCACATGGGAGAGGAATGCGAACAGGAAAATGAATGGCTGCTCCACACTCCCACTGGAGGAACCCAGCGCCCTTAGCTGTGATGAGTAAGAAGTGGCTGTTGTCTGACAGGGTCTGTCCCCGAGGAGCTGGAACGGCAGCTGCCGCCTCCCTCTTGGCTCCAGGCTGTGGGAAATGCTCATTGCCTAGCTGCATGGGCAGATGCTGCTCCATGCTCTGGAGAGCGTCTGTATTGCTCTGTCAACCTCCTGTCTTCACTGAGCCAGTCTGGTAAGGTTCCAAGTGCCCTCTTTGGCTTGGCAGCTGAGAGTCTGTGCAGACATCAGCCCCCCTGCCAGCCCCATAAGCAGCAGCAGTGCCAGCCCCCCAGCACCACAGGGGCACTCAATGCACTTCCAGTGGGGAAATGGCTCCTTGGCGTCCAGCTGCTAGAGTGAGAGCCAGGAGAGAGCAATGTCTGGCTCACCTTGGGGGAGAGAAGGGACCTGATGAGTGCGGATCTCCCTCTGTCTCCCCCACAATGCTTGTCAGTTTTATTGTCACTGTGATAGTCAGCGTTTCCCTTTGGGGCTGGCCCTAGAGCGATCCGGGGTCTGGGACAAATCCACCCTTTCCTCCCCAGGCCCTGCCCCCACTCCACCCCTTCCCCCAAGCCCCCACCCTTGTCCCATCTCTTCCCAGATTGCACCATTCCTCTCCCTCGCCCACCTCTTCCCATCCCTGCTCCTCCCCTACCCCACCCAGCGCCTCCTGAACCCCACTGAACAGTTGATCACTGGCAAGTGGAAGGTGCTGAAGGGGAAGAGGAGAAGCTTGTCAGCAAGGCCTGTAGTGGCGGGGGGGAGTTGGCTGCCAGTGGGTGCTGAGCACCTATTTTTTCTCTGTTGGTTCTCCAGCACCAGAGCTCCCATGGAGTTGCTAACTTGGCTTCTTTTGCACTCGAGAGAGAGGAGCAGAACCAGGGCTATGGTTGATCTATGGGGCACCAGGTGAGTGGCAGAGGTGTCAGGTGCTAGAGTTTGCCTGACACCTCAGGGACATAGTGTGAAGTGGCATCCCAGGCATCTCTATGAAAGGAGCAGAACAGGATTTACTTGGCTTAGGGAGAGAATTGAGAGTGTCTCAGGGGGTTGTACAGAGGTATTGCCTGGGTGAGAGACTGGCTAAAACACAGGCCTGGCTGTGAGCAAGATTCAAACCTGCGAAGGGGAACCCTATTGGATTTCAACTCCAATGCCTTAACCACTCGGCCATCACAGCTGCAAGCACAAAAATGCCCCAATGCCAGAGAAACTGGTAAAGAATCAAATGTCCAGGCTTGAAGTCATCCAAACTACAGAATTCCCATCGCAAACCTGGCTCCCAAAGCACAGCGGGGATTTGGGTTTGTTCTCTTTGCTTAGCCATGTGCAGTCGCACAGAAAGCACCTGTCATGGTATAATTCCCCACTCTGAACCTTAGAGTCCAAAAGATGGGGTACCAGCATGAATTCCTCTTAGCTCAATTACCAGCTTAGTACCTGTAGCGCTGCCACTAACCAGGAATTCCAGTGCCTGGTACACTCAGGTCCCCCCAAAACCTTGCCCGGGGACCCCCAAGACCCAGTCCCTCTGGATCTTGACACAAGGAAAGTAAACCCTTTCCCTCACCGTTGCCCCTCCCTGGGTTACCCTGAAAGATCACTGTGATTCAAACTCCTTGAGTCTTTAAACAGAGAGGAAAATTTACCTTCCCCCCTCCCAGATTCTCCCTGAGAGAGACAGTAATCCTAACACAGAGAGAAATTAGCCTCTCTACCCCTTCCCTCCTTTCTCCCCACCAATTCCCTGGTGATTACAGACCCAGTCCCCTGGGGTCTCACCAGAATAAAAAAAAATCAGGTTCTTAAACAAGAAAAACTTTTAATTAAAGAAAGAACAAAGGTAAAAATTATCTTTGTAAATTTAAAATGGAACATGTTACAGGGTCTTTCAGCTATAGACACTGGGACTACCCTCCCAGCCTAAGTATTCAAGTACAAATTAAAATCCTTTCAGCAAAATATAAATTTGAACTCCTTCCAGCCAAATACACATTTGCAAATAAAGAAAACAAGCATAAACCTAACTCGCTTTATCTATCTAGTACTCACTATTTTGAATCTATAAGAACCTGTATCAGGGAGATTGGAGAGAAACCTGGTTGCACAGCACAGCACAAACTTCCCTCCCTCAAGATTTGAAAGTATCCTGTCCCCTGATTGGTCCTCTGGTCAGGCGACAGCCAGGCTCAATGTTCTTGTTAACCCTTTCCAGACAAAAGAGATATGAAGCACTTTTGTTCTATTAACTCTTACTTATCTTTTTATGACAGCGCTTTTAAAAGTCTCCCCTCCCACAGTGCGAGAATGGGAAATGATTCTCAATTTGAAGCTTGATGTGAATGAGGATGTCTGGACCACAGGGCCAGGGACTGATTTTTGCTAGAGAAACCAGTGACACATGGAACCAGGCTAAGGAAAATGTTCCCTGGAGTCAGTAACTGGATCAGCAGCAGTATTGTGCAGAGAAATGTCTCACAAGAGGAGTCAGAGCATTGGTGGTTCGGTAGCAGAAGTCACAGCTACAGTAGGGGAGGTCTAGCTTTGGTTTCTGGCCAACAAAGGGATGAGTTTTATTGTCTCCAAATTTCAGTAGAAAAATTCAGACCCAAACTGTGTGTGGTGGGGGTTTCTTTGGTTTGTTTTGTTTTTCTTATTTGAAATGTCCTTGATCATTTTTCGGGGAAACTATTTGGAGAAGGCCAAGGAAGAGTCCGTACAATTACAAATCTCCATGGGAGTGAGGGGGTCTCTCAGCGCCAGGGGAGGGGTGGAGATTTTCATGGAGGGGAGTTGAGGAGATAAATGAGAGACTTTTGCTCCAGCAGAGGGAGCGGCTTGGCAGGTTCATTTTTACCAAGTGAACCCCCCCCACCACACACACATTGCTCCCTTGCTGCTGCTGCCCCAGCTCAAAGCCCACTGTCACCCCCCGCATGTGACTTACAGCTTGCCACTGACAAAGCCCTTATCTATCAGAGACAAAATCCCCTTGTCTGCCCCTTCTCCCAGCTGAGCCCTCCCCCCACATAGCCCAGGACAACCCCAACCCCTGCTATGCCGGGGGGTTGGGCTTAATCTTCAATGCCGAGCGCAAAACCTTCAGCTGGGCACGTTTCACTCCCTTCCCGCTGTCACGGAGTCCCCGGGCGATGCTCTGGAACAGCTCCACCACAAAGCCACAGTCAGGACTTTGGGGAGGCTCCTCTCCCTTGGAGCAGATTTGTTCAGGGCAAGAAGGTCACACGTCTTCACCTCCTGGGTCTCTCCTTGGAGCATTCAGCATCCTTTGCCCCTCTGTGCACTTCCCACAACGAGCCCACCTAGGCGGGGTCCTGGGGAAGCCACAGGGTCCTGCACCCCCACTTTGCAGTCAGATGTGACTCTCAGCCAGCCAGGAAAACAGGTTTATTCGATGACAGGAACAGGGTCTAAAACAGAGCTTGCAGGTACAGAGAACTGGACCCCTCGGCCAGGTCCATTCTGGGGGGCAGTGAGCCAGACCCCTACACCTGCCCTCAGCCAGCTCCAGACTAACCACACCCTCCAGCCCCTCCTCTCTGCTCAGCTCCGTGCCCGAGCCAGGAGGTCACCTGACCTCTTTGTCTCCAACACCTTCAATTGGCACCTTTGCAGAGGAGGGGCCCAGGCCATTAGTTGCTAGGAGACAGAGTGCCAGGCACTTAGGGGCACTGGCCCTTTGCTCTGCAGCAATCACACACCCTTATCCCACCACCTAGATATTAAGAACTGCATAGGGGACACTGAGGCACCAACACAGTATTCAGAGCAAACATTAAGAACATGCCCAGTTTGTCACGCCCGCCTCGACCCAAGAGGCAAAGGAGAAACGGATGAGACACACCGGCTGGAAGATGCCCTCCTCCCATTTCTCTATAGCCTTCTGTGATGTTATTAATATGAACTGGGACCGTAGAGATCATTGTTGCCACCACTGTTATATATGTGCAGCAAATATTGTGCAAAGGTTGGCGTGTGAGGCGTCTATGACAAGGTTATGATTTGCTGGTTATAATTATGCTGGCTGTATGCATGTACCATTTTTGTATTTGAAGTTATGAATATGGGCTATGTACTTGTATCTCAAATGTATTTGATTCCAAGTAGCTTCAGTGTCATCAGCCCCCGACTCCTTCAGGAGTCCATAGCGAAGAGACACCCCCCACTGTCCTGGACTCCCTGGGAGGTGTCTCCCACCCCCTGCCCAATGGAGCACCAAGGATTAAAGTGACAGCATCTAGTGTCAGTGGTTTTCAGTGTCTCAGTCCAGATGCCTGAGCTGGGGACCCGCCCCCATAGCACTGCTCGAGGGCCTGGGCCTGGGGTGTTCACAGCCCCCTCCGCACCCATCCCTGAGCCCAGCCTGGCTCCTCACCTGGAACAAAGCAGAAGCGTCCATCGGCCACTTTGCTGTCCGAGTCCCAGGCGCTGCTGCTGTCCCATGGGGAGCGGGCCGAGCTGCTGGGGCTGGGAGAGGGATCCTCCACCTCCTGCTCTGGGAAGGCTGGAAGGTCCTCACTGATTGGGCAGGGCAATGCCTCCTCCTGGAAATCGGAGCTGGGCTCCTGGGGCTACTGATGCCCACACAACAAGTCCCAGAGTCACCCTGCCTGGTTCTGTTCCTGAGCTGAGTCCTGCCTGCCCAGCCACATCCTGGCCCAGCTCCATTTTGGCCTGGCCGGTGCCTCTCCCACCTCGGCGCCTGCGCCGGGAGCAGGTTTTCTCTTCCAGAAGGCTGGGCACTTCCACCTCCTGGCCCGGCCAGGAGCTCCTTCCCCGCCAGTGGGGACGGAGGGGCCGCCTCCGCTCCTGGGGAAGATGGCAGCTGCTTCCCTCAGGCTCTGTGGCCACCTGCAGAGCCTTCTTCCTGAACATCCTCAGGAGCCTGGCCATCCTGGAACTGAGCGGGGAGCAGGTGTGAGTCTGTGGTCAAGGCAGCCTCTCACTAACCAGCCTGTTTGGTCCCTCCGCATCCCTGCCCCAGCCAGAGCAGCTCGTCCTCCCCCTCAACATTCTCCCTCCTCATACCTGGGGCTGCAAGATCGGGGGAGTCTCATCCTTTTCGAGCACTGGGGTCAGTCACAAAGACCATTGGTCACTTTGGAGAAGCAGATCCCTCCTGCCAGCCCAGGACACACTCTCCCTCCGCCACCCCCCTCCCAGGCTAGAGAAGGAACAGAACCCAGGAGTCCGGACTTCTCCTGGGAAACCATTCCCCACTTCAACATCCCTAGGCACAGCAAGGTCAAGACCCCCTAGCTTCCCATTGATTTCCATGCTCAGCAGCTCCCCGGGTCTGGCCCCGCGCAGAGACTCTCAGCCTGGGGAATAGTATCCCACAAGGGAAGGGCTGGGAGCCCCATTGCTGGGACCTTGCCAACCACACTGGAGACAGCTCTGGAGAAGTCTCTCCCCAGTCTGAGAGTGAGGGACTCCTGGGGGCTGTTTGCAAATCCAATCTCCTTTGGGAGAGATTCTTTCCCTCTCTTTCTGCCTTTCTCCAGACAGACAGGGGACGCCACCAAGCAACCCTAATGCCACTCACTTACTCTGGTGACGGAGCGATGGATGGAGGATGTTCAGTGTCATCCCTCACCCTTCTCGTCACTCTCTGAGCCCAAGGCAGGCTGGAGAGGGGGATGGTGACCTGAGGAGTTACCCTGCCCAGCCAGCAGGCAGGGTGATGACACTGGGTGATCGGCTGGCTGCGAAAACAAGATTCTGTGTTATTGCCAGGGAAAGGAGAAACTTGGCCAGCAGCAGGTGGTGCAGAACATCACTTTAGTGTGGGGGTGACAGCGCCTCTGGGATCCTGAAATCCCAGCACTTTACACACCTTTCTGGAGCCTCCCAACCCCCCTGGGCTGTCGGAACTGCAACCCCAACCCTACTGATGAGAAACAGGCCTCGGGAGGGGAAGCTACTGGCTCAGGGTCACACAAAGTGTCAGATGTATGGATGTGACCCAGCAGTCCTTCTTTCCAGGACCCTTCGCTAACCACTGCTGCACACTCCCTCCCACAGCTGGCAATTACAAGCAGACCCTCATGGCCGCTCCCCCTGCCTTTGAGAGGGAGTGTGCTCCGCTGGAGTCACTGGACCAGGGGACTGGGAGTCAGGACTCCTGAGTTCCATTGCTGGAGATTTCATACCTTCCCGCTATTGGAAAGTGCTGGGAGAATCCCCCAGCCAAAGCTGCTGTGACAGTGCTAAGCAGCATCTGACCATTCAAGGGCGGAGCGCACTGCCCAGGAAGAGGAGTGTTTGGCTCTGGGGTTTCACTTCAGCCCAGTCTAGAGAGAGGGGCCCAGCCAGGAAGTTTGGCTCAAGACCAATGCTCCAATTTATTAAAGGCGTTTTGAATTCCAATCCTGTGATCATTTGCAAATTTTAGAAGCATGCTCTCCAGTCCATTTTCCAAATCAGTAATGAAAATATTGAATAGTACCAGACCCTGGACTGATCTCTGCCAAACTCAACAGGTACACCCTCTCTGTTGGACAGTCAAACATGGAGAAGGGCTCTTAGAGTCTGGAAATTTCCACTACATGCATCTGACGAAGTGGGTATTCACACATGAAAGCTCATGCTCCAAAACGTCTGTTAGTCTATAAGGTGCCACAGGATTCTTTGCTGCTTTTACAGATCCAGATTAACACAGCTACCCCTCTGATTCTTGGAGTCTGGGCTTTCAACCAGCTCTGCACCCACATCACACTGTATGCGTCTAGATAGCATTTCCCTCATTTGCTTGTGAGACTGTCCTACAGGACTGTATCAAAAGCCTTAGTAACATCGAGATAGATCCCATCTACTGTTTACCCACCTCCACTAGGCCCGGAACCCTGCCGAAGAAGGAAAGAGGATTGGTTTGGAATGATTTGTTCTTGACAAATCCATGCTTACTAGTCCTAAGAACAAAAGTATCCTGTAGGTGCTGCTGACACACTGATTGTTTAAGAATGTATTCCAGTAAGGTCATGCACTTAGGGATCAATAATAAGAACTTTAGATATACATTGGGGACGCATCAGTTGGAAGCAACAGAGGAGGAGAAGGACCTTGGGGTATTGGTAGATCACAGGATGACTATGAGCTGCCAATGTGATATGGCCGTTAAAAAAGCTAATGCGGTTTTAGGATGTATCAGGTGAGGTATTTCCAGCAAAGATAAGGAGGTGTTAGTACTGTTATATAAGGCACTAGTGAGACCCCACCTGGAATATTGTGTGCAGTTCTGGTCTCCCATGTTTAAGAAGGATGAATTCAAACTGGAACAGGTTCAGAGACGGGCTATTAGGATGATCCGAGGAATGGAAAACCTGTCATATGAAAGGAGACTCAAAGAGCTTGGCTTGTTTAGTCTAGCCAAAAGAAGGCTGAGGGGGGATATGCTTGCTCTTTATAAATATATCAGAGGGATTAATACTAGGGAGGGAGAGGAATTATTTAAGCTTAGTACCAATGTAGATACAAGAACAAATGGGTATAAACCGGACACTAGGAAGTTTAAACTTGAAATTAGACAAAGGTTTCTAACCATTAGAGGAGTGAAGTTCTGGAACAGCCTTCCAACGGGAGTAGTGGGGGCAAAAGACATATCTGGCTTTAAGACTAAGCTTGATAAGTTTATGGAAGGGATGGTATGATGGGATAGCCTAATTTTGGCAACTGACCTTTGATTATCAGCAGATAAGTATGCCCAGTGGTTGGTGATGGGATGTTGGATGGGATGGGATCTGAGTTACTGCAGAGAATTCTTTTCTGAGTGCTGGCTGGTGAGTCTTGCCCACATGCTCAGGGTTTAGCTGATCGCCATATTTGGGGTCGGGAAGGAATTTTCCTCCGGGGCAGATTGGCAGAGGCCCTGGAGGTTTTTCGCCTTTCTCTGCAGCGTGGGGCATGGGTCACTTGCTGGTGGATTCTCTGCAGCTTGAGGTCTTCAGACCACAATTTGAAGACTTCAATAACTCGGACATAGGTTAGGGGTTTGTTATAGAAGTGGATTGGTAGGGTTCTGTGGCCTGCTTTGTGCAGGGGGTTGGACTAGATGATCACAATGGTCCCTTCTGACCCTAGAATCTACGAATCTATGAATCTATGAATCTATCTCTCCAGCTGTGGAAGTGAGGCTAGCTAGTCTGCAAGTCCCAGGGATCTCTTTGTTCCCCTTTCAAAGATAGGTCCTGTCTTGTTCATGGATGGGAAGATGTTCTTTTTCAGGGATCTCAGACGAGAACTGAGGCACAACACCTGGTTTGTTAAGGCCACAAAAACAGAGGCAGAAACCTCTTCTCTCCTGTTGGTAAAGAACCCCAGGGACCTAAGAGACAGGGACTCACATCCCTGAATGGGCTTTAAAAAAGGCAATGGTTAAAAAGTTTGGCCCCGACCATTTCTTGTTTCCACAGACTAGACATTTTAGCAAACTTTAGAATTCCTTGGTGCTAAACACCGTGAAACTCCCCTTTCTCCTTCACAGAAGGCTTTAACGCCCCTTATCTCACTCAGGTTCATGACTGCCCAGAGTTCGAGAATTGTCCCTGTTCCCATTGGACAGATGGGGAGGATCCTGAGGTATAGAGAAGAGAAGTGACCTACCCAAGGGCCTACACAGCAAGACGGTGGCAGAACCAGAAAGAGAAGCCACCAGTCCTGACTCCTGTTCTAACAAACAGCAAACTCCCCCAGAGGCAAGGATAGAGCCCAGGAATCGAGATGGTGGGGAAATTTCATTGAAACTATTTCTGTCAGAAAATCCCCTTCAGACTAAACCCGTTTGTTTCTCAAAATCAAAACAAGTGAGATGAAAGTTCTTTGCAAAAATATATTGTTGCAAAACAAAAGCATCTCCTGTTTGTCAGAGTGTGTTAAATTGTCTCTTCGCACACAAAGGGGAGACACTTAGATCTCAAAAATTAGAAAAGATGTTTCAGTCTGAGCCAAATAGTTGCTGCTCTTAATTTCAAAATAAAAAGATACAAATAGAAAAGACTACTTCAGCTATTCTATTATGTCATAATCTGCTCTGACTAAATGTGATAGGACACTTCATATTATGCACTACTCCTAGTGACACTCTTCAATTCATAGATTCATAGATTCATAGACTCTAGGACTGGAAGGGACCTCGAGAGGTCATCGAGTCCAGTCCCCTGCCCTCATGGCAGGACCAAATACTGTCTAGACCATCCCTGATAGACATTTATCTAACCTACTCTTAAATATCTCCAGAGATGGAGATTCCACAACCTCCCTAGGCAATTTATTCCAGTGTTTAACTACCCTGACAGTTAGGAACTTTTTCCTAATGTCCAACCTAAATCTCTCTTGCTGCAGTTTAAGCCCATTGCTTCTTGTTCTATCATTAGAAGCTAAGACTACGTCTAGACTACCGCCATATCGGCGGGTTAAAATCGATTACTTGGGGATCGATATATTGCGTCTCATCTAGACGCGATATATCGATCCCTGAGCGTGGTTATATCGATTCCGGAACTCCACCAACCCCAACGGAGTTGCGGAATCGACAGGGGGAGCCACGGACGTCGATCCCGCGCGGAGAGGACGGGTGAGTAATCCGATCTTAGATATTTGACTTCAGCTAAGTTATTCACGTAGCTGAAGTTGCATATCTAAGATCGATTCCCACCCCCAGTGTAGACCAGCCCTTAGGTGAACAAGTTTTCTCCCTCCTCCTGATGACACCCTTTTAGATACCTGAAAACTGCTATCATGTCCCCTCTCAGTCTTCTCTTTTCCAAACTAAATAAACCCAATTCTTTCAGCCTTCCTTCATAGGTCATGTTCTCAAGACCTTTAATCATTCTTGTTGCTCTTCTCTGGACCCTCTCCAATTTCTCCACATCTTTCTTGAAATGCGGTGCCCAGAACTGGACACAATACTCCAGTTGAGGCCTAACCAGCGCAGAGTAGAGCGGAAGAATGATTTCTCATGTCTTGTTTACAACACACCTGTTAATGCATCCCAGAATCACGTTTGCTTTTTTGCAACAGAATCACACTGTTGACTCATATTTAGCTTGTGGTCCACTATGACCCCTAGATCTCTTTCTGCCTTACTCCTTCCTAGACAGTCTGTTCCCATTCTGTATGTGTGAAACTGATTGTTCCTTCCTAAGTGGAGCACTTTGCATTTGTCTTTATTGAACTTCATCCGGTTTACCTCAGACCATTTCTCCAATTTGTCCAGATCATTTTGAATTTTGACCCTGTCCTCCAAAGCAGTTGCAATCCCTCCCAGTTTGGTATCGTCTGCAATGGATCCTTATCCTCCACCCACCGAGAGGTAGGTAGGAGCAGATCATTATTATCCCTACTTGAAAGAGGGAGAAGCTAAGGCTGAGAAAGGAAATTTACTTGTCTTAGGTCACACAGACAGCCAGTGGCAGTGTTGGGAAAAGGACCCAAGAGCCCTGATTTTGAAACTAACCATCAGATCTTGAATTTCAGACATTGAATGACTTGAGTAAACTTCCCTCAAATGAGCTCCAGACCAACAACACTGCACAGTAATTATTAAGCAAGTATTTTAGAAGAACTGCAACGTTAGAGAGAATCATGAACTGCTCAGAGACAAGTAATGCAGAGAAGTAGCAAAATTCATCAAACATAAGACTGGTTATGACTTATTTACTCAGTCTTAAAAGAGAAGAACAAGGACCTGAGTCTCCTCCATGTCAATAACTCCCTGCTCAGCCAGTCAGGGTAGAGCCTCAGGATGGGAAGCTGAGGGTTCTCACTAGAGAGCCCAAAGGATGGCCCAGGTCACCGGTGAGGATCACTGCCCAAGCACTATTTCAGCCCCACATTTTTGGGTGGACCTCCCATAGTGGGAGCTGCCAAACACGCCCCCATAACACACACACACACACACCTTCTGGTGTTGGGAAGGGAACAGGTGAAAGGACAAAAGAAGCAAGAGAAGAGAAAGGAGGGATGAATGGAGGAAAAGGTGAAACACAAAGGACAAACCCTAATGTCCCCAGTGATTCTAGGGGACAAAATCCCAAGTGTGGAATAAAAGTCTGCTTCCTTAAGCTCGTGTTTTCCATTCTTAGACTTTGTCACCAGATGGATCAGACTGAACAGGTTTCAACCCTCGAGGAGGCTCTTACCTTCTAAACAAGGATGGCTGTTTTCTAGTAAAATCAGTAAAAGGGAAGGAGAAAACTCAAATGAGGTTTCTCCTGGTGCTCACGTCCGTGAAGCCGAATACTCTCTCAGTCCTCAAAGAGAGACCTCAAGAAGGAGACTTGCTGAAGCAAAGCCACAGGGGTCTCTGAGGTTTCCCTGGCCCCTCGCCTCTGTTCTGCCTGGCTGATGTCAGCATCTCTCTGTGAGGTCACCACCTCCCCATCACCTTTGACCAATAGTCTGAAGTCCTGCAAAAGGCCTTTGTGATGTCACTGCCACCCCCCTCCCTTGCTGTGCTAATGTCCTGCCCCTGGCCAGGCACTTTGGAGGCTTGAGCTACTCCCTGTGGATCACCCCACTCAAGGAACATTTGTTCTAGGAAGCAAGCCAGCTAGACAGAAAAACATCAGACGCTGCTCCCAATGCTACACTCAGTTTTTCAGAAATTAGTCTACTTTATGGCCAGAAAAGACCATTAGAGCATCTAATCTGATCCCCTGCATATCACAGGCCTTCTGTATGACACAATAGTGGGTGAAGGAGGGGGTCTGAGGAGGCGAGTGGGCAGGCAGTGGTTGGGGGGCAGGTGAGCTGGCGGCTGGCCCCAGCTCACCTCCGCTCCACCTCCCCCCTGAATTCCCCACCCCACTTTCCTCTCTCCCCCCTGCTTCCCGCAAATCAGCTGTTTGCGAAGGAAGCCTTGGCGGGAAGAGAAGCAGTGTGGCAGCTTCGCATTCAGTCCCAGCAAGGTGGAGACAGAGACAAGGTGAGCTGGGACAGGGGGGCCGCCCGCACTGCAGCAGGTAACCCGGGGGGCTCACAGCGGAACCGCTCCCCACAGCAGCTCACCCACCTCCCCTCCACCTCCCTGGGCCTGAGCCACCATTTGCTTCTTAGCCCTCCCAGGCTTCCCACGTGAACCATCGGGGCAGAGGTTCCAGGGGTGGTCAGGGGACAGGGAGAAGGGGTGGTTGGATGGGGCAAGGGTCCCAGGAGGGCCATCAGGAATGAGAGGAGGGGTTGGATGGGGTGACGAGGGGCAGTCAGGGGACAGGGAAGGGTGGATGGGGTAGGAGTCCTGGGGGGGGCATCAAGGAACACAGGGGTTGGATGGGGCAGTAGTCCCAGAGGGTGGGGATGGGTCATGACCCCGGTGTGGGGTGAGGAGGGAACCAGTTGTTAAGATTTTGGAGCTCATCACTGCCCGAGGGGGTGGGAGGCTGAGGAGGAGAGTGGAAGGGCAGTGGCAGGGGGTGAGTATGCAAGCCGGGGAGGGGGGAGCTGAGGTGAGCGGGGGTTGAGGAGGCGAGTGGGCGGGCATTGGTGGGGGGTCAGGTGAGCTGGCAGTGGGGGAGGAGAGCTGAGGAGGGGGGAGGGCAGGCAGGTGAGCAGTGGGGGGCTGAGGAGGCGAGTGGGAGGGCGTTGGTGGGGGAGGAGAGCTGAGGAGGGAGGTGGGCGGGCAAGTGAGCCATGGCGGGCTGAGGAGGTGAGCAGACAGGCAGTGGTGGGGGGTGGGTTAGCTGGCGGCAATGGAGGGGGTTTGAGGAGGTGAGGGGGGGTGGAGGGGCTGAGAAGGCGAGTGGTGAGTCAGTGGCTGACCTTCTACACCTTCCTCAGTCACACCTCATTCATTCAACAGGGCAACTGATTACAACGTGGGGGGAAGATCCTATTCTACTTCTAGCAAAAAGACATTTTTCTTTTACCTTAATTACACTACCTCAGGGGCCCACTATAACATATTACCAAGGTTCAATACCACTGTTTTGGCTGGGCGGTGCTGGGGAAGGAGGGTTTGTTTCCATGGGGCGGGCGGTGCTTGGGGGAGGTTGTTTTGGGGGGGCTGGGAGGTGCTAGGGGGGTTGTTTTCGCAGGCTGGGTGGTGCTAGGGTGTTGCATTTTGGGAGGGATGGGTGTCGTTGGGGGGGTATTTTGGCAGCACTGGGTGGGGGGGTTCAGTGGGACCAGGGGGGTTTCAACCCTCAGCTGTTTTGTCTAGAGTAATATTTGCCCTCACCGCTTTGTGAGTTGTGAAGGCCTGGACTAAACCACAGACTCTGGACTCAGCATTCAAGTATCCTGCAGTCTGACCTTCGAATCTGATACATTCCCTCATTGGCTACCATTGTTTTCCCAGCATGGAAGTGCTTCTTGTCCAACAAAGCAACCAGATTGGGACCCATAGGCATGGAATGGCTCTGAAGGAATCAGCTGTTTCTCTCTGTGCTTCATGAAACTTTGGATCCAAATGGTAAAAGACAATTGTGCCCAATTTAATCATGGTGCCTTTAGGAGTGTGATCAATGCCACTTAACTAGGGAGCAGCTTTCTAAAAATAGTTTACTTGGGCCACAGGTCACCATAGCTTCCCTTTCTGGGTTTAAAATCAACCACCACTACCTGCAATTTCTACCTGAGTTCTTGTCAAATCTTTGACCTTACTTGGAGTAATTTTACACGTCTCTGGTGTAGAATTCTTCACCAACCACACAACAGATCAGTAGTGATAGTGAGGTATTACTCCCCCAAATATGCCCTTTTATTCCTTTAATCTGGTGGCACAGATTTAAATTAGGGACTAAATTCAGGTGCGGTTTAGAAAACACCAAATGTCAGGTATCTATGGAAAATAGTTCTGTTTCTGCAGCTATATCACATTCAACACAGATTTCATTTTCTACATATTTGCAGCATCTCCCAGGGGTGAGATAAACCGAAATGTTGTTGCCAGTTTCCCATCTCTACCTAGATAGGAATTGCATTTCCCAAATAATAGGCAACATGCATCTGATTACAAAGGAGATCTCTTCAGGAGCAACCTCCTGCAGGGCCTGGGCCACAACTGCTTTGGGAGCCCAATGCATGGGTATCTTGCTTAGTTAAAAGTCATTTACTAGGGAATCCTCTTCCCAGACCGTTACAAAAAATAGTGACCTAATGAACTGAACAACAGAGGGATTGGGATGGTGATGGGGAATAACAGAATCCCTCTGACTCACCCTATCTTCTTCTATTGTTACAGAAGGTGAAATGACATTTTTCCCTATCCCTGCCATGTTGCTGCTATTTGTTATAGTTCAATATATTTCAAATGAGGAAAATGGTAGGAAAAATATCTGCTCTCCAACACAACTTGAAGTAACATCAGAGCAACTTGGAATGAAAGAATTTGTTTCCAAAGGGGGAACTTGATGACTAACAATTACTTTGAAATGGGGGAACAATATAACCGTGATGCTCAGGGTTTGTTTAGACTAGAAAAGTGATGGAGTTTAGGTCAGGTCAAGGGGAAAGCTAATGCCAACCATTGCACCTGGGCTGCATCTGCACTACAGCTATAACTGTCTTTTTACACCAAGATCACTAACTTGAGCAGCCAACGCCATGTGCAGCCCTAGTGGATGGAAGGCACAGGGAGCTTTTGCCTCAGTGTTGCTTTTTGGGAATCAAACCTCTCTCCCCCACCTGGAGCTGATGAACATTCCTGGCTGGAGGGACACACACTCCTACAAGTCAAAAGGAAAGGAGCTGATAGAAAAGATCACAGGACTGACCCCAAAGTGGTGTGAGCTTCAAAAGGCAGAAGCAGGCAACTCATCTGGGGGAGCTGAGAGACCACGGGGAAGATGGTGCAAAGATCACTATACTGGAATTAGCAAATGTGATTTTTTAAAACACAAATCTTTGGCCAGCCCTAATCAAGGCATTTCTTACAGTTCTCTCCCATTTGGATTTTCTGATGTCTAATAGGGAATGAGCGCTGGTTGCAGCTTCTCCCAAATGCAGAGCATGTTTAGGATCTCTCTTCACTGTGGATTCTGTGATGTTTGACAAGGTCTGAGCGCTCTATGAAAGTTTTCCTGCACTCAGAGCATGTGTAGCGTGTCTCTTCCGAGGTGATTCTCTTGCGTGTAATAAGGTCTGAGAGCCTACACCACATTATCTCTAGAGCTGGTTAGAAACAGTTTTCTTATCCCACAAACATCTGAAAGACAGAAATTTTTCCTTTCTCAAATCAGAAAAAAGTTGAAATCTTGAAAATATTTGTGAACGAAAAATTTTTTTTTCTCATTTTGGGTCAGTTGAAACATTTTTTTTTCCAATATTGATTTTTTTACAGGCTAAGTTTGTTGAACCTGCCCATTCCTCAGAAATAGTTTTGATTTTGATGAGTTAGCACTTTGTCAAAAAACAGTCAAAAATTCCTATCTTGCCTTACTTATAACGTTAATGAAGCTCTTGAGATTCATGAACGTGTGGCCATGCAGCAGACGATACCCATAACGTGCCGCTGCTTGGCGCCTGCCCGCACTCATCAGCCACTATAGCTCACAGTGTGCAGCCAGTAGGGATCGAAAATGGGATGGAAGGGGTGGGGGCTCTGCTAGATGAGAGCCAGCATGCAGCAGGGATTATGTTAATGGACCAGCATGAGGAGCGGCCAGCCTCGCGTGCTATATCTTTGCCCCACCACCAGGCTTGCATACCCATCCCATTCATTGACCCACGCACTCACCGCTGGTGGGCAGGAGGCTGGAGAGCATGGATCTGTCCAGCAATAGGAACCATCAGTACTGCTGCGGGGGAGACAGAGAATACGAGACAATTTGCCCATTTTAAAGAAAAAGTCGGGATACTTTGAGGAGGGCTTAAATACTGGACTGTCCCTTTAAAAATGAGATGTCTGGTCTTCCTAACTGGCAGGGAGACCTGCCCAGGGCATATAAGGTGGCAAATGGGAGGCTTCTGGTGCACTGTCCCTCCCTCGCACACCCATTCAGATAGATTACTATAAACTGTCCCCAACTGTAGTGGCAAGTCTGTGTATGCTATATTGGTTGCCAGTATGTTAGACCTGCCTCTCCAGAATTTCAGTCCATGAATAATGGAAGTAGATACTTAATAGAGTGTTCCCCATGTAGGTACTAAACCTTCTCTTTATTAAACTAAGTAAACTGAGCTTCTTTATGGTGTGTTTTCCAAACCTTTTATCACTCTCATGCTCCTTTTCTAAACCCTCTCCAATTTCTCAGCATCCTTCTTATACTGTGGACACCAGAACTGGACACAGTATTCCAATAGCGGTCACACCAGTGCTAAATACAGAGCTAAAATAACCTCTCTACTCCTGCTTGAGATTCCTCTGTTTATGTATCCAAGGACTGCATCAGCCCTGCTGGCCACAGCATTGCCCAGCAGCAAACTACACAATTACAAATACAGAAACAATCAAAAGACTATAACTGCCTTTCTTACCAAATTACTCGCTATAAAAGACAGTAGCAGGGCGATTGGAAAGAAAACTGGTTGACCGTCTATAGTCCCTTCCAGGACCCAGAGAGAACAAAGTCAAACCCAAAAACACAAACAAAGGCTTCCCTCCACTGAGATTTGAAAGTATTTTGTCTCCTGATTAGTCCCCTGGTCAGCTGTTTGATTCCCTGTTTGTTAACCCTTTACAGGTAAAAGAGACATTAACTCTTAACTATGTGTTTATGACAGTTGCTAGGTGGATTTAGCATTCAACATTAAGAAGTTTCTGGAATTGGGTTTGATAGTTTTGGGTCTGCTCCAATCGATTCCCTGTGGATCAGACTCCGTGAGCGGGAGCAGTCAAGGCACCTGCCTTACAAAATGCCTGTTTGAGTTTGGAGAAGCTGAGCCCAGGAGCAGAAAGCAGGCTACTGGCCCTAATTCTGAAGCATTTTGCAGCAGGTTAATGATATTGTTAACCCTCGAACAGGGAAGTGTGACCAGTGTTAATTATAAAAAGGGAAAATTGGGAAGAAAACATATTTTTTTATTTTAATTGTATAATTTGAATGTTGGTTGATTTTAGACAAAATGTTTTAGATAAATTGTCTCAACTAGTTTGATTCACCAACTTTTCTTTAAATGTGATAATGGGGAAAGCGTCATTTATATTTTGCTATTCTCAGTTTTGTATTTTCTTGTAACACTTTTTTTTTAAATAATCAATATACTTAACTGAGTGGTTGGTGAATCAGTTAGTGGACTGGCTAACAGTGATTTGAGGAAAGGAAGAGTCTGCATGGATTCCAACAGAAGATTCCTACAAGCAGGTGGAGGGAAGATATTGCTTTTGACTCAGCAAACTGTATAGATTTGATGATCAAAGACTCTGAGATTCAGGTGAACTCAACCTAAGCTTTTGGGAACTCTGAGTTTCATCTCACTGTGTTTTTGTGGGGTTTAGATTTAATCTGTTTTTTTTTTATTTATGTATAACTGAGAATGATATGTTAGGCAAAAAGTCAGAGTTAGTTACCAAAAGAAAAGAAAATATAAGCATATAGTCTAAACTCTCAACCCAATTAGACTGGGCAACATCTAGATTAAGCCGTTTTTTTCACCCTAGTGAATATTGCAGATCATAGTACACAGATTTCACCCTTGAAATCTGGGCGAGTCCCCTCTGTTGGAGTCTTCAGCGTGTTCCTGTTGCTTGCAGCATATGGCCACTGTGTTCTGTTTATACCCTCAGTCCAATATGCTTGGGGAGCACAAGCCTAGGCATGTATAGGGACCTTAATGAGTCTCCAGGCAAAATTGAGCAAATCCCTTGGTGTGGCCTCATGCAGGTGAGCCATTGAATTGTAGCTCTTTTGCTGGACAGGGGTTGTTGATGAGTTGTTTGACACTCCACCTGGGAGTTGGTTACTTTCCTTGCTGTTGCCTCTGGGGAGCTAATATCTGGCTGATTCCCCAACTTACAGCATGTTTTAGTGACAACCATACAACACAATTCTCATCACTTCATATGTATCGATGATATACATATATGATAAAGAAATGACTTTCAGCAGATCATAACCTTTCCGCTGATACCTTTCAAGGCATGCTTTACATGTAAGATCACAATTATATAGAAATGAGGAATATGGGGGTTACAGGATGCTGCCCCAAGGTATAAAATGTCACAGTTTCCTTGTTTTCTGCTGATCCTCTTCCATTGTTGCTTCCTCATCTCCTTCCAATGCTGGCATTCTTAGGATGAGCTCCCAGCCAGGCAGTTTGTTTGCTGATCTGGCTACCACCTTCTGCACACATTCTGTTTTCAGGCCTTTCCAGCTGCTGGCCCCTTCCAGATCCAGTGCTTTATCTCTGATTGACTGAGTTTTCCTGGCGGGTATTTGTTCTTTCTGCTGACCCCAGTCTCTTCCCTCTGCACTTGCTGACATCCAGTATGATTTGTGTGTTGGCTTGTTTCCATTGCTTTGATCACAGTTACATTATACATAGCTGTATCTAAACTAGGGAATTATGGTGGAAAAAATTGACCAGTAATACCAACAGTTCATTTGAAGAATAAGTTTAATTAACATGGTAATGTCTGGAAGCCCTTGAAGCATTATACATACTAGATCATCCATCAGAGCTAATTCTAGTTCAGCTGAAATGGTGGGAATTTCATTTTTCTTAAAATCCCCTGAGTAGACAGTCACAGCTGAGGATGCCAAATTCAGGATGAACTGGTGAGAGACAGGGCAAATACACCCCAGACCGGTGGTTATTCTACCATCAGATATACCAATCCAGTAACAAAAATAAACTTCTGTCTCACGACACTGGTTAACAAGAAGTGCAAAAATGCAGTCTCCTTAGGCATTCCAGCACTTGTTTCACCACCAAGACAAGAGATTTTATGATGAGTGGTTATTAAAAACCAATATAATCAAAGGTCTTTCTAATCCCAAAAGATCAGCCACATAGCCAGGTCAATATATGCTTACCTAATAATCACACAGTTGCTAATCCTTCTGTATCTAATAAGGGGAGAGAGAGAGCTCTGTGGTTTGCACATTAGCCTGCTAAACCCAGGGTTGCAAGTTCAATCGTTGAGGGGGGGCTACTTAGGGATCAGGGGCAAAATCAGTACTTGGTCCTGCTAGTGAAGGCAGGGGGCTGGACTCAATGACCTTTCAAGGTCTGTTCTAGGAGATAGGATATGTCTTTTAATTTAATATCTAAAGTTTTATTTTTAAGAGGAGACAGTTAAAATGTTCAAGGAAATCAAATACATACAATCTTTGCAGAGTTCTTGTATTGGGTTTGAAGCGGTGATGGAATAAATCGGTGTCTTGTACAATCTCTGATAACTTCTAAAAGATTGCAAGGCCCTCAGTCCATTGACTGGAATTCTCTTTTTAGTGTAAGTCATAGTCCAGATATCAGAGCAAGAAGAAGGCAAGATGGAGGTGCTTCCAGGGTTTTTATACCTTTTCCCATGTGGAAGGAATGCTCTCAGTCTTAGTTTGTGGAAAATTACTGGCACAACATGGAGTCCAAAATCATATGAGCAAGTCACACATCCTTGCATGCTTTGATGACCCACAGGAATAGCTATTACCTGAATTCTGGTTAAAGTGTCCACAAGAAGGCTCATTGGGTAGGGACTAGCTTCTTTGCTGGCCCATTGTGAGAGCTAAATGTTCTTTGATGGGTCATCAACTTGAATAGCTTATTCACAATGTGCTGTCTGGCTCCAAGGAAGATTTTACCTGGTGGGTGTTACTCAGGAATACAGCATATACAGTAGAACTTCAGGGCATGGCTACACTTGCAGATGTAGAATGCATGGAATTAAACCAGTGCTCAGAGAACGCAGTGGGGGAAGTGCTGCCATGTGTTCACACTGTCAGCTGCAAGCATAGTGGCATGGTCACATTTGCGGCACTTGCAGCAGCATTGGGAGAAGTGCATTATCCTACAGAGCACCTCTTCCCATTCTGGTGCTGTGGCTTGTGGGAAGGAGGATTGGGGTTGTGGTACAGTCTAGGTCCTATCTCAATGCCCCATGATGCATAGCTTCCCATCCCAGCAATACCTGTGCTTCCGTCCACATTTGGAGCCATCTTTCAACAGTTTGTGTATTGTGCGCTCTGTCTTCCCTTTTGGGCTGCAGGAATGGATCCTGAACTTGTGAGGAGTATGCTGATGAGTCTTACCAGCATGTCACGAATTGCAGTTGACTTACTCCTTAAGCTACAAAGTGATAGTGAAGAGTCTGACGATGATGTCAACTCGCATAATGTGTATGACTGCTTGTGGCATTCACGGACATGCTCACCACAGTGGAATGACACTTTTGGGCTCGGGAAACAAGAACTGAGTGGTGGGATCACATCGTCATGCACAGGGGAGGCTCTTGGCACCAGCAAAGCAAGCACCTGCTTGGGGCAGGCCATTTGCAGGGGTGGCCGGGAAGCTGAGAAACAACAGGGGGCTCTGGGAGCTGTAGTTCCTTGGTTAGCTCCCTGCCTATAGAGCCAGCCCTGGAGCAGGGAAAGAACTACATTTCCCAGCATTCCCTTGGCCACTACCAACTGGAAAGGAAGGAGGGGATCTCATGTGGCAGCATGCTGTGAGTGCTGTGAACGGTAGGGATACCATATTTTAACATTTAAAAAACAGGACATTCCATGGGGAGAGAGGGTAGCCCCACCCTGCCATCATCCACTCCCTCTGACTGCCCCGCACAGAAACCCCAACCCATCCAACCCCATTCTCTGTCCCTGATCACCCCCTCCTGGGACCCCTGCCCCTAACTGCCCCCCAGGACCCCACCCCCTAGCTAAGCACTGCTGGTACTTGTCACCTGATTGCCCCCTTCTGGGACTCCTACCCCTAACTGCCCCTTGGGACCCCACCCCCTACCTGGCCCCTGAAAAGCCCCTGGGACTCCCAGGCTTATCCAACCAGTTCCTGTCTCCTGACTGCCCCCCTAATCTCGTGAACCATCTACCCCCCCCTTCTCCCTGCCCCTGACTGCCCCCCCCCGAACCTCCGCCCCATCCACACACCCCCCACTCCCTGTTCCTTGACTGCCCCCCCCCCGGAACTCCGTAGCCCTTCTCCAACCCCTCAGCTCCCTTACTGTGCCACTCAGACCGGCTTGTCTGGCTCCGTGCAGCACAAGACATGCTGCTGCATACATGCTGCCGTGCTCCCCCGCGGAGCCCATAGCCTCCCCCCCAGCGCCTGCCTTCCAGATTTGAACACCTCAAAATTCAGGAGTGCTCAAGCACAATTTGGGCAGCTGTTACTTCATTTCTCCCAAATCAAATATACAGATCCACTGTAACGCTGTAGAAAAAGTAGGGTAAAATTGAGCAAGAAATGGTTCCAAGTGGTTATTAGGACTGGAATTGCTATTTTCAACAGCTATTGCCTTTTTGTTGTTTGTTTGTTTAAAAGGAAGACAGTGATATTGCTTTGGCAAATTCCCCATAGAAAGAGAGTGGAATAAAAGAATAATGAAGGGATCTCAACTTTTCCTCATTTATGAAGGACATTCTTATAATATGCATCCAGATCACTCCACTCACACAAGCTGAAAATTGTTCCACTTTACTGCAGCTCTGTAACCATATGGGACCCAATCCTGTCTGTGTTCTGTGCACATCCAAAATTCCTGCTGAATGACCTGCCCTGGGAGCGAGTTACCAGTGACCCAGGGCTGCGATGGAAGGAGGGTGCAGGTTGAAGGTGGGGGGGGAGAGCCTAGGGCTGGGGTGGCAGGAGATGTGTGTGGGAGGCACTGGTGGTGGGGGGAAAGGCGGAAGCCTAGCACTGGGGCGGCAGTGGATGTGGATGCGGGGGAGAGACCAGGGCTGGGGCAGCAGAGAGGTGCGGGGGGAGCCCAGGGCTGGGACGAGGGGAAGCCAAAATTTTTTTTGCTTGGGGCGGCAAAAAACCTAGAGTCCTGGTCATGCAAAAGTCTGGGATGACGAGTAGTGGCTGCAGAACTTTCAGATGAGGAAAGCCACTTTCATGGGATTGTGCACTGAGCTCGCCCCCACCCTGCGGTGGAAGGACATGAGGTTGAGAGCTTCCGTGCCAGTGGAGAAGCATGTGGCTATTGCAGTCTGGAAGCTGGCAACTCCAGACAGCTACCAATTGGTCGCTAACCAGTTTGGAGTGGGGAAGTCAACAGCTGGAATCGTGTTGATGCAAATTTGCAGGGCCATTAATCACACCCTACTCAGAAGAACCATGACTCTGGGTAACATGCCTGACATTATGGCTTGCTTTGCACAAATGAGTTTCTCTAGCTGTGAAGGGGCAATAGATGGGATGCATATTCCAATTCTGGCACCAGACCACTGAGCCTCCAAGTACATAAATTGGAAGGGATATTTCTGTATGGTTCTCCAGGCACATGTAGATCACTGTGGGCATTTCATGGACACTAACACAGGCTGTTCCGGAAAGGTACTTGAAAAATGCATCTTTCAGAACACAGGCCTGTTCAGGAAGCTGCAAGTTGGTACTTTCTTCTCAGACCAGAAGATCACTGTAGAGGAAGTCAAAATGCCCATTGAGAGCCTTGGAGACCCTGCTTACCCTTTAATGCCATGGCTCAAGAAACCCTACTTAGGGAGCCTTGACAGCAGCAAGGAGTGGTTCAACAACAGGCTGAGTCAGTGCAGAATGACTGTTGAGTGTACTTTTGGCTATTTAAAGGGCCACTGGCACTGTCTGTATGGGAAGCTGGACCTGACTGATGACAACATCCCCACAGTTATAGCCATGTGCTGTACCCTCCATAACATTTGTGAAGGGAAGGGTGAAAGCTTCACTCAGGCGTGGACCTTGCAGGTTCAACACCTGGAGGTGAATCTCAGCAGCCAGAAACCAGGGCTATTAGAGGGGCCCAGCGTGGGGCTGTAAGAATTAGGGTTACGTTGAGGGAGCAATTTAATGCTGAAAACCACCAGTAATGTTTGGTGCCCTGCACCGGAGCAAAGTGCAGTGGTTCTCATGCTAGTAGGGAAGAATAGCTCAGTGGTTTGAGTATTGGCTTATTAAACCCAGCATTGTGAGTTCAATACTTGAGGGGGCTATTTAGGGATCTGGGGCAAAACATTTTCTGGGGATTAGCCCTGCTTTGAGTAGCAGCTTGGATTACATGACCTCCTGAGGTCCTTTCCAAACCTGATATTCTATTGTACAGGGAGACTTTGGCAAACCAGTAAAGTGCTTGAAACCACTATGACTTATTGTTAAAGACTGCCTAATCAGCAAGCTGTTAAAAGCAAGTCTCAGCTTGACCAAGGCAGGAAGGGAGGGGAATTTAGAGTGCCACCGAAAGGGCAGCTTGACCCTGCATCCTTGCTGATAAGAATTGTGTTAAAATTGCTGATACGTGCATTTTCAAAGAGTAGGATATGCCCCAGGAATGTCTATTGAGGTCTCAAGGCTGCAAGTTCTGGAAAAACCCACACCTGGTTAATCAATAATCAGAAGGAACCTCTTGCTTGAAACTGCTTACTTAACAAGGTTTCTTTAATTACTAATGTATAAATAAGAGGAAAAAGCTTGAGACAGGTGGGACTCATTTTGGGACTGGCTTCTCCCTCTGGATGCATCTTCTGTTCCCCCGCGGCAGACAGGTTGCCGCTGTATCACTTCAAAGCCATACTCAGCTTTGGTAATTATCAAGGGTTGGGAGTGTTTTACTAACTTGTTGCGGACGTGTGTAAGTTCTTGAGACTAATAAAGTTTAGCTTTAAGTGAAAGCACTCTTGTTTTGTCCTTTTTGTGCCAGCCATCTATCGGTCGGACGGCCGTGTCTCCCGATTTATTTCCTGACACCTCCTCACACAGAGTAAAGTTACCAAGAGCTTTGGGTTGAAAGAACCCCAGGTAACACTATGATCTGTCTTTGCTATGTATGATGCACTGACTTGCAGTGCTTGGGCTATGGTATCTTTTACTTAATGCAATAAAGAATGTTTTCAAAGCCAAAAAAATCATTTATTGAAAAGAAACATAACTGCTCGGGAAACAGCAAGAGCATGACAAATCTGTGCTGTGTAGGAGGAGGGAAGGGTGCAGGGTGGGGAATGGGACAATCACAGATTTGCATATATCCTGTTATCATATTCAGCCTTCCTGTCTGGAGTGTCATGAAATGAGTGCTGCACTTCAGGCTGGCATGGTGATGGGGGTAGAGTGTAGTGGATAAGGGTCGTAGTTTGCAGGGCTGGGTGGTGAAGCTACAGGTATTGGAGGCAGCTGGTGGCGATAAGAAACCATACGTTGAGGGAAGTGGGTTGGTAGTGACATGGGAAAGAGTTTTGGGACAAAGGCTGCAGGGCAGGCGGGCACGGATGTGCTCCATTTGCAGTGCTATGAGCGCCTGCCTCAAGTCCGCTTGGCACTCCATAATGCATAGAAGCCTTTCCATGCTTTGGTGTCAGAGATCTGCATTCTGCTGGTGGAGCCTCCTTTCAGTAAGAGACTGCTGTATTACTTCATGCAGAAAGTCCTCTTTGGTTCTTCATGGACGCTTCCTGATTTTTTGCAGCCTTTTGGCAACTGATAACAAAGACGGCTGGAATCTCAAGGTTGCATCTGTAAAGCCAAAATACAACACTTAACAGAGGCAGTATTGTTCATACTAGCCAGAGCAATGATTTGGCTGAACTTAAAGACAAGTACCGTGTACACATTAAGAGAAAGTGCCTGTCCCAAAGTGAGCACACCTAACCCACAGGAGCCCCAAAATGGTGAGTAAGCACACGGGCAAGGGGGCCTGATTGTTTCAGGACTGTACTGTCCTCTGGGGTACTATGCCTTAGGGAGAGCCAACAGCTGCAGGAGACCCCTATACTGAACTCTGTCCCCACATTTTCCACAGGATGGGTTCGTCCTGGAAGATATCTTGCTGCTGAGAGTGACCTGGGAAGCAAGGGAGGGTCTTCTACTACAATGCAGCGTCCGCCCTGGCCCTTATGCAATTTGCCTGTGTGCAGCAATGGTCCCCCTGCATCTCACAGCACAGTGGCATGGACATGTTAGCCTTAATGGGACAAGGAGCACAGTAGCTCTGCCAAGGAACCTGAGCAAGTGGATTCCCCAGCTTCTGCATGAGACTTTGGATGAGATCACTGAGGCCGATTATCCCGATGTGAGAGAGCACATCAATGCCCTATTCCACATCTAGGCATGTACACAGCCCTAACCCTTTTTTCTGCAACCCTCCTCACCCCAGAAGCCCGCACTGAACAACTACCTTCCCAAAATAAAAGCCACTTACCAGGCACCTCCTCTGCTGTTTATTCTTCCCCAAGCACCGTCGGCTGCAACTGACTACTTTCCTCCTGGCTTGAAAACAGCTCCTGGCTGCATGCATCTAGGGATGCTGGGCTGTCCTCTGGTTCTGGGCACACTTCCTCCTCATCCCCTCAATTCCACTTTCCTCCTCCTGCCTTGTTGAACTATGGGCTGCTATGGCCTCTGAAGTGTCCATGGTGCTCTTCGCAGTGGAGGTGGGGTCACCCCCAAGTATTGCATCCTGCTCTTCGTAGAACCAGCAGGTTGTGAGGGCAGCACTGGAACTGTGGTTTGCCTCCCGTGCTTTGTGGTAGGCATTCTGCAGCTCTTTCACTTTAACACTGCACTGCGTCCTGGTCATGGCCCCTTTCTATCATGACCCTTGATATCTGCCTGTAGGTATCATAATTCCAACAGCTGGAGCTCAGTTGGAACTGGATAGCTTCCTCCCGCCAAACACTGATGAGGTCCAGCACCTCGCCATTGCTCCATACTGGGGATTGCCTGGCGTGTGGAGGCGTGGTCACCTGGAAAGATACGCTGAGAGCACTACATGCCTTGCTGAGCAAACAGGAAGAGGAATTTCAAAATTCCCAGAGAATTTAAAGGGCAAGTCTGATAGTTGGTCATCTGAGGGCAGGGCAGTAGAGTTCAAAATGATGACCATAGTGGCTAGAACAGGCATTGTGGGACACTTCTGGAGGCCGATCAGAGTGCATTAATAGACCAGTGCATCCACACTGGCACCGCGGTGCTCCAGCCGAGTCACAGCAAGCTTTATGCTTCTTGTGGAGGTGGATTACCAGGGGCATTCCAGCCGCAGTCTGGGTGCTCTACATGCCTTGCCGGTGTGGACACCTCTGGAATTAGGGCACCCAGGGATGATTTAATACGCTCTAACTTGCAAGTGTAGCCAAGGCCTCAGAGTTAAAAATACCTCGGGAATGCAGGATGTTCGTCATGCTGAACAAAACATTATGGTTCTTTCAAAAATTTATAATTGAAAATTGGCTTAATACAGCTTTGAAACTTTACTATGCAGAAGAAAAATGCTGTTTTTAATCATCTTAATTTAATGAAACAAACACATAATCAGTTTCCTTATCTTGTCAAATATTTTTTTTAAATGTTCTCTTAATTTTTTTTAGCAGTTTACAACACAGTACTATACTTCTGGTTCTAAATGAGGTGTATGGCTGACTGATGAATTCATAACTCTGGTGTTCATAACTCTGAGGTTCTACTGTAACGTAGGATGCCAATTCATAATATCTATAACTTCAGATACAAAAATTATACATATAAAGAGGATAATCATACTCAGCAAATCATAACTTTTTTTCCATTGACACCTTACATGATATACTTTGTATAAGATTTGTTGCAATAGTCTAATAGTGGCACTGTTAATGATATAAATGGTCATGTTTCAAGCATACAGCATCACAGGTGGTATATCAAATAGAGAAATATAAAAGGTGGCAGATTAGGATTGTGGAGTTTTGTGTGAACATTTTCTTACATTGCAAATTGCCTAGGTTCAGATCTGCCTTCACCTAAGTTCCTCTGATTTCAAGTTAGCTGAGTGTTTCCAAGCAAAACTCAGTCAAAATCTCAGATTTCCTCCTAGTTTCATGTTGAACCAGCCACTTCCACTAGTTTTACTTGATTTTATTTCAAGAGCATATATCAACCCAGATGTGATCAAAAGTTATGTGAATCTTAGCCAGTCTTTAAACATAGTCAAAGTTTAAATTTTGTAACTGAACACGCACAGCCAGATGAGCTTTCATAGATTATAAGACCAGAAGGGACCACTACACTTACCTATTCTGATTTCCTGCATAACACAGGACAAACGTGTCAACCAGTAATCACTATATCAAGCCAGTAAGCTATACATCATTCTGGGTTTTCTTCCAGGGGTCTACTAAACCAGTTAGTGTTAAAAGGAATTTGAAGATATGTGTGTGTGCTGCTGCTAAACCTGCTGCTGCCAAGTAAACATTAAATAAATGTCAAAATATTTTTATCTGAAATATGTTGCCCATTTTTTCCACCTTTTGGAGGAAAAAAATCCTCTTCTTTCTCCAGAATAGCTCTTACCCAGGCTGATCTTGATGGGGTAATAAATTAAACTTGTATTTTATTTCTCTCTCTGATGTTCAGGTTTTTATTGCTATTTAAAAACCACATTGAAAAGATAACAAAGATCTAGACGGAGTAAATATGTAGAGTGTGATTCCCCATTGCTTCATATCTAATGTGATCATTTGCACCTGTGCAAAGTAGCTATAAATTGATACCATTCTGAACTGGTAGCACTTTGCATCACCTTTACCAGGGCATAAATGACCACACAGGATGCAGGGCAGTGGCGCATCAGGCTCCTTTTGTTAATGCTTTCTCTTTATCTTTTCAGTACAACTGTTAACAACCGATACCTTTTCAGTGGTATCCTTGGAAACAAACTGGTAAAACTGAAAATGTGTTTTACCCAAACAGATATGCAACAAAACAGGATCAATCTAAAAATGTAGTAATTTTGCTATTTAGATTAATTGACAATTAATCATTACATGCAACTATGGGCCAGATTCTGCTCTGTTGCACCATTTTTATACTGCTGTAATTTCATCAGCTTCAGTGGAGTTACTCCTGACTTTTACCTGTATAGGTAAAAGAAGAGTCAAGCCCTATATGTTTTAAAAAAAGAATTATAAAACATCCAACTTCCTTGTGTTTTGATCATTCTTACTGTAAGAGACGGTTAAAAAAAGAGGAAGCTCTCTCTAACAAGCAGATGGTGCGTCTGAGCTGAACTTCCTTGGGTAAATAAATTAAAAAAAAAGATCAAAGAGATGATTAAATATTAAATAGTTACTTTCACAGCCTCAAGTGCAAGCCCAGTGAAGGTTTAGCAAGCCACTGGGGTGAGTTATGCTACTTGATATGCAGCTTAGTGTTTAGCAGTTACTATTCAATCACATATCTGTATGAAAGGTACCCTGAAAATCTTAAAATGATAGCTTGGTTGAAATGAATACTAACATGGCATCATATGATAACTTTCATTAGATTCTTTGAATGAGAACAATTGAAACAAGGCCAGCTGATGGAATAAGCCAAGATATCTCAGGTCAGGAATCAGATTTAGAGTATGCAAAATCAGGTGTAAGTTCTGCAGTTCATCAGAGTAGCGGGGTGGTCACCCCACTCCAGTCAGAAAGGGGATAAAAGCTGCCAAAAGAGGCTGCTTGGGTAGTCAGCCACAGGTGTGGTTGTACCCAGTTAGGGCACAGGTGACCCTGATAAAGAGGACAGGCTGAGAGAGTGAGAGAAGAGACTCTTGCTCCAGTTAGGGAGTAGAGGCGACCAGGCTGCCTGGGAGAGCAACCAGGGTACCTGAGACAGAGCAGGGCTGGGGAAGGGCAGGCAGAGCTGAGGCATTCTGGCCTGGTGAGTCCCCAGGGTCAGGCACTCAGAGGCTGGTATAAAGCGAATTCCCAGATGACCAGCAGGAGGTGCCGTGGTGGTGCATGCACACCATGTTACAATCAGCAATAATAAAATAAATCAGAAAGAGAATCTCATTTGAAAAGGTCTTCAGAATATTTACCACACAAAGTGACCACGTAATCCATTAGTCGTTAATATGATAGCAAAGAACATGAATGCCACCCTGTGGTTACTGATAGAAATTATGGTTAATGTAACATAATTCTCCATAATTAAACAGTAATTAACTCTTTCTCATTGCTTATAGCTAGTGTTTCTCATGTGCCATTCTTTTTATATATACAAATGCTAAAAATAAATGTTCACAGAAATTATTGAAAGTTTCTAAAAGAGAATGTGGTTACAAATAAGTTATAATTTCACTAATCCTACTGTAGTTAAATGGCACAAATTTGAAAATATTTGTTAGTCAGATTTAAAACCCCCTTCATTTCATAATGCCAATTAACAAAATGGTGATTTTCATTATTATTGTATTAGATATACAAAGTGCAAATTAAAGAGCATTATTAAAATTGTAGAATCAAGCACTGAAAAGTTATGAAATGCCATTATTAAGGTTGCCTGTGTAACCTTCATTTGGCCCCCTTATGAATATGCATCATCATCATACAGTCTTTAATTACCTGATCACACAGTATTTTTTCCATAAGAGCCCCTGCCTCATTCAGTGCACAGAATATATAAATCAGCGCAGTAGTAAAGGAGGCTATTTTTTTTAGGAATCTTTATTTTGTGTGTGTAGTTTCCTGGGTTTTTAAAAAAAACAAAACTGATAAATCAGAAATTCCATCTTGTGGCCTCATCAGCAAGATTGGAACATTTAGATACACCACATAGACTTCTGCTATCTGAGCTAATGGAATAACTGATAGCAATAGTAAGCTTTCTCTCTGTGGACCAGTACCAGATAGAGATGAGACACATAGGGTATGTCTACACTTGGAACTCCACGCTCTTGTAGACATACTCGTATGAGCTGTCATCAAGCTGGCATGCTAAAAATTGTAGTGTAGTGGTGGTACCTCTGGCAGCAGCAAGCATCTGCCTGAGCTAGCTGCCCTGAGTGCAAAATCACCTGGACTTTGTGCATGTGTAGGGCAGCTACACCATGCCACCTCTTACCATTGCCAGTAGTACCATGGCTACCTTGCAGTTTTAGCATGCTAGCTTGATGAGAGCTTGCACGAGTATGTCCATGCGAGCTGGGAATCATACCGGCAGTTCCAAGTGTACATATAGCCACTCTGCTACAGGGTTCCTCAGATATTTTCTGGCAGAAGAGGAAAAGTGAGACTCAAAAATCTTGGGTTCTGTTCCAGACTCTGAAGGAGAGCGTGACTCTTCTATCTGTATCCCCCAAGCTTGATTCCTTCTGCTCCACCCCTTTCAACCTGTCCCAGTTGTGTGTCTTCTCCACCCCTGGCTCCTGGGCCAGTCTCCACTCTTCAGTTCTCATCCCAGTCTCTTTGCCCTGCCAGTCCCATTTCCCCACTCCTGGCTTCTTGTCTGATCTGTCTCTCTCCTCCCTCCCACCATGGGCTTCCAGTCCCAGTCTCTCTCCCCAGGGTCTTCCTCCATTCTCAGTCTCCCCCATTTCTCATCCAAGTCGATTTTCCAGCCCCCAGGATTACCTGTCAGATTTGCCTCCACATCTCCATTCCCAACACACTGATTCCTGTGATGTTGCACCCATAATGCTTTATAGAAATATGCTTATGAGTGTAAATATGCCATAACTGTAGTATGGTTTATGCTAGATATGCCATGTAACATATCTTTGCAAAGGTTATGTTCTTCTGCATGGTGTTCATCCTATTCATATGCATGTCTAATTTTTATATCTGAAGTTATGAGCATTGGCTCTATGCTTGTATTTAAAGTGTTTGCTGTAGAAAGCACATAAGGCAAATTTGGTCAACAAGAGCGTGAAGGGGTTATTCAAGTAATTGGGAATACTTGGCTAACAATGAACCTTGATAGACACCAATCCACATCTGAGCTTTCCTAGGAACACCCTGTAGAAAACTGAGTCATGCATGGACATGTGCCTTGCCCATGTGACTCCAAAACTCCATTTTGTAGCTGGATTCTACACAGGGGGAGAGAGGGGTTTCCACTCACAAGACAGAGACTATATATGCCCCTGGGAAAACCCCTCCATTTTGTCTTCAGCTGGGTCAAGAGATAGCCTCTCCATCCCAAAGGATACTTGAAAGAAACTGGAACAAAGGACAGTAAGTAGAGGGGTGTGAGTGATTGATTGCTGGACCCAGACTAGAAGGAGGCTGGTCTGTAAAAGAGGCTTATTAGAACATCTCTAGGCAGTGAGATTTATGCATTTAGAGTTTTTTTGTTTGGTTGGGTTTTTTTTAACTGTATTAGGCTTAGACGTGTGTGTTTTGTTTTATTTTGCTTGGTAATTCACTTTGTTCTGTCTGTTATTACTTGGAACCACTTAAATCCTACTTTTTGTATTTTATAAAATCACTTTTTACTTATTAATTGACCCAGAGTATGTATTAATACCTGGGTGGGCAAAAAGCCATGCATCTCTCTCTATCAGTGTTATAGAGGGCGAACAATGTATGAGTTTACCCTGTACAAGCTTTATACAGGGTAAAATGGATTTATTTGGGGGTTAATCCACTGGAAGCTGGATACCTGAGTGCTGGAGACAGGAGCACTTCTTAAGCTGTTTTCAGTTAAGCCTGCAGCTTGTGGAGGACGTGGTTCAGACATGGATCTGTGTTTGCAGCAGGCAAGCTTGTCTGGCTCAGACAAGGCAAGGCACTGGAGTCCCAAGTTGGCAGGGAAAACAGGCACAAGGTAGTCTAGGCTCATCAGGTGGCAGTTCCCAAAGGGGTTGCTCTGACATAACCCGCCACAGTTCCTACTCCCGGTCTCCTAGTCCAGTCCATCACTGGTTCTCTCCCTCCAGCTCCTTGTCTGAGCTCAGTGCTTCCCCTCCCTCCACCACCACCAACTGGCTCCCAATTCCTATGTTTCAGTCTTAGTCTCCTTGCCCAACCGTACCAGTCTCACCAGACTCCTTGTCCATATTTTCCTTTGATTAATTTCATCCTATTACTCCCAGTTATACTCCTTATGCACAGATCATTGTTTAGAAGCAGGCATAGTGTGAGCAATGCATATTGCCAGCTTGTCTTCTGTAATTGTATTGATGCACCTCAGTCTTAACTTCTTTTGTGTAGAAACTGACAATCATGCCAGAGGTTTTGGTAGATAGGTTTTGTGAGATGCATAAAAATCTAGTAGAGATCAAGATTAGAACACCAGACTAATTTTTAATTGTGACTTGTCACAGGATTTTAAGTGATGTCTCTAGTAATGGAAGGCTAGTGTCTTAAAATTCAGTACACCACATGTTTCCCTTTAGCCCACATACTCAGAGTGATTTACAGATCAGTTAAGTTTCATGCATATCTCTTCTTCTCCACTGCAGGTTGAGGCTAGGGTGACCAGGTGTCCTGATTTTATAGGGACAGTCCCTATTTTTTGGGTCTTTTTCTTATATAGGCTCCTATTACCCCCTACCACCTATCCCAATTTTTCACATTTGCTGTCTGGTCATCCTAGTTGAGGCCCTTGAAGAATATGTGTACTCTAGTTGAGAGAAACCAAAGGGTGGCATTGAATGAGTATTCTTTCTCTTCACATGTTCATCTTACCTCCGCTTATGTTCAGTATATATAGGCAACAGTGTAGGCAGCCACTGGTCAATATAATGGCATACTGAGTCTTCAGTATGTTGAATAATAGATAGACATGTTCTTCTAGTAGTGTTCCTATGGGTGCTCCACTGTAGATGCGACTGTGTCCCTGATCAGAGAACTTTGGTAGCAGTGTCCATTAGGCCCACTGTAAATGCTGTCTCTCCTCATGCTGCTCCACAAGGCTAGCCATTGTCCTTAGTTCCTTCTCAACTGCCCTGTCTACAAACAGAGCCTTTACCTGTCTGTTAGCAGATCATGAACTCTCCTTTTCATTTGTTAATCTTTAGCTTTTAGAAACCTTTTAGCTTCCATCTGACTCTTTATTTGACTGTGCCTAAGGAAAAAGAAAAAAGAAGAAAATACTTTGTTCTTGTGTCAACCCTCGGGGCGGGGGGGAGGGAGAGGGTGTCGGAAGGCAGAGGCCTGGACAAGGCTATGCCCCACTCTTTCCAGGCTTCAAGTGTTGCACTTGCAGCAAAGTGATCCCAATTGCAGACCACCACTCCCAGTGCATTTGCTGCCTCATCGAAGGCCACATCAACAGAAGTGTGCCCTCTGCTAGCAGCTCTGACCGAGATCCCGCAAGGACAGAGTTCCACCAGAAAATCATCTTTATGGAGGCAACTCTCCAACCCCAACCCTCTGACAGCTGTGAATCTTCCCCTCAACCTTTGATTTTGAAGGACAGTGGGTTGAAGTAACAGTCCGGGGGGTCCTATCACAAGTCGAAAAAGAGAGCAGAAAGTCTCCTCAGTGAGCCCCGGAATGATCAGAAGTGATCACCATGTTGCTTGGTATCTTTGGCACCACTAGCACTGAGCTCATCCAGCACCCATGCCTCATGATGACTGTCAGAGTCTGGTACCATTGATTGGCCCACAGACTCTTTGGGCACAGGCACTGAATCTTCAGTACAGAAAGATAAGGGAAAACACCCTAAGTCACGCCCATTACATGAGCGGACATTGGTACTGCTAGTGGCATTGGCCCCTTAGGCACCAGAAAGGTCAGTATAGTCGATGTCCCCGTCCCCACCAGGTGCTTGCTACCAGCAGAATTCCATCAGGCTGGTGACTGGGCTATGCTGGAAGCACCTGACTCTCTGCCCATTGGGAGTGAGATCACAGCACTGAGTCATGGCCAACCAAGGGATATTTCCCCACAGTCATGCCATGCCTCTCCATTTTCAAGTGAGGGATTGGACAGTGAGCCGGAAGACTACTCCTTCCCAAGCTCCATATTGGACCCAATATCAACAGGGTCCAGGAATGTACCACCAGATAGCACTGCCACTATCTTGGCACGGCCACCCATGGGCACCTCCACCAGGCCTTATGCCAACACAGTGGCTATACTGTGACCCCTGGGCAGCACATCGATAGCCTGCCTCAAGGGCAGCAAGCATCGCCCAAGAGTGTCACAAGCATTATCCCTTGGCCACAGCATCTCAGGCCTCAGAACCTCAAAAAGTAGAGGAACAGGAGGTAGACAGAGGAGGAGGTAACACCTAAGGCCTTATCCTCTTCTTTGCTGGATGAAGCAGTGATACCGTCACCACCAACCATCACCACCCTTGTTCCAAGAGCTAGCGAAAAGAGTGCACCCTCCCCATACCATTGGAGGAGGTTAAATAGGCACACCACCAGCTCATTGATGTCCTCCATGCTTAATCTTCTTCCAAAATTGCCCTTCCAATCAATGAGGCAATCCTAGATCCAGTTAAGATGGTGCGGCAAACAAAAAATATTATGTCCCTGTGAAGGAATCAGAGTTCCTATTCACCCACCCATCACCCAGTTCCATCATCATGGACACCATGAACTCCCATGGCTGACAACACCACACTAGGACAACACCCCATAACAGAGACTGAAAGCTCCTTGATCTCTTTGGTAGGAAGGTGTACTCCTCAGCCCTTGATGCCACCAGCACAGCTGCCAGGACCATCCCCACAGCTGTGGTGATGAGACAGGCATCATGGCTTCACCTCTTGGGATTCAAGATGGAGGTGCAGATCACAGTGGAGGACCTTCCATTTGAGAGCGTGAAGCTATATGCTGAGAAGACCGATGCCTCTCTTCACTCCTTGAAGGATTCCAGGGCCACTCTCAAGTCACTGGGAATCTACACACTGGGGCTAAAGAAATGTTTTAGCCCTCAATACCAACAAACGCCTTATTTGTCCCAATTCCCATCACAATGGCACTGTGAGCCCCAAAGGAAAAAGAGGAAATTCTCAAAATGGAAGCTCCTTCAGACTCCCTGTCCTTGATCCAACTACCTGACCCTAAGCACTACTTTTGACAGGAAGGTTGAGGCACCACAAGATCTCTCCCCACTACTACCTGTAGTACCTATTTGGCAGCATTCCACAGAGCCTGGGAATGCACAGTGTTGGAGATGCCCCAAGCACCAGCTCTGCAGCTCCCATTGGCTGGGAATCATGGCTAATGGGGGCTGTGGGGAAGAGCCTGCAGACAAGGCAGTGTGCACAGCTGCCTGGCTGCACCTCCACATAAGAGCCAGAGTGGGGACATGCCCCTGCTTCCGGGAGCTGCTTGAGGTAAGCACTGCCTGGAGCCTGCACCCGTGACTCCCTCTCATGCCCCAAACCCCTTGGTCCCAGCCTGGAGCACCCTTATGCACCCCAACTGCCTCATCCCCAGACCCACCCCAGAATATGCACCCCCATCCAGAGCCCTCACACCCCCCCCCACACACAAACCCCTACCTGGAGCTTCCTCCCGCACCCTGAACCCTTCATTTTTGGCCCCACACTGGAAACTGCACCCCCATCCCAGAGCCTGTATCCCTTCCAACACCCCAACACCCTGCGTGAGCCCACAGCCTCCTCCCATACTCTGAACACCTCGGTTCCACCCCCCTCCCCTTCCTGCACACCAAACCCCTCATCTCTTGTCCCACCCCAGAGCCTGCACCCCCAGCCAGAGCCCTCACCCCCTCCTGCACCCCAACCCCCTGAAGCAGCCTGTGAGCAGGGGTCGGGGCCTCAGAGAAGGGCTGGGGCAGGGGCAGGGCCTTGGAGGAGGAATGTGGTGGGGGGAAAGACAAAGGTGTTTGGTTTTGTGCAAGTAGAAAGTTGGCAACCCTAGCTGCCATCGGGAGCTGTGGTCAGGAGCTGGGACTACTGTTGGGAGCTGAGAGCCAGGGCTGCCGTTGGGAGCCGCAGTTGAGAGGTGGGAGCCAGGTCTGTGATCAGGAGCCATGCTCGGGAGTTGCGGTGGGGGCTAGAAGCCGGTGCAGCAGGCCAGAGCTTCAGCTGGGTGCTAGGACCAGGAGTGAGGCCGTGGGTAGCGGCCAGAGCTGAGTGCTGGGGGCAGGGCCAGGAACCGCAGCCAGAGGCTGGGAGCAGAGCCAGGGGCATGCTGGGGGCTTGGGGCCAAGGCCGGGGCCTTAGTTTCATCTGGAAACCATGGCTGGGAATGAGGGCAGGAGCCCAGGGCCGTGTGGCTGAGGCCAGAAGCAAGGCCGAGAGCAAAGGGCCAAGGCTGTTGCTGAAACTGGGGCTGGGACCAGAGCAGAGTGGGGGGGGGGGGGCAGAACAGGGCTGGGTGGTGTTCCCTCTCCACCCCCTATCAGGGTTGGCCTGGGTCCCACTACACCCCACTGAATGTTCTGCACTCCTCTAGGGGATTGCGCCCCACAGTTTGGTGACCACTTTTCTAGGTGCTGAATAATGCTGTAAATCAGGGGTCGGCAACCTATAGCATGCATGCCAAACACAGCACGCAAGCTGATTTTGAGTGGCACGCTGCTGCCTGCCACGGTCCCTGCCCCCAACCCTCCTCAGCCCCCCCGCCCACCACTCTCCCCTGCGGGGGCAGGAAGCAAAAGCTTTTATCCCTGGTGAGTACCCTACCCACTGGGATAAAAGTTACAAGGGAGGTTGTCATCCATCTCTGTCCACCTCCACACCCTCGCCAGTCCTTCTTGCTAAAATGGCATAGGTGCCTGACACCAGCAGAGGGTTCACAGCTGAGACTCCCTAGCAGAAAGAGGCACTTCCCTGCAGCCTGGACTTCGGTCCACCCATGCCCTGATCACTGGGATTCTTGGGCAGCACAGTTCAAAAGTATTACCTGACAGATTGCTGCTGAAGGGAATTGTTGAATTGTAGCTGGAGGACTTATACTGATATAGGTACCTGTGAGTCTGTGCTGCCACTGTTATATAAATCCAGTGGCAGGAAGATATGCCATTCTAAAAGATGCCAGAAGAAAATGGAGGATTTGTTAGCAGGACACAAACTTGAATTTGGACTCACACCAAGCTGTGCCAATAAAAGGAGAATTCTGCTAGCACAACTTTTGAGTGTAGATCAGGCCTTGAATGTGTCTGCATCAAGTACACATAGTTTACATTTCTGAGGTTTCCTTTGCAACCATAAGAGCTAGACATTTACTTTTTTAAAAAGTTGAAAGCTGAGATTCTGACGAACAAGATAATTGCTTCAGAGAGGTGCTGGCATATTGCATTTCTGCATACTGACTCAATTCAAGCCTTGATTGTATGAGCCTGATTCTGATCAAACATTATGGAAGTCAGTACAGTTACATGTGTTGGTGATCAGAATCACAGTTTTTGTGATTGGTTGGTAGTCCGTCACTGACAATGACGATATTGTTGCAATTTTCATCTATGGTTAGGCATATGACTCCAAAGTCCGAACCTTGATGCACAGAGTCGGACACACTGAGGGCATGGGAAGTCTGTATCTATGTTTGATGATGCAGCTCTGTGGCACCTTTCATGTGCAGCTTGGAGATGGTTTAGTCAATCTTACTCAAACCTGTTACATCTGATCTTATCAGAGACTGCCAGTGAGTCCTGTTCTGAACCATTTGCTTGAGTTCTTTGAACTTGATGCCAGTCCACCCATTGGAGACTTGTTTTCTTTTCCAAAAGAAAGTGTAATCACCTCCTAGCTCAGTGGTGGAACCCTCTCTGGGAAGTTTAGTCTCACTCAGTGGTGCACATGTTGAATAAAGCTTTATTGAATTGAATCGCATTGGATCAAAGTCCCATGATTTCTACCCAGCATCAGACTCACTGGGAACCACCAAATCCCAACAGTTTCTTGGCGCAGCGAGCAGGGTTTGAAATATCCTTCAGGATCACGACCTACAATCAAATTAGAGGGTGAGATTGTTCATTTTTTATTTGGTTGTGTGTCTCTGACCTGACTGGTGACTCTCATACCTTTTGTAGTAAGCAAGTCTAGGTGCTGGGGAATTCAGGGGGTTTGTTGCAGTCTTAAGGCATTGTACTTAGTGTGGGGGCTGGCTAAGCTGTAAGTTCCTCTAAGTGCTGTTGAAGTGGGAAATCAAAGAGGCTGTAAGGACCAGCAGTTAGTGATGGGGCAGGTATAGCCGTAAGTACCTCTAGCTGATGTGTTGGCAGGCCCAGATCTCCTAATTGGAATTTGTTGCAGTCTTAGGGCATTGTACTTAGTGTGGGGGCTGGCTAAGCTGTAAATTCCTCTGACTAAGTGCTGTTGAAGTGGGAAATCATAGAGGCTGTAAGGACCAACAGTTAGTGTAGGGGCAGGTATAGCCATAAGTACCTCTAGCTGACGTGTTGGCAGGCCCAGATCTCCTAATTGGAATTTGTAATTGTGCAGATCAAATAAATTGGAAAAGGGATTAATCTGCTGATTGAACATTTCAGTCTGGTGTGTTTTATTGGAATAAATTGTTGTTAGTCTGTAAACAGAATTGTAGTTATAAATTTGGAAAGATGAAGGGATATAATGATCCACAATATAAAGAGTATATGGTTAGTGCTTTTATAACTATTCTAGTTGTAAGTTTATTAGCTTTCTTGTGGAGATATTTTGGCTGTATGATTAAAATAAAGGATGACCACCCCCCATTACAGGCGGGCAACATTGATTTTGTGCATAAACCACAATATTTATCTGAGGAAGATGATGTCCTCAGTGTAGATGTAAGGTTGCTGGCTGTGAAATCTGTCCTGTCTCAGTATGACAAGGCATTGAAACAAGGATATCCAACACATGATGATTATCCAACTAAACATCCCTATTATGTTGCTTGTTGGTGTACAAGGTTAAAAAACAGCAAAGAGAAGGATGAAATGGCTGGTATGTGTTTAATTGTTGATTATGAACAGCTGGTTAGAAAGAGTGATATGCTAAAAGGAAGGGTAGGAGAGTTAGAAGCAGAGGTCGAAAAACTGCAGGCAGAAGCAAAAAAGTATAAAGAAGCAGACTTGCAGGGAAAGAGATCTAGTCCCTCAGCGCCTTTGGACCCTACATATGGAACATGAGGCTATCAGTCTAGTGTCATGGCTCCAGTGAGAGTGCACACTGTCCCTAATCCTAATCAAGGGGAAGGGAACCCTGCTATTGTTAGTCGTCTAGAGCATATTCCTATAAGCCCATCTGATTTGCAGAGCATGTTAAAGGAATTGCCATCTTTGCAGCTTAATAACCGAAACCTACCCTTCTGGGAAAAGGTACAAGAGTGGATGGTAGTGGGAGGCTTACATGCTTTTGATGTTTTCACCATGGTAAAAGCAAAATGTCCTGGCACAGCCTGGAGTAGGATTGCTGGTGGTTTTAATAACTCTGCATGGGCAACTGCTGTTTTTGCCTCTTCAGCTGATATGGAAACCGCAATGTGGAATTTCCGACAGGCTGTAATGATGGCTTTGGGGCCGGGTACTAATCTGTACTCATTATATGCTAACCGAAAACAGCATCCAAATGAGTCATTTGAAAAATATGTGGAAAACAAGTTTGAGTTATATCAACAGTATGGGGGGGAACAGAATGCTACTCGTGAAGATGCTATATTCATAGAGGGGGTACTTGATGGGGTATGTGGCCCATATAAGGCAGCCCTGAAAACTGGCTTTCATCCTCCGGGTTATGCTGAATTATTAACATGGGCTTCAAATATTAGCAGACATAATCAGGAACAGGATGCAGGAGAAAAGGTGCACAGAATGCAAACCCGAGGACTGAAAGGAAAAGGAAAACTGAACATGAGTTTGGAAAATAGCTTTGTTGCTGCAGTTAAAGAAGCAAATGTGAAAGGTGTTAATTGTAGTAACTGTGGCCTGGTCCACGCTACAGCGTTAAATCGATTTAAACAGCATTAAATCGATTTAACGCTGTACCCGTCCACACTACAAGGCACTTTAAATCGATTTTAAGGGCTCTTAAAATTGATTTCTGTACTCCTCCCCAACGAGAGGAGTAACCCTAAAATCGATATTACTATATCGATTTAGGGTTAGTGTGGACGGAAATCGAAGTTATTGGTCTCATTCTTTTACTGAACTACCCAGAGTGCACCGCTCCGGAAATCGATGGTAGCCTAGGACCATGGACGCACATCACCAAATTAATGTGCCCTAGTGTGGACGCGTAAAATCGATTTTATAAAACCAGTTTTATAAAACCGGTTTTAATAATTTCGATTTTATGCTGTAGTGTAGACGTGGCCTGTGGAATGTTGGGCCATGACAAAAAGGAATGTTACAAAAAAGGGGGTGGAAAAGCTGATCAGTGTATAAATTGTGACCAGACAGGGCACTGGTCCAAGAATTGCCCTAGTAAGAAGGGTAAAGATCCTCTTGAGACTATGTCTCGGGACCAATTAATACAAATCCTCAAGTCCATGAAAAAATCTTCTGATTACGGGCTTTCGGCCCCCATTGCAGCGAGCCAGTGTGGCTCATCTGCACGTCCGTATCTAAATGCTAGGGTTGGGGGCATGTCGTCTAAAATCCTTATAGATACAGGAGCTTCAGTATCTATTACTGATATTCCAGGATTACCTTTGACATCTAAATTTACTATTCTAACAGGGTTGGGGGAAGCAAGTATAAAAGCATATTTGACAAAGCCCCTCTTGATCGAAACAGAAGAATGTTTTTGGATGGGGCAATTTTATTACGCGCCAAAACAAGCCGAAGGTACAATAATGGGAATTGACATGTTATGAATATTAGAGTGTCATTTAAATTTGGGTGAGTCACCTTCATTGCATATACCATCTCAAAAGTCTAGTGCTAATGTGCCTCTAATCTATTCTTCTCCAGGTGAGCGTGTGTGCGTTGTGCAGGTGCTCCCAAAGCTGCCAGGACCAGAGGGAGTGTGGGCAGCCGATAAACTCGACTGTGGTCTAATGAATGTCCCACCAGTGGTGATTACAGGAAATCCTCCCTCTCCCACACGTCCCTATCCAGTTAAGACAGAGGCCCTGGCTGCAGTAGAAAGTACAGTCAAAGAGTTAATAAAAAGGGGAGTTGTAAAAGAAATACAGTCAAAATGTAATTCGCCTGTCTGGCCTGTTAAGAAGACAGATGGATCATGGCGGCTTACCACTGATTATTGAAATATTAACATGCATGCAGACAGGCTCACCCCCCCCGAGTCGCTGACCCCAGTACTGTTCTTTCTACTGCATCTAATGATCACATAGTATTTTCAGCCTTGGACATTAGCAATGGCTTTTGTTCCATTCCTGTGCACCCTGACAGTCAATTTTGGTTTGCATTTACTGTTAAAGGAAAGCAATATACCTTTACTCGCCTAAGCCAGGGTTTTCATAACTCACCTACTTCGTTTCATAGAGCGTTAGCTGATGCGCTGGCAAAGCTGCCAGACATGGTTTCTTGTGTTGTACAGTATGTTGATGATATTCTTATCTCCTCACCAGATTGCCAAACGCACATGAAAGACTTAGAAGTAATCCTGCAACACTTGGCAGACAGTGGGATAAAATGTAATGCTAAGGCGGCTCAGATCGCAAAAGAGGAAGTATCATACCTGGGTTATCTAATATCCAAGGGGTACAAACGTTTAACTGTTGACCGCATTGAGGCTATTAATGCATGTCCATGACCGATTACGGTCAGGGGAGTAAGAAAAGTTTTGGGGCTATTCAATTTCTGCTGAGCTCAAATCCCAAATTATTCAAAAATTGTCCAGCCCCTTAATGATCTCCTAAAGGGTGCTGGTGGACCACATGATGCAATTGAATGGACATTTGAATGTGAACAGGCATTTACCACATTGAAACAGAGGCTAAGTACTGCCCCAGGGTTGGGACTTCCTAATCCATTAATGCCTTTTACATTGTACACGCATGTCAGTGATGGACATATGGCAGCAGTGTTAACGCAAAAACATGGGGATAAACAGCACCCAGTAGCATACTATTCTTCTAAACTAGATGCTGTCGCTCAAGCAATGCCACTGTGCCTCCAGGCAGTGGAAGGAGCTTCTATGGCCCTAAATCAGGCCTTACCACTTATTGGTGCACAGGATGTAAATACTGATGTGCCTCACGCTGTCCTTGCTATTTTATCAGGAAAGAAATCTTCGGCAGTCCATGTGGCAAGATGGACTCAATGAGAAACGAGTTTGCTAATGCCTTCAGTACATCTGCAACGAGCATCATCGCTAAACCCTGCCACCCTCATTCCTAGTCCAGATGAGGTACACCCGCATAATGGTTGCCTTAAGGTAGAGCCCATGGACCTTCCATTGGTAAAAGAAACTAAAATACCTGATGACCCTTGCCTATACGTGGATGGTTCTTTCTTCTATGTCAATGGCAAGCGACACACAGGATGGGCTGTTTGTACTCAAAATGGGCAGCTGGTGGCACATGGCAGTTTACCTGGAGCATTGGCCCAAGTAGCAGAACTACAGGCATTAATTACAGCATGTGAAGCTGCGGAAGGTCATGCTATAAACATATATACTGATTCTAGATACGCGTTTGGGGTTGTACATGATTACCTTAACTTGTGGGCAAATCGAGGATTCCTGACAAGTACAGGATCCCCAATACAAAATGGGGGGATAGTGCAGAAACTTCATGCAGCCATGCAGAAACCTACTGAAGTAGCAGTAATAAAAGTAAAGGCCCATACAAAAGGGACAGATTCTCATAGCAAGGGGAACCGAAGGGCAGATGAACTAACTAAACAAGCAGCAGTGGAAAGTAAAGAGACCCAATTAATTGCTGCAACACAGCCTCTCATAAAAACCCCAAACTTTTTTGAATTACAGAACATTCAGCATGCTGCACCGAGGGCAGAGAAGTGGTTATGGATGGATAATGGGGGCAAACTGTGTGATGATAACACTTGGAGAGGTCCAGGGAACACATTAGTGTTACCAAATGTGCTAATGGGAACTATGATACAAGTGTATCACATGTTGGGACATGATGGAGCACGGAGGGTGATTCACTGTATGTCAAACACCTGGTGGCACCCTAAGCTTAATGCAAACGTGCATGATTATGTGAGAAGGTGTGTAACGTGTGCTCAATGTAATTCTGCTCCCAAAGTAAAAGTGAGAATGCGACATCAGCCAAGACCAACACAGCCCTTCGAGCAGTTACAAATAGATTTCATTGGTCCCCTGCCAAGGTGCAGCGGGAAAGAATATATTCTGGTGATCATAGATCACTTTACTAAATGGGTAGAAGCTTTCCCAGTGGCCAAGGCCACTGCAGCTGATGTAGCTAAAATATTGATACTGAAATAATTCCACGATGGGGACTTCCATGCTTCATTGATAGTGACCAAGGTACTCATTTTACAGGAAAGGTGATGAAAACTGTATGTAGGGCACTAGGAATCAAACAGAAATTCCACTGTCCCTACCATCCCCAAAGTTCGGGATTAGTAAAAAGAGCTAACCGAACCATTAAAAACAAATTAACCAAACAGATGTTTTCTGTTACAGGGAAAGACTAGGTCACCAACCTGCAAGTGGTTCTCATGTCTATGAGAGCCAGTCCTACTAATCCACATTCCTTATCTCCTTTTGAAATACTGACAGGGCGGGCGATGAGGATGCCAGGAAATCTGTGCATTGGAGGGGGGGAATTGTATGTCATCGGTGACCAGCTTGTTGAATATTGCAAATTGTTATTGCAGTGTGTCTCACAGGACCCCTGAACTGAACCAGACTCAAAGGCCAGCGAAGAGGACATATGTGAGGTGCAGCCTGGTGATCAGGTGATGGTGAAAGCCTATAGGAGATGAACATTTGAACCAGCCTGGACTAGGCCTCACACAGTTCTCTTAGTAACTCCTTCAGCAGCCGGGTCACTGGAATTCCAGTTTGGGTGCACCTGTCACGTGTAAAAGTATACAAGGGAGAGACCCAATATGGGGCACAATAATCCCTATTTACTCTATGGACTCCTGGAAAGCCATTCTTAATATTGTTAAGTGTTTGCATTTGATATTCCCAGTTTAAAATTAATGTAGGAATTTTGTAGTCTACTAATTGTTTAAGTGGTTTCTGAAACTTGAAAGTTTATTTAAGCGGTGTCATCTTAATAATGCTGCAGTAGCTCTCAGTGTTTTATTGATGTAATTACCTGGGGAGGAGCCACTGGATCAGTTGTAAATGCCATCACTCAAATCTAATACTAGGGACTGGGTTAAAATTTGTTAGTAGCAGGAATGACAGTTTACTGTGGTAAGAGTGGGGTTCACGTCTAATCAAGTTAGATATTACCTTAACTCAGCAACAGTTGGTCAGGTCCTCACTGCTGTACTCAGCCATCTATTAAGAACTACTAAAATGTATGAGCAAGCATTGGTCTAGACATGTGGAAAAATTGTGTTATCATCCTGGCATGGTGTTCAACATGAAAGTTGCAGCCCTGCTAGGAGACTCACTCATGCCACAAGTGCCATGTTGGGTGACAGCTGTGGTTCTTGAGAACTGAATGTCTTCACCTTGAATGGTGGCAGGGGAGTGGTCCCTATCGATAACGGGTATGTTGAGATGGTCATTGCATCCTTGAAGGGATGTTAATTCCTGAAGTGGAGGCTCAGCCAGGGCACCCACTTCCATTCGCATGTCACAGACACCTGTGTAACATAAGGGCCGGAGATAACTACATGGCTGTCCCACAGGACCAATGTTCCATCCTGGAAGGATGGGTTTTGTGTATGGGAAACCTGAAGTCAGGACAAGCCTTATCTCAAATGTTGGGACCTGACTTAATAATGCATGTAAAGTAAGTTAATGGATGATATAGCAGTGAGGAAGGACTCCACTATCTGGTGTAAATGTGAGTGGTTAACTTTGGCAGGCAAGCCTTGCTTAAATATCTAGTTCTTCCTATTGTGTTAAGCCTTTTAAAAGAAATATTGAAAGAAGTGGTAGGGCAGTTACACTGATTCAGTGAATAAAAGGGTTTGCCATTGTAAAAACAAAAACAAATGGAAATGGATTTGGGTTGTGTTCTCGCAATGGCATAAGGACTTATTATTTTATTGTAAATATTATGCATTAGTTTATTTGTTCCTACAATTATAGTTAAGTAAGCTAATTATTGCTCCTAATAAATACAAGGAAGTGGTGTTAGTGGAGTCTAAGAATTGTTCTTAGCCTCAAAACCAAATGGGGGAACTGAAGGGTATGGTTGTGTTTATTTTAAATAAAATGTGGTTTACAGGGTGCTTATGCATAGGAAAGCATGCTGTGGCTCACCAGCCTAGCAACATTCTGGAGAAGGCCACAGGGAGGGGTGTGAGCTCGGCAAGTGGACTGGAGCACTATGAGCATGTGATAAACAAACCCATATATGGGTTTGTTTAACTCTGATTGGTTAAGGTTCATGTTATGTAAATTGTTATATAACTTGTTATATAAGCACCATGTGCTATAAAGTAGCGAGGGGAGGGGCTCCTTGCTGGAGGGACTCTGCCTGATTCTTGGTACCAGGGGCTCTCTTTGTGCACATGTTGAATAAAGCTTTATTGAATTGAATCGCATTGGATCGAAGTCCCATGATTTCTACCCAGCATCAGATCCACTGGGAACCACCAAATCCCAACAATATGTAAGAATGTTCAAGCATAAAAACTTACAGAAATTGCATATTAGGAGGGATATTTTGCAAAAAGGAGACTTCCTGAAAGCTAAACTTTAAAAAGTGCAGCTTCAGACAACACTGCACACATGAAAAATTCTAGTTTGAATATTTTGTGCTGTTTAGAAATATAGTTGTGGGAGATTTTAGTTGAGAAACTCAGAGCATGAAACATGATGAGTGAGGGTTAGCGACTAAAGAATTCAGCCCTCAATTTAACAGTATAAGTGCAATGCTGTTAACTTGTATAGTATTTTAGAACAATATTTGGAATCCTACAGGATCTACAATGCAACTGTATGGAACATTGTGACTCTTGGTGTGAGAATTCCAAAGCCTGTTATGCATTCATTATTCATATTTTTCACCTGACACTAATGTCTGTTCTTGTTGAAATGGTAAAATGATCCTTAGTAAATAACCATGGTCTAACAGGATGACAAGCTCCTTTAAGGGCCAGAAGACCTTAGGCCAGTCAGCGCTGTTCTAGTAGCCTTGCCCAGCTACAGCTGTGTAGGATGTGGAACTTAAAAGGAGGAAAGTCCTCCAGTTGGCTGCAGGCTGGGAAGGAGAGTGAGTAAAGTACTTTGGTGTGGGATGAGAAGTTGGACTTGAGATAGGCAGAGAGAATCATAGAGGATTAGGGTTGGAAGAGACCTCAGGAGGTCATCTAGTCCAATCCCTGGTCAAAGCAGGACCAACCCCAACTAAATCATCCCAGCCAGGTCTTTGTCAAGCCAGGCCTTAAAAACCTCTAAGGATGGAGATTCCACCACCTCCCTAGGTAACCCATTCCAGTGCTTCACCACCCTCCTAGTGAAATAGGTTTTCATAATATCCAACCTAGACCTCCCACACTGCAACCTGTGACTGTTGCTGCAACTCCAATTGTTTCGGCTTTCCTGATTAAAAATATTGCTTCAGCATGCAGGGGTGTATACTCCTCCCTAGTCATCTGTCCAAGTTTCCATTTCTAGTAAGCTTCCTTTTTGTTTTTAAGCTCACCAAAGATTTCACTGTTAAGCTAAACTGGTTGGCCGCCAGATTTGATATTCTTTCTGCACATCAGGATGGATTGTTCCTGTGCCCTCAGTAAGGCTTCTTTAAAATACAGCTAGCTCTCCTGGACTCCTTTTCCCTTCATATTAGCCTCTCAGGGGATCCTTCCCATCAGTTCTGTGAGGGAATCATAGAATATTAGGGTTGGAAGAGACCTCAGAAGGTCATCTAGTCCAATCCCCTAGTCAAAGCACGACCAACACCAACTAAATCATCCCAGCCAGGGCTCTGTCAAGCCAGCCCTTAAAAACCTCTAAGGATGGAGATTCCACCACCTCCCTAGGTAACACATTCCAGTGCTTCATCACCCTCCTAGTGAAATAGTGTTTCCTAATATCCAACCTAGACCTCCCCACTGCAACTTGAGAACATTGCTTTGTGTTCTGTCATTTGCCACAACTGAGAACAGCCTAGCTCCATCCTCTTTGGAATCCCCCTTCAGGTAGTTGAAGGCTGCTATCAAATCCCCCCTCACTCTTCTCTTCTCCAGACTAAATAAGCCCAGTTCCCTCAGCCTCTCCTCGTAAGTCATGTGCCCCAGCCCCCTAATCCTTTCTGTTGCCCTCCGCTGGACTCCTTCCAATTTGTCCACATCCCTTCTGTAGTGTGGAGCCCAAAACTGGATGCAAACTGGACTCACCAGTGCCAAATAACAGGGAATAATCACTTCCCTTGATCTTCTGGCAATGCTTCTACTAACACAGCCCAGTATGCCATTGGCCTCTTTGGAGTTAAAGAAGCTAGGAAACTAAAGCCTGAAGCTAGGATTTTGGAGTCAGGATCCTGGGAAGACCAGATTTGAGGAAGTGTGTAAAGATTCAGCCCAAGAGGAGTCAGAGGCTTATGGTCTGAAGTAGAACTTGGGGACGAAGAAGGAAAGCCATACTGAAGGGGTGGCTGCAGGGCCGGTGCAAGGATATTTTGCGCCCTAGGCGAAACTTCCATCTTGCACCCCCCTCACTCCCCAAAAATCACATACATTATACCAATACACAGTCACAGAGTAACATGTTATAATTTAGAATTTATGTTTCCGTGCTTTAAGTTTAGCAAATTTAGAAACAAGTTCCTCCAAGTCAATGCTGTGAGCAATGTCATGTTCTATTGACAAGTAGATAGCCCAACAAGTCTTTGTTGCAACATTCATGTTCGCATATATGTTTTTATCAACTTGAGCTTCGAGAAGCTTCGCTCACCACTGGCCACAGAAACTGGGAGAGTCAAGAGGATGCAAAGAGCAATAACTGTGTTAGGGACACTATCTGTCAGCTTATTTTCCCATATGAAGTTCAATACATCTTGCGGTGATGAACTCCTTTGGACTCATCTTGCAATAGCTTGCAATTCACTGCACAAGTCAAAGGCATCAATATCTTTGGATTCACCATGTTGCAAAGCTTTCTCCAGATTCAAGCAATGTTCCATAATTTGCTTTGGTGTTTTATTTTGCAAACTGTAAACATCATATATGAAGCCAAATACTGAACTAATTTGCTGCATCAGTGTGAATCTTTCTTCAACCGAACGTATTGCTGTGTCAATGACTGCAAAGTAAAAGTTCACTTTGAATTTTTCTTTCGGCTCATAAATAGGTTCGTCATCTGCTTCATATGTGAACTGCTTCCTCTTCTTTCTAATACGGATTGGATCTAGTTCAAAAAGTGCCAGTACATCCAACTTCTCTGAAAGTTCACCTGCATCTACCAATGTTTTCTCAAAGGCTGCGTCACTTCTGTGGCCCACAAGAAACTTCTTGGTTTCTCCAAGTTGATTAATGGCATCACATATATCAAATTCTTTTGCCTGAAGTTGTTTGCTAGTTATGTTGATCTCAAACAATATGTCATACCACAAAACAAGAGAAACAAGAAACTTGAAACTAGAAATGGCTTTTGTAAGAGCCTTTGCATCAACTCGTGACGTATTGCCAGATGATCCTGTCAGAGTATTGTCTTCATAGATGTCTACCAGAGCATCGCAGATGTCACCAATGAAAGCAGGATGGAAAAGCTCCCCCCCAAGAAGACCTAAGACATGATGGCTGGATACATAAACAGACACCTGTCCCTCACGGGCACTACCTCATAATATGCCAATTTTGCTCAGGACAGAACATCATAGAGAAATACTATGCATTCAGTGGTCTCTACACTGGCCAAGCAACAGCATGACAACTAACCTAACCAGCCCATCCAACTTTTTTGACTGCTTCTTGGGCACTGGTGAGGGGTAGCGGTGCCAGACTGAGCCCGGTGATGGGTGCACTACAAATCTACAAACTGAGGCAAGGTGCTGGGCCTAGAGTCCTGCTGAGACTGCTGTTCTGCACCAAGTGGAGCACAGCCTCCATGAGGAGAGAACCCAAACAAATATCACGCTCCTTCTGCATGATTCCCCCAAACACTTCTTCAGGCAGCTGCTATGGGGGTCACTCACAGGCTTAGGCCTGCCTGTTGCAGGCAAAACACAGCAGCAGGGCTTAAAACTCAGACAGGGCCACCCAGAGGACTCAGGGGGCCTTGGGCAAAGCAAAATCGGGGACCCCTTCCATAAAATGTTTGCAATACTATAGTAACATGTATTAGGAAATGTAAAAAATAACTAGTGAAATACATTCAAAAATTAATTTGTAATAATTTGAAAATAAACTAAATACATTATTTGAAAACATTAAAAGCTGTAATGGTATGTATACATTTGCAATTACATAATGGGCAGTTGCTGGGTGATTGTGATAGTTGGTACCAATGGGCTGTCGTTGCCTGGGGGTGGTGCTGTTGTTGCCCACGGCTGGGTGGGGAGCTGGGCTCTGGGTTCAGGAGTGCCCAGCTCACAGGGGCTGGGCTCAGAGCTGGGGGTCAGGGCTGTTGGGGGGATGGGGTCAGGGGTTTCCAGCTCAGAGGGAGTGGGCTCAGAGCTGGGGGTCGGGGCTGTGGGGGGGATGGGGTCGAGGGAGTTTCCAGCTCAGAGGGACTGGGCTCGGAGCTGGGGGTAAGGGCTGTGGGGGGATGAGATCGAGGGGGTTTCCAGCTCAGAAGGATTAGGCTCGGAGCTGGGCGTCAGGGCTGTGGGGGGGATGGGGTCAGAGGGGTGCCTGGGGGCACTGGGGCAGCTCAGCTCTGCAGGCTGCTGTTCTCTCCAGCCATCCAGGCAAAAGGGGAGCGGGAGCAGGAGCAGGGACCAGCCAAGGACCAAGGGGGCAGGAGCACAGGCACCTGAGGCCGACCTGTGGGGAGGCACTTGCTTACCTTGCCCAATGCATGAGCGTTGGGGTCCTCTTTCTTCCTCCGCTCCACCAGACCACTGCTGAGGCTCTTTTCTTCTCCGTGCCCCTCAGTGGGGCTGACATGGAGGCTGAGCCAGGGGGTAGCTGCGGCTTTCCTCCAGAAGCGAAGCCCTGGTGTTGCGCCGCTGTCGCAGGGCCCCTGCCACGTGCCATAAGCAGAGCTGCACAGCTCTGCCCAGCCGCCGGCGCCCCCGCCGGCAACTAGAAAAATTGCAGAGGCTGGAGCCCCTGCTCTGGGAGGGAGAGGGATTCTGAGCCTCTGCCTGCAGCTCAGGGATTCCCGTGGGTCAGCGCAGCCGCCGTCAGCCCGAAGCTCTGGGCTGCCGCAGTGGCGCGCTGACCCCGGGGGCGCCCTGGGCTGCTGGGCTGCTGCAGCGGCTCCCTGACCCCGGGGGGCACCGTGGGCTGCCGGGCTGCGTGGCAATGCGCTGACCCCGGGGGCGCCCTGGGCTGCCGGGCTGCCGCGGCAGCGCACTGACCCCGGGGGCGCCCTGGGCTGCCGGCCGTGGGCAGCTCAGACTACCTCTCCAGCAGCAGTGGCTGCAACCATTTAAAATTTTTTTGGGGGGCGTCGCTTTTTGGCACCCTCAAATCTTGACGCCCTAGGCAACCGCCTAGTTCTCCTAAATGGTTGCACCGTCCCTGGGCAGCGCTCTGACCCTGGGGGCGCCCCGGGCTGCCGGGCTGCTGTGGCGGCTCCCTGACCCCGGGGGCGCCCCCGGCTGCCGGGTTGCCGCGGCAACGTGCTGACCCCGGGGGTGCCCTGGGCTGCCGCGGCGGCGCGCTGACCCAGGGGGCGCCCTGGGCTGCTCGGCTGCCACGGCGGCTCGCTGACCCCAGGGGCGCCCTGGGCTGCCGGGCTGCCGCAACGGCTCCCTGACCCGGGGGGCGCCCTGGGCTTCCGGGCTGCCGCGGCGGCGCGTTGACCCCAGGGGCGCCATGGGCTGCCGGGCTGCCGTGGCGGCGCGCTGACCCCGGGGGCGCCCTGGTCTGCCGGGCTGCCGCAGCAGCTCCCTGACCCGGGGAGCGCCCTGGGCTGCCGGGCTTCCGCGGGGGCGTGCTGACCCCGGGGGCTCCCTGGGCTGCTGGCCACGGGCAGCTCAGACTACCTCTCCAGCAGCAGCGGCTGCAACCATTTAAAAAAAATTTTGGGGGCGCCGCTTTTTGGCGCTCTCAAATCTTGGCGTCCCAGGCAACCGCCTAGTTCGCCTAAATGGTTGCACCGGCCGTGGGCAGCCCTCTGACCCGGGGGGCGCCCCCAGCTGCCGCGGCAACACGCTGACCCCGGGGGCGCCCTGGGCTGCCGAGGCAACGCGTTGACCCCGGGGGCACCCTGGGCTGCCAGGCTGCCGCGGCGGCGTGCTGACCCGGGGGCGCCCTGGGCTGCCAGCCGCGGGCAGCTCAGGCTACCTCTCCAGCAGCAGCTGCTGCAACCATTTAAAAATTTTTTTGGCGGCGCCGCTATTTGGCGCCCTCAAATCTTGGCGCCCCAGGCAACCGCCTAGTTCGCCTAAATGGTTGCACCGGCCCTGGGTGGCTGGGAGGAAAATGGACCGGTTGCTCTGATATGAGGCAAGAAAGTCCTATGCTTGAAAGGAAGGTACACTGCACTTGAATGACTGGAGCCAAGAAGCTGTTAGTGAGACAGGCTGTTGCTATTGGAAGCTGGCCTATAAGGAAGGAGACTGAAGGCTAACCTCAGTGGGGCCAGAGACTCTTGTTTGGCTCTTGTGTTGGGCTTTGGCTAAGAGACTATGTCCCAGTGGTGCTGGAACTAGGGGTGCAGCAGCACCCCATGTCTTGAAGTAGTAATAACAAACACCAAATACATGGTTTCCATGATTTCCGTCATCAGCACCCATACTATAAATATTGTTTCAGCACCCCTGTTTTGTCCCCCAAGGGTAGGGGAAGGGAGAGTTGGATGTTTAAAAGTAGGTTGGCTGGAGGGCCAAGTCACCTTTACAAGAGAAGGTATCAGAAGGAGACCCCATCGGCCAGAAGGCATGGGATGCATTGTCCTAGGGATGGGAGTTCCATGACCACCACTCCCAAGAGGAGTGACTCCCTCCTAAGGGAGACGGTATCATCCATCTGCCAACCAGACCGGGAGACTCGAGAAGTGTGCTGCTTGCCTGAAGCTAGAATCTAGGATGTGACAGAGTGTTTGCCAAGACTGATCAAGCCCTCGGACCACAACCCCTTCCTACTTCTCCATTTGGGCACCAATGATACTGTCAAGAATTACCATGAGCGGATCACTGCAGACTATGTGGCTCTGGGAAGAAGGATAAAAGAGTTTGAGGTGCAAGTTGTGTTCTCATCCATCCTCCCTGTTGAAGGAAAAAGCACAGGTAAGGACTGTCAAATTGTGGAGCTGAATGCGTGGTTATGCAGGTGGTGTCAGAGAGAGGGCTTTGGATTCTTTGACAATGGGATGCTGTTCCGGGAAGAAGGATTGCTAGGAAAAGATGAGATCCACCTAACGAAGAGAGGGAAGAGCAACTTCGCAGGCAGGCTTGCTAACCTAGTCAGGAGGGCTTTAAACTAGGTTTGCCAGAGGATGCTGATCTAAGCCCAGAGGTAAGTGTGCGAGTGGGATACCAGGTGGAAACACAGGGAGGAGGGTACAAGACAGGAAGCCTGCTGATTCATACTGAGAAAGTAGGACAATCAGCTAGTTATCTTAGGTGCATGTGCATGAATGCTAGAAGCCTGGGAAACAAGCAGGAAGAATTGGAAGTCCTGGCACAATCAAGGAACTATGACGTGATTGGAACAACAGAAACTTGGTGGGGCAGTTCACATGACTGGACGGATATAAACTGTCCAGGAAGGACAGGTAAAGGAGAAAAAGTGGAGGAGTTGCATTGTATGTAAGAGAGTGGTATAATTGCTTAGAGCTCCAGTTTCAAACTGGAGAAAAGCTTGTTGGGAGTGTCTGGGTTAAGTTTAGAGGTGAGAGCAACGAGGGTGATGTCATGGTGGGTGTTATATCTTTGAGGGCAGCAGCTTTAGGAAGAAATCTCTGGAGACACAGAGAGCTGTAAACCTTGGATCAGCCATTTATTGCTATACACAGTGAAATCTTTGGTGAGCTTAATCTAGAAAAGGAAGCTTACAGATCTAATGCATATAAGGGTGCTGAAGGAGTTGGCTGATGTGATTGCAGAACAATTGGCCATTATCTTTGAAAATTTGTGGTGATCAGGGAGGTCCCGGACAATTAGAAAAAGGCAAATATAGCGCCCATCTTTTAAAAAGGGAAGAAAGAGAACCCAGGGAACTACGGACTTCAGCCTCACTTCAGTACCCAGAAAAATCATGGAGCAGGTACTCAAGGAATCCATTTTGAAGCACTTGGAGAAGAGGAAGATGATCAGGAACAATCAACATGGATTCACACAGGGCAAGTCATGCCGGACCAACCTGATCGCCTTCTATGATGAGATAACTGGCTCTGTGGATATGGGGAAAGCAGTGGATGTGATATATCTTGACTTCAGCAAAACTTTTGATACAGTCTCCCACAGTATTCTTGCCTGCAAGTTAAAGAAGTATGGATTGGATGAATGGAGTATAAGGTGGATAAAAAGCTGGCTAGATTGTCGGGCTCAGTGGGTAGTGATCAATGGCTCAATGTCTAGTTGGCAGTTGGTATCAAGCAGAGTGCCCCAGGGGTCGGTCCTGGGGCCAATTCTGTTCAACATCTTTATTAATGATCTGGATGATGGGATTAGTTGCACCCTCAGCAAGTTTCCAGGTGACACTAAGATGTGGGGGAGAGGTAGATATGCTGGAAGGTAGGGATAGGGTCCAGAGTGACCTAGACAAATTGGAGAATTGGACCAAAAGAAATCTGATAAGGTTCAACAAGGACAAGTGCAGAGTCCTACACTTAGAAAGGAGGAATCCCATGCACCACTGAGGCAGAGTGCTGCAATGCTGGGTCTTGCTGTGAGAGGGCATTCCCAGATGGTGAGTCTTGTTTCTGATGTCTCCTTATTTTTAAAATAAGCTTACATCTTGTTCAGTTTCCTAGGCCTGACACATTATTTGAATGTTGGGTTTTTTTAGTTTGCTCTTATTCTCTTAATTTTTTTTAGTTAATTTGCATATATGATAGAATATTAGGGTGGGAAGGAGTCCCTAATGGATTATTTAACATATTCTTATATTGCAGTATAGTGTGGCTCGGCCGCGGTTTGTCCCTCAGCGGGGCTGTGAGGTATCCCACCGCCTCGCTACCAATAGTCTTAAGCCCGGCCCTAGGTCAAGGCAGGGCAACAAACACTGAGTCAGTATGCTCCGGCCCTCAGGCAGGGCTGAGCAGCAATAGTAGGTTTTGGCCTCCCAGGGAAAGGGGGAGTCTGCCATCCCTGGAAGGGTGGCAGGGGGGATGCAGGCCCTCCCAGTCCACTGCGTCTCAGCCTGGGGCCCTAGCAGCAGCAGAAACTCACTGCTGTCAGTGGGGATCCTGGCCGCAACACACTGACATTGGCTCTGGCAGTGCTACAGCCAGATTGGGGTTGGCTGCCCCCGGGCTAATCCCACTCTCCCTCTTGTCGGATACCTGAGTCGGCGTAGCGTCACCAGCAGTCTCAAACACCATCGGCTCCTTTGGGTAAGTGTTCGAGGGTGGGCTCAGCGGCTCCTTGGGGTAGCTGGCAAGAGGCAGGCTAGGCTCTTCCTTGAGGTAGCGGGCAAGAGACAGGCTTGGCCCTTCCTCGGGGTAGCTGGCGCGGGGCCGGCTCGGCCAGTCCTCCTTGGGGTAGCTGGCACAAAGCAGGCTTGGCCAGTCATCCTCAGGGTAGCGGGCGCAAGGCAGGCTCGGCCAGTCCTCCTCAGGGTAGCAAGCGTGGGGCAGGCTCGGCTGGCCGGGTGTGAGCTCCGGCTGGCAGCGGCCGCAGATGTCTGGTCCCGGCAGTGGCTGGGCTCCTACTGAGCTATGCAGGTCAGCTTTTATACTTCTGGGTCTGTGCGTGACCTCTGAGGAGCGGGCGCAGGACCCAGCGGCTCCGCCCACAGCGGGGTTGGGGAAGGTTTGTCCCTCAGAGGGGCTATGGGGTATCCCACCGCCTCACTACATGCAGTAAATGGAATTTCTTTATTCCTAAACCATAGCTAATTCATGGCTTTCAGATCTAGAATACTGACAGTAGCTGAGTCACTTGGTACTTTGTTCTTTTTATGGCTAAGTTTTTCCTTGTGTTTAACCAAATTGCTCCTGGCTGCTTATTATTTCTTGTTCTGTCCTTGGTGACAATGTGACAGTAATTTTTTATGTACCTGCTATTACTTCCTCTTTTTAATCAAACTGACCAAGTTTAGTATTATGTTTTTGATGCCATTTTTATACACACACTACTGTGTGCTTGTGTATATGACTAGAATACCAGTTATGATTAGTTGACCTTGAACTGTTCTATCTGAAGAATATTTCTCTTCCTTATATACTGTAGTCTCTCCTCCTTGCACCTTCAGAATTGGATCCACCTATTTGCCATATGTACTAATTTCTCCTGAGCTTTGAGTCTGAATTTTGTAGACCAAAATGTTGGGTTTAGAATAAGCTTTCATTTTGATTAAATGTTGGTTTTTAACTTACTGTCTTTTAAAATCCTTTCTTTCAAGCTTTTCACCTTTATATATAATTTTTACAAATGAAATTCTTAAAACTTTGAAACAGCTTCCTCTTGAGGTAAGCTAGCTAAAATAGCCATCACTTGCAGTTTAAAGAGCCAAATTCTTCTCTCAGATCTGAAAGGTAGAACTTTGATCCTCTCCTATCACTACAGCAATAGTAATTTCAGTGCCCCCCTACATCAGTAGAGGAGAAAATGTAAATACTGAGATCTGCTGTACATATCTCAGAAAAAACTTCAACAATTTTTGTACTCATTCCTTAAACTCGAAGAGCATAACACAAGAAAATTGATTTAGGGGCTTGTCTCCTATATCATCGGAATATCATAATGATTACACTTGTGTGTGTGCGCGCACGTGTGTGTATGTACAGAATATATTGGATATTTTTGTAAGCCTTTGAGACTTCCTCAATTAATCAGGCATATCTTTTTTTAAAAAAAAACTAGGTTTATATGCATTTTAGAAAATGATCATATTTTGCTTATTGTCTTTACTTGATAGTGGACAGGTGGTCTCTTCTTTCTGACTCTTCTAAGTCATGGCAAAATTCTTCCATGAAAAGCATCAAATATTAATGGTTCCAGAGGGCAGGCATGTATAATAAAATGCGCAATTATATATTTTAGGTTTTTGTTAATACTAGTATGGAGGACAGAGCAAAGAAATAGTGTAAATGTAGTGTATGACACTTCCTCATACTTGGGTGTAGTAGCAGAGTAACATTTTTGCCCTAGTAGTACAGAAAGGATTAGTTAATATGCTGCAGCTGTGCAGATTTTCATCTCTGATAAAACTTAGGTGGAGAGGTATTTGCTGATGATTGTCAACAATCAAATGAATTATAGATGATGTTGGTAAACAAATGCTGCCTTGATGAATGATGAGTTGGCTATAATATGGCAGGACTGCTAAGTCATTCAAATTAAACCCATTACAGTAAAATAATCACCATCTATTACCTTTAATGCCATGAACTGACAACCTAGTTAAGGCAGCTGATGGTGTCAGCAAAATGATTTGTTGGACCTCATGTCCAATGACAATAAATCAATGAACAGTAGCAATAAAACAATATATTTTCATTTTTCTTGACATTCAATTACAGAGTGTGTATACTGACTTATTCTTATACACTAAGGCCTGGTCTACACTATGGAGTTAGGTCGAATTGAACCGCATTAGGTTGATTTTAAAATGAATGCTTCCACACAACCAAACCCATTCCATCAACTTAAAGGGCTCTTAAAATCAACTTCTGTACTCCTCCCAAGATGAGGGGATTAGTGCTAAAATCGACCTTGCTGGGTCAAATTTGGGGTTGTGCAGATGCAAATCAATGGTACTGGTCTTCGGGAGTTATCCCAGAGTGCTTCAATGTGATCATTCTGGACAGCACTTTGAACTCCGATGCACTAGTCAGGTACACAGGAAAAGCTCCGGGAACTTTTGAATTTAATTTCCTGCTTGGTCAGCATGGTAAACTCAGCAGCACTGGTGACCATGTAGTCCCCCCCAGAATCATAGAATGTTTCTATGCTCTCCCTATCATCTCTGTCCCTGAGGTTATCACAGATTAGAAGGTGAAAAAAATGCACTCGCGATGACATGTTTTCCGAGCTCATGCCATCCTACCACACTGATAGGGCACAGCTTAATGCATGGAAGCATTCAGTGGCAGAGGCCAGGAAAGAATTAAGTAAGCGTGAAGAGCAGAGGCAGGACGCGATGCTGAGGAAAGCCAGCAAGAGCACAGACCCCCGCTGCACCCACGGTATAACTGCCCACCCTCATCCCCGTGTTCCATAGCCTCCTCACCCAGATGCCCAAGAATGCAGGGGGGAGGCTCCAGGCACCCAGCCACTGCACTCCAGAGGATGGCCCAAGCAGCAGAAGGCTATAATTCAAAGAGTTTGATTTTTAGTGTGGCTAAAATAAGCAATGTGGCTGTGTACTTCCCTCCTCCCCCACCTCATCCATGCTACCTTGTCCGTTATCTCATTTTTTAAAAATTAATAAAGAAAGAATGCATGGTTTCAAAACAATAGTTACTTTATTTTGAAGGGGGGAGGGTGGTTGGCTTACAGGGAATTAAAATCAACAAAGGGGGCGGGTTTGCATCAAGGAGAAACACACACAACTGTCACATTGTAGCCTGGCCAGTCATGAAACTGGTTTTCAAAGTCTCTCTGATGTGCAGCGCACCTTGCTGTGCTCTTCTAGTCACCCTGGTGTCTGGCTGCTCAAAATTGGATGCCAGGTGATTTGCCTCAACCTCCCACTCCACCATAAACATCTCCCCTTACTCTCTCAGATATTATGGAGCACACAGCAAGCAACAATAACAATGGGAATGTTGGTTGCACTGAGGTCTGATCTAGTTAGCAAACAGCACCAGTGAGCTTTTAAAGTGCGTGATGGTGAGTTGAGTGGACTCCATGCTTGCCATGGTATGGTGTCTGCATGGGTAACCCAGGAAAAAAGGCGCAAAACAGTTGACAGCTCTTGCTTTCACGGAGAGAGGGGTGACTGACGGCATGTACCTAAAACCACACGTGACAATGTTTTTGCCCCGTCAGGCATTGGGAGCTTAACCCAAAATTCCAATGGGCAGCGGAGACTGCGGGAACTGTGGGATAGCTACCCACTGTGTATCGTTCTGTAAATTGATGCTAGACATGGTAGTGAGGACGCACTCCGCTGACTTAATGCGCTTAGTGAGGACATACACAATCGACTGTATAAAATCGATTTCTAAAAATTGACTTCTATAAAATCAATTTAATTTTGTAGTGTAGACATACCCTAACACTGATATGGCAGGATTCAGCAACTAACCACCAGCAACTAACATTTGGGGTAGGGGAAATTTCTCCCCGGCCACCATGTTTTTTTCAGCTGTATCTGCTGTTTCTTAATCTGAAAACCTCAGTGATAGTGGGTTGCACTCCTGGTTCTTCTTGTTGTTAGTAAAGTCTATAATGTGGCTTACAGTTTGGCAGATAAAAAGCTTTTCAGTTCACCTTTCAGCTAAGACCCAAGTTCAGGCTTCTGTGTAGCTCATGAATGAACAGTCGTTGACATTGATAACACTGAAAACTAGCAGGAAGTTGCAGTCCTTTCATTGTTTTGATAACATGAAGGGAAATGCAGAACTCTGATTTCCAATCTTGATAGGCAAGCAAAGGAGGACAGTACAGTCATGCTATCTTATTTTAGAATATATATTGAACTGTAATTACCCAGCCTATACACACGTGCTCTTACATCCAAATACTGATCCTATTGAAGTCAAAAACACACTCATCAAAACTGATGAAAGACAAACCAGCCCCTTAATGACTTGTGACCTGAAAAGTATATTTATGTAAAGTGCTTTGTAATTTCAGAATGACAATAGACACATTTTAAACACAATCTTTTTACCAAAAGAAAGGCTTCCAGTATTATAACTGCTCCTTCTCTAACTCCCTTTCTCTGTTTTGTTTAAAAACCGTACACAGAAAGGAAACACCATACCATTAAATATGACAAGGCTTTTATAGACACAGGCTGATGAGAAGGGGAGTGGGCTGAAAAATCAGCAAAGGCTGTGGACCCACTGTACAGAACTCACCAATCATTGGAGCATACGCTGAACAATTGTTAGGACTTCACTCTTAAATTCCTAGGAGACTATCTGCAGAAGCAGATATTTCATATGCATGTGAAGATGGGAATTTAAGACCTGTGGCATTTGTTTCCAGAACAGTACCAAAGACTTAGCAGAATTTCTGTGATAGAAAAAGAGCCATAGGCATTACTTGTAAGTTGGTTAAAATTCATACCTTGACAAAATCACCTTGATCAATTACAAGCCCACAGTACAGATGCTGTATCCAAAGGGCAGAATCTCACCTCTGCAAGCAAGTGGGATGCAGAGGTGGGCCTTAATCTTATACTTACATCAGTAAAACAGACATTCTCAATGGGGGAGGAGGGTTATGGCCAGCCTGCCCTTCCCACACTGGTAAATGAGAGACTTCAGGTAGATTAGGGGGCTGCAGAGGGTCCCAGTATGGAACCATTGGAGTATATCATGTACAAGCATTCAGAGGAGCATGCTAATATTGATGCATGACATCTATTGTCTCTGAAATAAAGTAACATTTTTGTACAGAATCTTTCCTAGAAGAGTTTCCTATTGCAGGCTGAGATAGTACTGTAAAATAAACACTTTCCATATGTGTCATGGTATAATTCCCCACTCTGAACCTTAGCGTCCAAAAGATGGGGTACCAGCATGAATTCCTATAAGCTCGATTACCAGCTTAGTACTTGTAGCGCTGCCACCAACCAGGAATTCCAGTGCCTGGTACACTCTGGCCCCCCCCACAAAAAAACCTTGCGCGGGGACCCCCAAGACCCAGTCCCTCTGGAACTTAACACAAGGAAAGTAAACCCTTTCCCTTACCATTGCCTTTCCCAGGCTTCCCCTCCCTGGGTTACCGTGGAAGATCACTGATTCAAACTCCTTGAATCTTAAAACAGAGAGGAAAATCCACCTTCCCCTCTCCTTCTCTCTCCCCCTCCCAGACTCTCTCTGAGAGAGAAAATAATCCTAACACAGAGAGAAATTAACCTTTCTCTCCCCCTTCCCTCCTTTCTCCCCACCAATTCCCTGGTGAATCCAGACCCAGTCCCCCTGAGGTCTCACCAGAATAAAAAAAAAAAAATCAGGTTCTTAAACAAGAAAAGCTTTTAATTAAAGAAAGAAAAAACAATAAAAATTATCTTTGTAAATTTCAGATGGAATATGTTACAGGGTCTTTCAGCTATAGACACTGGGAATACCCTCCGAGCCTAAATATACAAGTACAAATTAAAATCCTTTCAGCAAAATACAAATTTGATCTCCTTCCAGCCAAATACACATTTGAACTCCTCCCAGCCAAATACACATTTGAACTCCTCCCAGCCAAATATACATTTGCAAATAAAGAAAACAAACATAAGCCTAGCTCGCCTTATCTACCTAGTACTCACTATTCTGGACATATAAGAGCCTGTATCAGAGAGATTGGAGAGAAACCTGGTTGCACGTCTGGTCCTTCTGAGCCCCCAGAGTGAACAACAACCAAAATCTAACAGCACACGCACAAACTTCCCTCCTTCAAGATTTGAAAGTATCCTGTCCCCTGATTGGTCCTCTGGTCAGGTAACAGCCTGGCTCACTGATCTTGTTAACCCTTTACAGGCAAAAGAGAGATGAAGTACTTCTGTTCTATTAACTCTTACTTATCTGTTTATGACAATATGGCTTATCACATAGCAGATGAGACCTCTTCCTTATTTCTTTCTAAAAATGGAGATGTCAGTAGAGAATGACTGGTTCTCATTGGGCATATTGGTAGTTGTTCCAAAAAGCTAAACATCACTAAGGCACAGTAAAATGAAATGTTTGGCTAGAAGTTATTTTGGTGTCCATATTTATATGGAGCAGAGTCCTGGAAAAATAAGTCCATCTAATGCAAAATGATCAGTTTTTGAATATTAAAAGTAAATGGACAGATAGAATAAGTAACAAAGTGGTCCTACAGCGGACATAGCTACCTGCACAAGAAAAGATGGGTATTTTGGGGACATCTTTTGAGACTGTCCAGTAATAGGCTACCTGAATAAGTAATTTTGGTGACCCCAGGGAAAAGAGGAGAGGCTGACCTATAGGCATACTCCATAGCACAATAATGGCAGAAATGGCATTACTACATCTGACTATAAAAGACCTAGAAAAACGATAGAAATAACTGGTGCCATTTAACTTCTGTTTTCTGCATCTGATGATCAAGGGAGGAGGACAGTTAGATAAGGACATTGGAAAGGAAGTAGCCAGTGTCAATTATGTAGTAGCCACCAAACAAAACATGCCAGAAAATGTTCCATGTTACTGATGGAAGAGGGCTACTAAGCCCTGGCAAAGACTTTATGCTGAGTTTACAGAATAAATAAACAAATAGTGTGTGTTAAAACACAGACTCCCAAGGCATTGCAGAATATGTTTGCTCTACATGTTACAAAAATTGTTTCAGATAATTCTTTTCAATTTGTGAGGAATTTCAAACATTGCTTGGGAAAAAATGCATGAAGGAGACTACCAGGACAACTGAGGTTTGGGGATGAGGGAGAGGAAATAAGATAGAACTCATACGGGGTGGAAAAACTAAGTTTTTTTTCAAGCCAGTGGCTTTTCCTATCTAATTCAAGATAGTAAGGGCTAAATTCAGTGCTGCTTTTGAGTCCTTTTAGAAATAAGTAAAATAATTGGCTAAAATCGCATTGGAGCATTGCCAGCAGATTAAGCGGAGTTATTATTCCCCTCTATTTGGCACTGGTGAGGCCACATCTGGAGTATTGCATCCAGTTTGGGGCTCCCCACTACAGAAGGGATGTGGACAAATTGGAAAGAGTCCAGCAGAGGGCAACGAATATTATTAGGGGGCTGGGGCACATGACTTATGAGGAGAAGCTGAGGGAACTGGGCTTATTTAGTCTGCAAAAGAGAAGAGTGAGGGGGTATTTATAGCAGCCTTCAACTACCTGAGGGAGGCTTCCAAAGAGGATGGAGCTAGGCTGTTCTCAGTGGTGGCAGATGACAGAATAAGGAGCAATGGTCTCAGGTTGCAGTGGGGGAGGTCAAGGTTGGATATTAAGAAACACTATTTCACTAGGAGGGTGGTGAAATACTGGAATGGGTTACCTAGGGAGGTGGCATCCTTAACAGTTTTTAAGGCGTGGCTTGACAAAGCCCTGGCTGGGATGATTTAGTTGGGATTGGTCCTGCTTGGAGCAGGGGGTTGGACTAGATGACCTCCTGAGGTCTCTTCCAACTCTAATCTTCTATCAGTCTATGATTCTAAGTCTCTGCCTAAAACCTTAGCTAGTACTAGGTTTTATATTCTTAAAATGTTAAACCCTCCAATAACTTTTATAGTTGTTTCTCCCTTCCTATCCCCCAAGCACTAAGGAGTCTTTGGGAATATGAATCCACAAACACCTTTTATTTGAGGAAAAACACATAAAAATCATATAAAAATGAAATGAGCAAACCTCAAGCAGTGAACTTGGGCTACAGTCTTGTGAGACCAGATGACAATATTGCCTGGTTCTAGCCTGGCCAGAAATATGAGAGAATAGAGTCTGTCAGAGTTGTTCACTTTTCAGTCAAAGATAAAACTAAATGCTGGAGTGAATAGTGCAGGGACAACATTTTAGACCATAACCAAAGACCTTTGAGCATTAAAGAAAGTTTGCTCAGTTTCTGAGCAAAGGTTCAGATAGATTTTGGTTTTATCCAAACCAGTTCAGCCATCCCTAACTTTTTTTTTTGTCAGGCTAATGATATTTCAGCTGGTACTGAATCAGGTTATTTAACAGGCAGTCAGCCCACAGGGAATGAGGGCATCCATACAGCATTCTTCAAACCACTTGTCATAAACGGATAGTTAAGGGTTAATAAAACAGGAGTACTTCATGTCTCTTTTGCCTGTAAAGGGTTAACAAGTTCAGTGAGCCTGGCTGTCACCTGACCAGAGGACCAATCAGGGGACAGGATACTTTCAAATCTTGAGGGAGGGAAGTCTGTGTGTGCGCTGTTAGTGTTTGGTTGTTGTTCTCTCTGGGTTCTGAGAGTGACCAGACGTGCAACCAAGTTTCTCTCCAATCTCTCTGATACAGTCTCTTATATGTCCAGAATAGTGAGTACTAGGTAGATAAGGCGAGTTAGGCTTATGTTTGTTTTCTTTATTTACAGATGTGTATTTGGCTGGAAGGAGTTCAAATGTGTATTTGGCTGGAAGGAGTTCAAATTTGTATTTTGCTGAAAGGATTTTAATTTGTACTTGTATATTTAGGCTGGGAGGGTATTCCCAGTGTCTATAGCTGAAAGACCCTGTAACATATTTCATCTTAAATTTACAAAGATAATTTTTACTGTTTTTTCTTTCTTTAATTAAAAGCTTTTCTTGTTTAAGAACCTGATTTTTTTTTATTCTGGTGAGACCCTAAGGGACTGGGTCTGGGTTCACCAGGGAATTGGTGGGGAGAAAGGAGGGAAGAGGGAGAGAAAGGTTAATTTCTCTCTGTGTTAGGATTACTTTCTCTCTCAGGGAGAGTCTGGGAGGGGGAGAGAGAAGGAGAGGGGAAGGTGGATTTTCCTCTCTGTTTTAAGATTCAAGGAGTTGAATCACAGTGATCTTCCATGGTAACCCAGGGAGGGGAAGCCTGGGAGAGGCAACAGTGAGGGAAAGGGTTTACTTTCCTTGTGTTAAGATCCAGAGGTCCCCGCGCAAGGTTTTTTGTGAGGGGGACCAGAGTGTACCAGGCACTGGAATTCCTGGTTGGTGGCAGCGCTACAAGTACTAAGCTGGTAATCGAGCTTAGAGGAATTCATGCTGGTACCCCATCTTTTGGATGCTAAGGTTCAGAGTGGGGAATTATACCATGAAAGCACTCAAGAACATAGTTAAAACTGCAAAATTAACTAAGAAAGTAGTGATAGGATTGCAAAAATAACATGTAGCTGATAATTTTTCAGATGCCCCTCCACTTAGAGTTGGATAATGCAATTATTTTACAAAGCAAGACAAATACTTTCTGCACCTCTGATCACTGAGTTAAGTGGTAGGTTTCATGTACTGTAGATAAAATATATTGCACATGGGGATTTTGCCTCTCTAACCCTTTGGCTTAATGCTATTTAGCAGCAGTCAGATACCATGTACCTATCAAATATAATTGTCAGGTAATATATATGTGTGGCAATATCCACGTTCCATCACTTGAAAAAGACTTTCTGCATGAGGCAGTTTTCCTGATGGTAACTGCTTCTCTTACTAGATCACATGTGTAAATTAATACATATATACTTTAAAGAGCAGAAAAAGTTTAAATGTTTAAAAACACTTGTCAGTGTCTTTGCCTTCTTGGACAGAGCTACTGCTGTCATCTTACAGCCAGCATGTAGGGTTCTGTGGTCCTTGAAATTCAGGGAAGGTTGAGCAAATTAACCTTTTAAAGTATTGTCTTTTTTAAACCTATGCAGTGAAATAATTAATTATTTAAGCATGACCCAGATATGGAATTCTTCAGAAGGGAAACCCTGCCCCCACAGCATAGCTGTGTGATCTATCTAAACATTTCTATGGCAACCTGGAGTAAATAGAAAGATGCGTGAAATAAGTCTTTTAAATCCTAATGGAGGACCTTGATGGCATTCCAGACTTTCTTTGTTTTACAGACATGTAGGTTTAAAAACATCATGTCAAATTCAGCCATATTTCAATTGCATCCTATTAAAGGATTTTGTCCATCATATCCAGTGCAACTCTAAAGCATTCTCCTGAATTGCTCTGAATGTATTATCAGTAAAAAGATATTTCACAAATACCACAAGTGCATGGTGAGTATTTTTCAGTAATGAATGGCACATGAATTTTGGTCAAACTTGAAATGTGACTAACACATTAATTTAATTTCCTGGTGGACGATAGTCAATACCACAGAACTACAGCACAGAATGAACTGCATTCTGGCACAGCTGGCAGTCTGGAATGCCTCAGGGTTGGAACTAGCAGGGGTACTGATTACTGAATCATCAGCTGCCTCTCTAAGAAGGTGAATCTCTGTAGACCAGGATGAAGATCAGTAGCAGGGCAATGTGGGGAGAGGAAGAGTGCAATCACATTCAGTTTTTATAACTCTGACATATGTGTTGTTTTAGTATTTGACACCTGCCCTGGAGTATATACAGCACACAACCAAATAATGTCTTGTCATAAAGGCAATTTTATTTCACAGTTTACTATAAGGCATAGTAAGTAGCCATACATCAAAAATGATCTTCTGGGAATAGGATTAAAGGTTCTTTAAAATGTCATTTCCCCACTCCTTCTCTCCCCCGCTATATATTGCCATTGAAACCATCGGAGTGGTATACTGCAGTCATTTAAAAAAAAATCCCTTCCCTTTGTTAGGAATGCATTCTGTGTCACCACTCACTGGCAGTTTATCAAACAGATGCTTCTGTTTTGTCAACTCAGCATATAGTGTTCGAAACCCATTTTTTTTCCTGAGGGGGGGGGGAAGTAAGGACAGCTATTAATGCATTCTGCCCATGACTTGCTGCAAATACAATTTACATTTGATCAACATGCTTTTGTTTGTTTCACTTTAAAAATCACCTATTTAATATGATTGTAGAGCATTTTGGGCTAATAATCTCAAACAATATACAAAATTCTTGACTTCATTTCTTCTGAAGAATGAATTTATTCAGACTGCGTGTGGGATGGGGTGGACAAGTCTTACATAAAATTTAATTTCTTAGAATCATAGAATAATAGAATATAAGGGTTGGAAGGGACCTCAAGAGGTCATCTAATCCAACCCCCTGCTCAAAGCAGAACCAATCCCCAACTAAATCATCTTTCCCTGAATCCCTTAACAGATAGGCTTACAGAAATAATTACTAACCTGATTCAATAGACCTTTTGATAACTTTTACCAACATTTACATGGGGAGTGGGGAACCTCTATAATGCAGTCCTGACTCAAAATGATTTATTTGTCAAAAGAACAGAAATGACTCTTTCCCACACTGATGGGAAGAAACAGAGTTCCTCATCACCCTCTGAGGCACCTCCGCCAGAATGCCATCCCTTGCAAGATCAGTTGTCTTGACATTCTCAGAGAGGGATATAGCTCCAGGGACCACCTGAGTACCTCTAGTAGCGGAGCTAAGCAAAGGTCTAAAGACCCTAACTGAGACACAAGACCTTCAAGAATGGTGCCAATTACCCTGACCAGACCAACTTCAGGTACTATGGCACCGACAGGCCTACTAGTGCCAAATGTCCATTTCAGCAATAAGCAAGCCTTCATCAACTAGTGCATCTTCAACTCCCATCTGTCTGCTCAAGTGACTGCACCTCTTTCGCAGCACTGATGCATGAGCCTATGCTGATGTTGCTCCTCCCTCCTCCCCACAAGTTAAAATACCCCAAGGACCTACTTTTATCTGATATTCCTGAGTCACCATGTCATAAACAGATAGCTAAGGGTTAATGTCTCTTCCACCTGAAGCACCTGACCAGAGGACCAATCAGGAAACCGGATTTTTTCAACTCTGGGTGGAGGGAGTTTGTGTCTGAGTCTTTTGTCTGTCTGCCTGCTTTCTCTGAGCTTTGGAGAAGCAGTTTCTACTTTCTAGTCTTCTGTTTCTAAGGGTAAGGACAAAGAGATCAGATAGTAAGTTATATGGTTTCTTTTCTTTGGTATTTGCATGAATATAAGTGCTGGAGTGCTTTGATTTGTATTCTTTTTGAATAAGGCTGTTTATTCAATATTCTTTTAAGCAATTGACCCTGTATTGTATCATCTAAATACAGAGAGAACATTTGTATGTATTTTTCTTTCTTTTTATATAAAGCTTTCTTTTAAGACCTGTTGGAGTTTTTCTTTACTTCAGGGAAATTGAGTCTGTACTCACCAGGGAATTGGTGGGAGGAAGAAATCAAGGGGAGATCTGTGTGTTGGATTGCTAGCCTGATTTTGCATTCCCTCTGGGGGAATAGGAAAGTACTTTTGTTCCAGGATTGGGAACGGAGAGGGGGAGTCACTCTGTGTAGTTTCACAGAGCTTGTGTCTGTGTATCTCTCCAGGAGCACCTGGAGGGGGGGAAGGGAAAAAGGATTATTTCCCTTTGTTGTGAGACTCAAGGGATTTGGGTCTTGGGGTCCTCAGGGAAGGTTTTTCAGGGGGACCAGAGTGCCCCAAAACACTCTAATTTTTTGGGTGGTGGCAGCAGGTACCAGGTCCAAGCTGGTAACTAAGCCTGGAGGTTTTCATGCTAACCCCCATATTTTGGACGCTAAGGTCCAAATCTGGGACTAAGGTTATGATATGGTGTAGCAGTGGTGGGATATAGACAGAATCCAGAAGCCAGTAGGAATATTATATTTTTCTTTTCTCTGCTAAGGGCTTTTTAGCAGAGAGAGAAACAGTTGGTTTTAAAAGGGAACCAGAGAGAATTTTTTTTTCTGCTCTCTCTGGCAGTTTGTGGCTTGCATGTTAAGCAAGAAGCCATTACCAGACTGTTAAGGGTCTTTTGTCATGCAATAGCCCTCCCATTAGGAGGCAAGTTCCAGCACTATAGGCATGCAAATAAAGTGGTTTTTCAGGTTTACTTAACATTGAAGATTAGCTAAAGGCACTGTTGCTAGGCAGACTTCAGGAGGCAACAGAGAACCTGCAGTTCAGAAGATAAACACCGGAGGGCACCCCAACACAAGAAAACAGGAACCATGACTTCTAAGGCAAAAATTGAGGCCGAAGAACAAATCAAAGAAGCTGAACACAGGCGAGAGATGGAAAAACACAAACAGGAACTGGAAATAAAACAAAAAGAGATGGAGATGAAAGAAAAGGAAGAAAGCATGAAACTGGCAGCCTTCCAAAGAGAACAGGCAGCCCAAGAGGCAGCACACAAAAGAAAACTAGAAGAAGAAGAGGTGGCCTACCGAAGGAAACAAGCAGAAGAAGAGTTGGCCCACCGCCGAGAAATGGAAAAACAACAAAAAGAAATGGAAAAACAACAAAAAGAGAATGAAGAGAAGGAAAAACAGAGAAAACATGAACTGGAGTTGGCAAAAGCTGGGCTGCATGTGCCAGCCAACCCTAACAACCCGCCGCCAATTATTGCTCCACAGCACAGGAAATTTCCCACCTACAAGGCAGGTGATGACACCGAGGCCTTCTTGGAAAATTTTGAAAGAGCCTGTCTTGGGTACAGCATTCCCGAAGACCAGTACATGGTAGAATTGAGGTCACAGCTCAGTGGACCTTTAGCAGAGGTGGCAGCTGAAATGCCTAAGCAGCAAATGAATGACTATAAACTTTTTCAAACCAAGGCCAGATACAGGATGGGGATAACCCCAGATCATGCCCGTCGGCGCTTCAGAACCCAAAAGTGGAAACCAGAGGTGTCATTTCCCAAACACGCCTACTACATTGCAAAAAACTATGAGGCCTGGATAACAGGAAACAACATTCAAACCTTGGAAGAACTGCACCTCCTCATACAAATGGAGCAGTTCTTGGATGGTGTTCCTGAAGACATCACACGGTACATACAAGATGGAAATCCCAAAGATATCGCTGAGGCGGGGGAGATTGGAGCCAAATGGATGGAACTGGCAGAAAGCAAGAAAGCTACTGTCAAGGGGAACGATTACCCCAGGGGGCACACAGACCATAAACCCTACAACCGAGGACAGCCAAAGACCCCACATACCACCCAAGTAAAGCCACAGACACCCTACCCTTCCACCTCACCAGTCTCCAGTAACTCACCTCGGCCCAGTGACCCATCAGATGGAAGATGCTTTAAGTGTAATGAACTGGGACATATCAAGGCCAAGTGTCCCAAGAACACCATGCGAGTGCAATTCATTACACCACCATCACACCAAAGATCCCCAGGCCCGGATGCCTCTCAAATACCCTTGGAGCGAAGGGAAAATTTGAGAGTGGGCGGAAAGAAGGTTACTGAGTGGAGAGACACAGGGGCACAAGTGTCAGCTATCCACCAATCCTTCGTTGACCCCAAATTCATCAACCCAAAGGCCAAAGTTACAATTTACCCCTTCATGTCACAAGCTGTAGACTTGCCTACAGCTCAACTGCCTGTCCAGTACAAAGGCTGGTCAGGAATGTGGACTTTTGCAGTCTATGACAATTATCCTATCCCCATGCTACTGGGGGAAGACTTGGCCAATCAGGTGAGGCGGGCCAAGAGAGTGGGAATGGTTACACGTAGCCAAACCAGGCAAGCTTCCAGACCCATTCCTGTTCCTGAGCCGTCCACAGAGGCCCCGTCTGTGTTACCAGAGACCCAGACAGAGGTAGTGGATCCAGATTCCATGCCAACCACTGAAACAGCCACAGCACCTCCAGTCCCAGGCCCGGAACTGGAACAGCAACCAGCACCAGCGACTGCAACCCCGTCTTCAAACTCAACGCCAGTGGGCGCCAGCGAGCCACAACTGGCAGAAGCAACAGACAGCCATACCCAAAAGGCTCAGCCAGAGCCTGAAATACCCTCAGGTGCACCAGTGGAGAGCGGTTCACCAGCAACGGAAACAACCCCATCACCTACATTGCTTCCAGAGGGACCAAGCCCAAGTCCACAGTCTGAGGAAGAACTGGTGACCCCAGCCTCAAGGGAACAGTTCCAGACTGAGCAGGAAGCGGATGACAGCCTTCAGAAAGCTTGGGCGGCGGCACGGAGCACCCCACCGCCTCTCAGCTCTTCTAATCGATCCCGGTTTGTTATAGACCAAGGACTTTTATACAAGGAAATTCTTTCTGGTGGACACCGGGAAGAATGGCAGCTGCAAAAACAGTTGGTGGTTCCAACTAAGTACCGGGGGAAGCTCTTAAGCTTAGCCCATGATCATCCCAGTGGCAATGCTGGGGTGAACAGAACCAAGGACCGGTTGGGGAAGTCCTTCCACTGGGAGGGGATGGGCAAGGACGTTGCCAAGTATGTCCGGTCTTGTGAGGTATGCCAAAGAGTGGGAAAGCCTCAAGACCAGGTCAAGGCCCCTCTCCAGCCACTCCCCATAATTGAGGTCCCATTTCAGCGAGTAGCTGTGGATATTCTGGGCCCTTTCCCAAAAAAGACGCCCAGAGGAAAGCAGTACGTACTGACTTTAGTGGACTTTGCTACCCGATGGCCGGAAGCAGTAGCTCTAGGCAACACCTGGGCTAACACTGTGTGCCTGGCCTTAACAGACATCTTTGCCAGGGTAGGTTGGCCCTCTGACATCCTTACAGATTCAGGGTCTAATTTCCTGGCAGGGACCATGGAAAAACTGTGGGAAACTCATGGGGTGAATCACTTGGTTGCCACCCCGTACCACCATCAAACCAATGGCCTGGTGGAAAGGTTCAATGGAACTTTGGGGGCCATGATATGAAAATTCATCAACGAATTCTCCAATAATTGGGACCTAGTGTTGCAGCAGTTGCTGTTTGCCTACAGGGCTGTACCACATCCCAGTTTAGGGTTTTCACCATTTGAACTTGTGTATGGTCACGAGGTTAAGGGGCCATTACAGTTGGTGAAGCAGCAATGGGAGGGGTTTACGCCTTCTCCAGGGACTAACATTCTGGACTTTGTAAGCAACCTACAAAGCACCCTCCGACACTCTTTAGCCCTTGCTAGAGAGAACCTAAAGGATGCTCAAGAAGAGCAAAAGGCCTGGTATGACAGACATGCCAGAGAACGTTCCTTCAAGGTAGGAGACCAGGTTATGGTCTTGAAGGCGCAACAGGCCCATAAGATGGAAGCATCATGGGAAGGGCCCTTCACGGTCCAAGAGCGCCTGGGAGCTGTAAACTACCTCATAGCATTTCCCAATTCCTCACTAAAGCCTAAAGTGTACCATGTTAATTCTCTCAAGCCTTTCTATTCCAGAGACTTACAGGTTTGTCAGTTTACAGTCCAGGGAGATGATGTTGAGTGGCCTGACGGTGTCTACTACGACGGAAAAAAAGACGGTGGCGTGGAAGAGGTGAACCTCTCAACCACCCTGGAACGTCTACAGCGGCAACAAATCAAGGAGCTGTGCACTAGCTTCGCCCCATTGTTCTCAGCCACCACAGGACGGACTGAACGGGCATACCACTCCATTGATACAGGTAATGCTCACCCAATCAGAACCCCACCCTACCGGGTGTCTCCTCATGCCCAAGTTGCTATAGAACAGGAGATCCAGAACATGCTACAGATGGGTATAATCCGCTCATCTACCAGTGCATGGGCATCTCCAGTGGTTCTGGTACCCAAACCAGATGGGGAAATACGCTTTTGCGTGGACTACCGTAAGCTAAATGCGGTAACTTGTCCGGACAACTATCCAATGCCCCACACCGATGAGCTATTGGAAAAGTTGGGACGTGCCCAGTTCATCTCTACAATAGACTTAACCAAGGGGTACTGGCAAGTACCGCTAGATGAACCTGCCAAGGAGAGGTCAGCATTCGTCACCCATGTGGGGGTGTATGAATTCAATGTCCTTCCTTTCGGCCTTCGAAATGCACCCGCCACCTTCCAGAGGCTGGTAGATGGTCTACTAGCTGGACTGGGAGAATTTGCAGTTGCCTACCTCGATGATGTGGCCATTTTTTCAGACTCCTGGCCCGAACACCTACTACACCTGGAACAGGTCTTTGAGCGCATCAGGCAGGCAGGACTAACTGTTAAGGCCAAAAAGTGTCAAATAGGCCAAAACAGAGTGACTTACCGGGGTCACCAGGTGGGTCGAGGAACCATAAACCCCCTACAGGCCAAGGTGGATGCTATCCAAAAGTGGCCTGTCCCACGGTCCAAGAAGCAGGTCCAATCCTTCTTAGGCTTGGCCGGATACTACAGGCGATTTGTACCCCACTACAGCCAAATCGCTGCCCCACTAACCGACCTGACCAAAAAGACCCAGCCAAATGCAGTTAAGTGGACTGATGAGTGTCAAAAGGCCTTTACCCAGCTTAAGGTGATGCTCATGTCTGACCCTGTGCTCAGGGCCCCGGACTTTGACAAGCCATTCCTAGTAACCACGGATGCATCTGAGCTTGGTGTAGGAGCAGTGCTCATGCAGGAAGCAACAGATCACAACTTCCATCCTGTCGTGTTTCTCAGCAAGAAACTGTCTGAGAGGGAAAGTCACTGGTCAGTCAGTGAAAAGGAATGCTATGCCATTGTGTACGCCCTGGAAAAGCTACGCCCATATGTTTGGGGACGGCGGTTCCAACTACAAACTGACCATGCTGCACTAAAGTGGCTTCATACTGCCAAGGGGAACAACAAGAAACTTCTTCGTTGGAGTTTAGCTCTCCAAGATTTTGATTTTGAAATTCAACACATCACAGGAGCTTCTAACAAAGTAGCTGATGCACTCTCCCGTGAGAGTTTCCCAGAATTCAGTAGTTAAAAAGTGTTCTTAAAATGTAGAAGTCTGTTAGTCATATACTTAGTGGTATATGTAAAGGTGCATGTGTTGTAGTAATCTGTTTATTTTAAAGTTCTAGAAGGAAATCGCCGCCAGTGAGCTTCCCCACTGTCTGCAATTTGGGGGGCGTGTCATAAACAGATAGCTAAGGGTTAATGTCTCTTCCACCTGAAGCACCTGACCAGAGGACCAATCAGGAAAGCGGATTTTTTCAACTTTGGGTGGAGGGAGTTTGTGTCTGAGTCTTTTGTCTGTCTGCCTGCTTTCTCTGAGCTTTGGAGAAGCAGTTTCTACTTTCTAGTCTTCTGTTTCTAAGGGTAAGGACAAAGAGATCAGATAGTAAGTTATATGGTTTCTTTTCTTTGGTATTTGCATGAATATAAGTGCTGGAGTGCTTTGATTTGTATTCTTTTTGAATAAGGCTGTTTATTCAATATTCTTTTAAGCAATTGACCCTGTATTGTATCATCTAAATACAGAGAGAACATTTGTATGTATTTTTCTTTCTTTTTATATAAAGCTTTCTTTTAAGACCTGTTGGAGTTTTTCTTTACTTCAGGGAAATTGAGTCTGTACTCACCAGGGAATTGGTGGGAGGAAGAAATCAAGGGGAGATCTGTGTGTTGGATTGCTAGCCTGATTTTGCATTCCCTCTGGGGGAATAGGAAAGTACTTTTGTTCCAGGATTGGGAACGGAGAGGGGGAGTCACTCTGTGTAGTTTCACAGAGCTTGTGTCTGTGTATCTCTCCAGGAGCACCTGGAGGGGGGAAGGGAAAAAGGATTATTTCCCTTTGTTGTGAGACTCAAGGGATTTGGGTCTTGGGGTCCCCAGGGAAGGTTTTTCAGGGGGACCAGAGTGCCCCAAAACACTCTAATTTTTTGGGTGGTGGCAGCAGGTACCAGGTCCAAGCTGGTAACTAAGCTTGGAGGTTTTCATGCTAACCCCCATATTTTGGACGCTAAGGTCCAAATCTGGGACTAAGGTTATGATACACCACTACTCAGACACAACCTCCCTCCACTTTCATCCTCCTCTCTGGAATTATACCATTCTTCCCTTTCTCCTCCAAGGACAGCACTACACTTCCCCAGCGATGCAGAGAAGGAGGAGTACTCTGTCCCACCGTCATACTTGGGACAGGCACAAAAGGTGTCCTCTATATGTCCTAACTATCTACAATCCACAACCAGACTAGGGCCCAGGTATCGACCACCATGGATGAAACCTCATGTGCTACTCCCTCCACATTGGCCATATTGGGATTCTTGGGCCATGTACACGGCACAGTTTGGGAAGTCTCCCATAGAGCAAAGTTAGAGGCCTACACTTTCACCATCTCCATCAGTGTCTCAACCACCAGAGAATGAGCCTCTCCCCTTAGCAGATGAGCAGGAAGAATAGGAGGAGAAGTTCCACTGCCACTGCATTTCTCCTCTTCTTCCCCGGTAAGGCTATTGTGACTCCACCACTTACCACAGCCAATGACTTCAAACACTTTCAGGAGTTGTTTCACAGAAATGCAGACTCCCTCCAGGTTCCTTTGGGAGAAGTGAAAGATCAATAACATAAACTGGACAGCATCCTGAACACATTCTCATCTTCCAGTATAGCCATCTCTGTTAATGAGGCCCTTCTTAATCCTGCCAAGGTGCTCTGGAAGACCCCGACATCCATCTCACTGACCTGAAAACAGGCAGACAAAAAATATTATGTTTCACAAAGGACATGGAACTTCTTTTATCTCATACTCACCCCAAATTCCTTAGTTGTCAATGCATACATGGAAAGGGATGCCAATACCAACCTCGATCCATCTTTCATGACAGAGACTGGAAGCAACTGGATCTATATGGGCACAAGGCTTATTCATCCACTACATTCCATTCCGAATATCCAATTTCAAGGCTCTCATAGCCAAGTACAATATCTCAAATATTCTAAAATACAGGAACTCTGCCAAGATCTTCCTGATGATAAAAAATCCAACTCCAGTCACTTATATCTGAAGGACACCTCTTGGCCCATACAGCTTTACAAGCCTCTTTGGACTCTACAGATACTACTGCCTGTTTCATTGCAGCTGCCAGAGTCATGAAATAGGTGTCATGTCTGTACTTCTCCAGCCTTCCTAAGGAGGTAAAAACCACCATCCAGGACCTACCCTTTGAGGCCCAAAATTATTTGCAGAACATATGGATGAGTCCCTATGCTCCCTTAAGGACTTTCGAGCAACAATCCGATCTCTCGGCATTTTCACATCAGCGCCGAAAAAATTCCCAGGAAAATACCAACTTCCCCCACAATCCCAATCACTGCAAATACACTCCTCAGCAACACTGCGATACTCAGTGCCATTGACAGAAACCCCTCGCCAAGCACAGACATACAACTCCTCATGGGGCTACCTCTCACACACATTTGGCCAAACAACAACTTTGAAGGTGTGAAGAAGCCTCACTCTGCTCCATTCACAACTACTATCGCTGACTTTCCATCTGTTTGGTGACCACCTGTCCCCTTTCTTTCCATCATGGCAGCTAATTACCTCGGACAAGGGGTTTCTAGAGATCGTCAATTCTGAAGCACTTAGAGGAGAGGAAAGTGATCAGGAACAGTCAGCATGGATTCACCAAAGGCAAATCAAGTCTGACTAACCTAATTGCCTTTTATGAGGAGACAACTGGCACTGGATGTGTTATTCCTTTACTTTAGCAAAGGTTTTGATACTGTCTCCCACAGTATTCTTTCTGGCAAGTTAAAGAAGTATGGGCTGGATGAATGAACTATAAGGTGGACAGAAAGCTGGCTAGATCATTGGGCTCAAAGGGTAGTGATCAATGGCTCCATATCTAGTTGGCAGCCGGAATAAAGCAGAGTGCCCCAAAGGTTGGTCCTGGGGTCAGTTTTGTTCAATATCTTCATTAATATCTGGAGGATGGCTTGGACTGCACTCTCCGCAAGTTTGCAGATGACACTAAACTGGGAGGAGTGGTAAATATACTGGAGGGTAGAATAGGATATAGAGGGACATAAATAAATCAGAGGATTGGGCCAAAAGAAATCAGATGAGGTTCAACAAGGACAAGTGCAGCGTCCTGCACTTAGGATGGAAGAATCCCATGCACTGCTACAGACCAGGCACCAAATGGCTAGGCAGCAGTTCTGCAGAAAAGGACCTAGGGGTTATAGTGGACGAGAAGCTAGATATGAGTCGACAGTGCTCTCTTATTGCCAAGAAGGCTAACAGCATTTTGGGCTGTATAAGTAGGGGCATTGCCAGCAGATTGAGGGACGTGATCATTCCTCTCTATTTGACATTGGTGAGGCCTCATCTGGAATATTGTGTCCAGTTTTGGGCCCCACACTACAAGAAGGATGTGGAAAAATTGGAAAGAGTCCAGCGGAGAGCAACAAAAATGATTAGGAGGCTAGAACACATGACTTATGAGGAGAGGCTGAGGGAACTGGGATTGTTTAGTCTGTAGAAGAGAAGAATGAAAGGGGATTCCAAAGAGGATTAAGCTAGACTGTTCTCAGTGTTACCAGGTGACAGAACAAGGAGTAATTGTCTCAAGTTGCAATGGGGGAAGTTTAGGTTGGATATTAGGAAACATTTTTTCACAAGGTTAAGCACTGGAATAGGTTACCTAGGGAGATGGTGGAATCTCCTTCCTTATAGGTTTTTAAGGTGAAGCTTGACAAAGCCCTGGCTGGTATGATTTAGTTGGGAATTGGTCCTGCTTTGAGCAGGGGGTTGAACTAAATGACCTCCTGAGGTCCCTTCCAACCCTGATAGTCTATGATTCCCTGATCAAGGAAGGATACTGTATCCCATGCACCTTCCCTCCCCTTCCCTCTTCAGTGACCCTTCTCATGAACCCATTCTACAAGAAGAAATAAATCACTTTCTGAAACTGGGAGCCAAGTAGCCAGTCCCATCCCAGCACACAGGGAAGGGTTTTCACTCCCATTATTTTCTGGTAAAAAAAAAATGCAGATGCAGACTCATCCTAGACCTTTGAAACCTAAATAAGTTAGTCAAACTGCAACACATCAAGATGGTTACTCTCTCCACCATTATCCCAGCACTGGAACAGGGGGATTGGTTCTCAGCCCTCAACCTCCAAGACATGTATTTTCATATCACAATATACTCTGCCCACAGATGGTTACTTTGGTTCATCATGGGGACCGATCGTTATCAGTACAAGATACAGTCCTGTGGACTCTCGACAGCCCCTCATGTGTTCTCCAAAGTCCTTGAAGTAGTGGCTAACTACCTATGCAAAGGGGGTGTTGTCATTTTTCCATTATTAGAACACTGTCTCTTCAAGGCCTCCTCTGAAACCTATGCTGTCCGAATGACAGTGGAACTTTTCTCAAGTCTCAGCCTTCGCATAAACTTGGAGAAATCTATACTAACACTGGTGCAACACCTGAAGATTATGAGAGCAAAATTGGATGCCATGCAAGTCAGATACTTCCTCTCAGTTCACAGATTTCCAACTGTAGTCGATCCTGTATCCACACTGAGAACCTGCCCCCAGATCTCAGCCAGGACATGGCTAGCCACCATGGCAGTGGCCACATTTGCGGTAAAGTATGCACGGTTACACATGTGATGTCTCCAGGCATGGTTATGTACAGTCACAGACACAGCCTTCCCAAACTCCCGTCCATGCCTATGAAGGTCAGTTACTCCAACTGAAATCATGGCTCCTCCATGGTGCCGGAATTCAGAAATAACCTGTTCGAGAGCAGGTAAACAAGTACTCTTGAATAGCAGGCATAATATGACTAGACGCACTTACCTCCACAAATGGACTAGATTCCAATCCTGGGGTGCCTCCAATCATATTGAGGCAATAAGTGCTCCGTTATCACTTATCCTGGACTATATTTTACACCTTAAACAATTGGGGTTATCCATGAACTCCATTCGTGTGCATTCGACAGCCATCACAACCTTTCACTACGAAATAGATGGCCACTCCACCCACCCCCTCACAAAATTATTCCTGAAGGTCCTCCAAAATCTTTACCTTCACATAGGGGATCCGACACCGGCTTGGGATCCTGGCGTCATCCTTTGCTCTCTTACTAGGCGTTCATTTGAATCAATGGCAACACGCTCATATCTTCATTTATCTATGAAAACAGCATTTCTTGCTGCTATTACCTCTGCCTGGTGGGCTGATGAAACTGGAGCACTTATAGCATAACCGGCCCCATACACAATTTTTCATGAAGACAAGATTACGCTATGTCCACATCTCAAATTTTTACCCAAGGTACCATCCTCTTTCCATCTAAATCAACCTATCCAACCTTCCCTGCTTCTTTCCAAAGCCACACACCAACCAACAGGAGGCAACATTGCACACCCTGGACATCAGACAAGCATTAGCTTTCTACCTGGACAGAATTAAACCTTTCCAAAAATCACTACAGGTATTCCTTTTAGTGGCTGAAAGACCAAAAGGAGCAGCCATTTCTAAGCAATGCCTTTCCAAGTGAATCTCTCAGTGTATACATCTGTCCTACCAACTACTCAATCGACAATCTCCTTCTGGAACTAGAGCACATTCCACCCACTCACTTTCCACCTCGGTTGCCTTTCTCAACAATGTCCCAACTGCTGACATTTGCAAAGCCACCACATGGGCATCAGTGGACACTTTTAACCATCACTACAGCATTACTCAGGATGCTACATCAGATACTTTACTAGGACACACTATCCTGTCATCCACAGTAAATGCCGCTCCAAAGCCTCAGCCTTCCAACTAGGGGAACTGCTCTACAGTCACTTACAGTGGAGCTCTGATAAGGACATCACTCAAAGAAAAGGATACTCACCTTGTACAGTAACTGAGGTTCTTCGAGATGTGTGTCCCTGTGAGCGTTCCACTACCTGCCCTCCTCCCCTATACTTCGGAGCTGAAAAATAAGCTTTGCGGCAGAGAAGAAACTGGGGAGCAGTTGGACCGCACAGAGCTATATATACAGTCCAGCTCATGGCATGAGCCGGGAGGAGCGCATGTGCAGTCTGACGGGCACTGCTGATGAAGATCTCTGATCCCAGGTGCAGGGGGTGCTGCCACACCTACAGTGGAGCATTCATAAGGGGAAACATCTCGAAGAATCTGAGTTACTGCACAAGATGAGTGATCTTCTCATCTGGCCTCCGTTTCAATGCTAAATTGGGAGCTGAGCTCTCTCAAAAACCTTCTCTGTTAAAACAATTTTGAAAAAAATCACTGCACATTCAAAGAGTAAAAGTTTCAAATTCTGTTCAAGGGCCACAAAACATGAGCTTCTGCCCTAGCTGTAGCAGTACTGTCAACCCCATATGTTCAAAAATCGTGAGTTGGGCTCACCAGTAAAATAATAAATATTTTTACTTGCTTTCTGCTTTTTGAACCTTTAGGGTGCACTGGGGTCAAATTTTGAAGCTTTCTCCACAGCCATGAGGGCTAGAAACTTTTTTTTTTTTTAAAGAATGAAGAATCATCACACATCCACTTGACTTCAGGAGCTGAGGCTTTAAGGAAAACCATTATCATGAGGTTCATGACAAAATCATGAGAGTTGGCAACACTGTAGCCCACCTTTCTTCCCACTTTCTCTATTCATTTTTTTAAACCTGAGCCCAAACTCCGTCCTGTATGCAGGAAATGAAATAGTGGAATATAGGACTTTTCTGGTTTGGAGTTGCAATGATGGTGTTGCATTTGGATGCAAACATCACCATGTCACATGCTGTCTCCGAAGCACAGACTCGCCCAAGCTCATCTGCAATTCAGATGATAATGTGGCTGATTTGGATCCCCATCTCAGCTATTCACCCAGGCTGAAGGAAACAAGACAGTTACTGGTTAAGTACATTCTTCTCTATTTTCAAGTTTGTTTAGTTGTAAAAGTTCCCATTTTGTCGGTTTCCAGAGTAAGAAGAATTAAGATCCAATGTTAGATATTAAATTGAAATTACACAGCCATATGTCCTATCTTTGCAGAAGGACAGATGCAGCAATCTATATGCACCAGGGAGCTGTGAAGCTGCAATAAATAAGGCATTTTTAATTGTAGCATTTTATTGATTGTACCTATCAACCTTATCTTAAAATTGAGGAGATTTTTTTCTGTTAATTCTGCATTAGAGTATTATTTTACTCACTTTGATTTTTATGTACGTGTGCTGCATATGACAGATGGAGTCCGGTGCATAAGACACTGGCCTGGGAGTCAGGAAACTTGGGTTCCTAGATCTGATGATAAACCCCTGTGTGACCATGGTCAAGTCTCTCCACCACTGTATGTATAGAGGGCAGCACTGGAAGCTGGAGAGAAGAAGCTCCAAAGCCAGATGTGGAGCAACAGGGCTGAATGCATGTGGATCACTTCTGCCATGTATGGGAAAAAGGGAGGGCAGGACTAGGGTGGGATCTCTGCCTGCTCCATGTGCTGAAGACCCCCTCAGCATGTGGATCAGTTCAGATTGGCTGTCTTTCTCCAAGAGGCAGAGGAGTGGGGAAAGACAGCTAAATAGGAATCCTCCCTCAAAACTCACCTATTCTGAAAAGTAAATTGCAGTTTGGTAGCAGCTTGGCTGGTGATGAGTTATGATCAGTGCTCCTGTGTTTTTTGTTGTTTTTTTTTAACTTCTTTCCTCAATTCTAGCCACTAGTTTGGCTCAACTGCTTTGTCTGTTTCTTTAATCTAAGAGCTTTCTGGGGCAAAGGTTGTCATCTTGTGTATATTTGTGAAAGCTTAGAAGAATGGATCGCTGACTTTCATGGCCTTTAGGCACTACCGCAATATTAATGTTAAATGACATACAAAAAAGACAGAAAAATATTATTATTTTGGTGACAACATCAAGCATTTGAAAGTAGGGAAATGCCAGACTTATGGTTGCGTGCGCATCCATCCTGTGCACTGAATGATGCAGGGGTCTTGTGGAAAAACAGCAGGTGATCATGTAATTAAAGATTAGTTGTATATCTATCGGAGTAGCTTCCCTAGGTCCCCCAGTCATAAGCCGAGGCCCCATTATTCTAAGCATTGTACAAACATAGAACTAGTCACTGTCCCGAAGAGCTTAGAGGCTTGGTTGGGCTCTCTCTTTCTGTTTGTGTACATCCAGAAATGAAACTCAGCTCAGCTCTCTCTCTTTTCCTCCCTTCCTTCAGCAGCCACCTGGTAGTTCATAGGCATTTCCTATACAGTGGCAGCTGCTGCTTTGGTTGCAGTATGAGCCTAACACTTTGAAATGTTAATGTGTTCAGTAACTAGTGTGGCAGATTGCCATAAATTTTCTGAAGAACATAAGTAAGAGAAAGGAAGTAGTGATTTTTTGACAGTTTATATATCTGCAAAAGCTGAATGGAATTTCTTGGAGCAAAGCAAAGGCAGTTCCTTAGCCCCAAAGCATTTCCCTGGTCAAATATCAAAGGCAATCAATGGAGGTGTAAGCTTCTGTGAAAGAAAAGGTTACTAGGATCTTTTATAATGCAGTCGCAGCAGCAAAGAATCCTGTGGCACCTTAGCGCTGGTCCACACTACGGGGGGAAATCGATCTTAGATACACAATTTCAGTTACGTGAATAACGTAGCTGAAGTCGAATATCTAAGATCGGATTACTCACCCATCCTCACCGCGTGGGATCGATGTTCGCGGCTCTCCCTGTCGATTCCGCAACTCCGTTGGGGTTGATGGAGTTCCGGAATCGATATAAGCGCGCTCTGGGATCGATATATCGCGTCTAGATGAGACGCGATATATCGATCCCCGAGCAATCGATTTTAACCCGCCGATACGGCGGGTAGTCTGGGCGTAGCCTTATAGACTAACAGACATTTTGGAGCATGAGCTTTTGTGGGTGAATACCCACTTTGTCAGATGCATGTCAGTAATGCAGTCGTCATCATCATCATCATGTTCTCATTACACCTCTGGCATTTAGAGCAGCGATGAAGCTCCTCCACTCCTGTTTCTGGCAAGTCTTTCAATGGTTTCCCAGCTGTACTCCAGGTTTTCTAGCTCAGCTTCCACAGCTCTTTGCCATGTTGTTTTCAGGTGGCCTCATTTTTGCTTTCCTTCAGGTGTCCATCTTATTGCTGCTCTGGTTATGGAATGTTTTCTTCCGAAGCACATGGCCAATCTATCTCCAATGCCTCCTCCAATCCTATGGAGGATTTTTCTGCGGCAGGTTGTATGGAATGAAGACAGCTTGGACATGCCATACTTTCTCATTCCCCAGCATTCTGCACTACAAAGTAATGTTGAAAGTATGCAGCTCTGATAAATCCTGAGTTTGGTTTTGGTGTTGTATTTTGATGATTTCCAGACTGTATTTAAGCTCCTGAAGGTGTTCCTGGCTTTACTGATTTTGTTCTGGATGTTCTGGCTTGTTCCACCATCCTGGATGATGGTACTGCCCAAGTATGTGAATTTTTCTACATTGATGAGAACATAATCCTCTATCCATACTGGTGATGGTGAGGCAATATTAAAGGTCATGATATCTGTCTTATTGTGGTTGATTTTCAGTCTAATTTGCTGGTTGAATGCATTGAGTTGAGTTGTTTTTTCTTGTATATGGTGTTGGATATGTGATAGGAGAGTGAGATCATCTGTGAAGCCCAGGTCTTGAAGGGATGAGAAGGGTGTCCACTCTTAGCATGTCTTTTGTTGTATGCTGCATTACTCAGTCAATGGCAATGCTGAAGAGGATTGCAGACCTGACACACCCCTGATGCACTCCTGTTTTTACTTCAAAACTGAACTCACTGTGATCAACACTGCAAGTAATTTGAAATAAAAGCTTTTGATGATGTTGAAGAATGATTTTGATGAATGCAGTGTCAGCAACATAAATATAGGGGTGGCTACTAGCTTTCCATATATTAATCAGAGGGGCTTTCCCTGAAGACTTATAAGAGGATCTGAAAACCCGGGTTTGGGGAAACTTGTAAAGTTGGCAAACTTGTTAATATAGTTTGACTTCCATTCCTGATGTTATAGCTAAGAGGCCTTATCCTGCACTTCTTACTCAGACAAAACTTTCGATGACTTTGTTAGGAGTTTTGTTTGATTAGAGACCTGAGGACTAGATTTAAAATCAGTATGTCTTTAATCTATCTCTGAGAAAATCAAGAGTTTAAAGGTATGGCTATTGTCAGTAAAAGCAGCAAGAAGGTACAGAAGTAAGTATGGGTAGCAAGAAAAGTCTTGAATCTGAATCATTAACCTGCTCACTTCCTTTTTTTTAAATAACAATCTGTCTTCAAGTGGATGCACTCCATTAAACAGCTTTGGGGTCATTGCCCTCTAAGCACTTTAACTCCTTCCAGTGCAGTTGTTAGAAGGATGTCTGAAGAGCCAGATCCCTCTAGGATATGAAGGGTGATTTGCATCAATGGTGTACCTAAGATGTACTTAAATTGCTGAAGCAGGGTTTAGACTGATAAAAAAACCACACGGCCAGCTGACAGGCCAACCTGGACTACAAAGGATGAACAGGTCTGGAATATAACACCATCCAAAAGTTCTAGATTTAGGTCAATGGAATTTGAAACACAAAATTTTCAATAGTTTACCTAAATCCAGTTGCTAGAATAGTAACTTCCTGCTTGTTCAGAGTGTGACATTGCACCCCACAATCGTCATAGTAATATTATTATAATATGGTTATGGCATAATTATGATGCATTTTGTACAAGATAAGTCATGTGAGGTGTCCTTGGAAAAGTTATGATTTGCTGACTATGATTAGCCTATTTGTTTGTATCAGTTTTGTATCTGAATTTATAAATACTGACTATGTATCTGTCCTTCAAATGTGGTTACACCTGGGTAACATTCACTAGTCGAAATAGCTGGTTATAAGGGGCCTATTCAGGATAATGGGCCATTAGGAAAAACAATAGGCTTTAGGAGGAGCTTATCCCCGACCGGGTGAGCCTTCCTGAGAATGCTCCAGACAGCATGTAAGTAATGGCTGCTATGACTCTACAAGGACATATGACCAGGCCACATGATTCTGGACTCCATCTTGGGTTGTCAGTATTTTTCCACAAACTGGTCTGGGAACCAAGCTTTGAAATAAAGGGTTCCTGCCATATGCTAAAGCTATATATGACAGGGAGTGACATCATCTGTGGTTCTTCACTCCCCACAGAAGCAGACCTGGGGATTCCCAGCTGTAAAGCAAGTGCAGCTTCCCCTTTGAGAATCTGCAGCCTGCTTGTATCATCTGTAAGGGTGAGAATTAGATATTTCATATCCTATCATTCTAGCATTTTAGACTTAGTTTGTATTTTGTTTATTTACTAGGTAATCTGCTTTAATCTGCTTGCTATCACTTACAATTACTTAAAAACTACCTTTTGTAGTTAATAAACTTATTTTATGTTTTAATCCAAACCAGCGAGCTTTGACTGGAGTGCTTGGGGGAAATCTCTGCTTGGTTACTATAAGTGTGCATTGTTCTCTTCACACTGAGGGAGAAGCGGACTGGGTATTAAACCCATATACTGGCCAGATTTGATCAGGGCAGAATGATACTACTCTGGGTCCTAGGCTGGGCAGCTGGCGGTTAGAAAGCCTGTGTGTAACTGCTGCTGGGTATATCCCTATCTGTGTGAATGCTGGTGAAAGTGCTGGCTTGGAGGGCTTTGCAGCTTATCAGAGCAGCACAGTGTGAGAGGGAGCCTAGGCTTGTAGTTCCAGTTCCAGGTGGCACCCCAGGTGAACCTGTCAGAGTGGCGTAGTCGGTAGGATTAAATGCACACTTCTTGTTCTGAGTGAGGTTGGCACTGGTGGTGATGGTATGCTGGTGGTGATTTTAAGTGAGATTTAAGTATGGTGGCTAGAGATCAGTCAAAGAGGTTACCAGTCTGTTATTTTATGTTTGCTTATTTTGGGAAAGGGAAGTAGGGACAGAAAAGCAGCAAAATGAATGAAAGTGAATCTGTCACAAAATTGGAGCTATGCAGATTTCAGGTGGAAGAGAAGGAAAAAGAACACAAAAGACTTAAAAGAATTAAAACAGATGGAAATTGATGTGCAAGAAACTGCTCACCGAAGAGCCATGGAACTGCAAGTCAAAAAAACATAGAGGAAAAGGAAAGGGAGAGGAAGCAACTACTGGACTCGATCAAGAACCTGAACGAGAACCCCCACACTCCAGTGAGTCCCACCTCTCCAAAAATCCACAAATGAGAATGGCTGTGTCATACAGACAGAGGATATTACTGAATATCTTATCACCTTTGAGAGGCTGTGTGCACTTCATAAGATTCCTGAGGACCAGTAAATGCCCACTTTGGTTGCAAAGTTGACTGGTGCAACTCTGGATATATTCAATAAGTTGCCAATTGAAAATGCTTCAGATTATGGTAAATTCAAGGAAATGGTTTTAAAACAGTTTCAGATTACACCTAAAACATATAGAGTAAAATTTAGAAGCCTTAACAGGGGTACTGAGATCAGTAATGTGGCACATGTAAACCAGATAAAAGATTTGATGGAAAATTGGGTAAAGGGAAAAGATGTTACAAGCTTTGAAGGCATGTGTGAACTTGTTGCTCAAGAACATTTCCTGAATATATGTAAAGATGATGTAAAACAGTGTTTATGGGACAAAAATATGAAAAGTATGGAAGAACTGGCTACCCTAGCTGATGAATTTGACCAAACCCAAGCATCTATTGCAAACAAACCACAGACAGAGGGGTTTAAACCTGGTAGGAAGCAGGGTTCCTGTTTACCCCTAGGAAGTAGGAGGCAGATGGGAGGCTGGGCGCTTGCCTCCTGAAATCCATTTCTCTAGTGCCCACCCCAAATCTCCTGTAAAAAGAGAGGAGCCCAGAAGTGCTATCACTGTAATTCCACTGAGAACCTGAGGAATAATGCCCTGTGTTGAGAGGGAACAGGCAGCAAACAACTCATGTGAATGTTGTTATCCTGAACACAAAAGCACCTCGGGCTCCTGCCACTTACCATACAGGATTTGTAAAAGTAGCCTCTGCACAGCCAGGCATGAAGCACATAAAGGCTGTCAGGATTAATGGCAAAGAATACCTTGGGTGGGAAGACACAGGGGCAGAAATTTCTGGGGTTAGAAGAAGTGTTGTTCAGGAAAGGGACATACTGCCAAGACAGATGGCAGAGCTGTTATTAGTAGAAGGTTACAAAATCCTTGTGCCTTTGGCTAAAATGCACATAGAAACTGAGGATCTGGAAGCCGTAATGTCTGTGGCTGTGGTAAATGATAACTCAATTGCTTTATTATTGGGAATTGATTTGTTTTCATGTAGCTCAAACTGTCAAGGGGTCTGCCTGCAACAAGAGGGAATATTATGCTAAAACTTCTTGTAGGACCCTTTTTTAGAGTTTCAGATTGCTGAAGATCTCCTGGTTAAGACAGGGTGGTCTCTTGCCATTATTTCTTCATTTCCTATGCAGAGGGATAGTTTCCTCTTGTGCCCTTAATGTCTCTTTTAAACTCTCAGCTCTTTCAAACTGTTTTCTCCCCTAGGCTTGCTTCCCATGAGATCTGACCTACCAACTCCCTGTATTTGCTAATGCCTGCCTTCTTGAAAATCAATACCTTTTTCTGCTGTTTTGCCTCCTACCATTCCTGAGAATCATGAACTCCCATTTCATGATGACTTTCACCCAAGCTGCTTTCCACTTTCAAACTCTCAACCAGTTCCTCCCTATCAAAATCAAATCTAGAATAGCCTTTCCCATAGCTTTGTCTACCTCCTGAAATAATATATGTATTTTTTTCCTTTTATTTTGCTGATTCATAATGAGTCAACTTCTGGCACTGTGCCTTGTGATAATGATAAAGAACCACAGAAAGAGTGGCTTTCTACAAACACAGGGCAAGGAAAACTGTACTGTCTCTCTCTGCCTCACTGAACTGCTTCTACCTAGAACTTTCCCCTCCCCCCCTTCCCCCCGCCGTGCAGCCTGCCTGGCTTTCTGCTACAGATTTTTTTTAAAAAGTGTTCAGTGGTCTAGGTAGGAGGCCTAGGTTTGAGTGAATGAGGATGCATCCCATCTGGCTGAGAGAGTGTTGGGTCTGGGTGGGAAGGAGGTACAGACCTTTCATTCACTCCTCACAAAATACTGGCTAGGAGGTTAGCAGTCAACTTCAACTTCTCCCAAAAGATACCACCAGTAAAGCTGGTTGGAAAATTGATAGCTTTTTCTGCATAAAACTTAAAATTTTCAGTGAAAATCAGAATACTGAAATATTTCAGAAGAAAATAAAAATATTTCTTTTCAGAAATGTCATGGAGGTGTCTCATGCTGCCTTCATAGGCTAGGCTCCTGACTGGACTACATCTTCCATGTTGCAGCACAGTCTCCCTTCTTGGAGCAGAGGGTGTGGCATATCATGGGAGACAAAGTCCAGCCAAGGATCCCAGTTCTTAGAGAAGAATGGAGCAACTGAACTATAACTCTCATGTGGTGCTGCAACAGCAATCCAAATGGAACTTTGTTTTTTAGCCAAGATACTTTGGGTTTCCAATGAAAAATCAAACTTTTTTTCCTGTGAAAAATAGACACTTCTTGTCTAATTTTTCCTTGAAAAACAGTTGACAGAACAAAGAGTAATGGTCTCAAGTTACAGTGGGGGAGGTTTAGGTTGGATATTGGGAAAACTTTTTCACTAGGAGGGTGGTGAAGCACTGGAATGTGTTACCTAGGGAGGTGGTGGAATCTCCTTCCAGAGAGGTATGTAAGGGCAGGCTTGACAAAGCCGTGGCTGGGATGATTTAGTTGGGGTTTAGTCCTGCTCTGAGCAGGGGGTTGGACTAGATGACCTCCTGAGGTCCCTTCCAACCATGATAGTCTATGGTTCTATGATCACCAGCATAAATCATCCCAAACTACCTGGTAAAAGTGCTGAGGGATTGTCAGTGGGGGAGCAAAGCATGTGTTGTGACAAGGGAATTTAATTATCTGGGATCAGAAGATGACATAGTCTGGTGCACACTTTCCATAGGATAGGAACTCTCGAAAGTTTTTCTGAACAAAACTACAAAACTACAAAGGTGGCACGCAAGGTGATTTTCAGTGGCACTCACACTGCCTGGGTCCTGGCCACCAGTCCGGGGAGGGGCTCTCCGTTTTAATTTAATTTTAAATGAAGCTTCTTAAACATTTTAAAAACCTTATTTACTTTACATATAACAATAATTTAGTTATATATTATAGACTTATAGAAAGAGCCCTAAAAATGTTAAAATGTATTACTGGCACGTGAAACCTTAAATTAGAGTGAATAAATGAAGACTCGGCACATCACTGCTGAAAGGTTGCTGATCTCTGTTCTATTCTATGATTTCCATCTTAGTCTATTTAGATGGTAGTCCCTGCCCCAAAGAGCTTATCTTTTAATGTGTGAATTCTGAGTGGCCAAAACAGAGGGTACTCAGTTATGATAAAGTCTTTAAGTTCTACCATCATACAAATAATACTTTCATACAGTTTGTGGATTAGTAATAATGAGCCTGGGTTTTGCATACTCTTTATTTAGTTCTAGGAAGACAATTAAAGGGATGAAAGGACACCTCTCTTCTTTAAGTGCTTGCTCATGCCAATTTAGGGTGACCAGATTTCTCAATTTTATAGGGACAGTCCTGATTTTTTGGTCTTTTTCTTATATAGGCTCCAATTACCCCCCACCCCCAACCCAATTTTTCACATTGGCTGTCTGGTCACCCTGTGTCGATTCCAATTAGGTATATGCGCATACATGTGCACAGCCATCAGAAGGTTTTTCCTCTAGTAGCACCCATCGGGTAAGCCATGGAGCCCCCTGCAGTGGTGCCTTCATGGCAGCAGATATAGGTCCCTGCTGACCTGCTGCCTCTTCAGTTCCTTCTTACCACCAGTGATAGTCATTGGAACTGTAGTCACTTGCGTTGACAAGTGCTTCTCCTAGTGTTTGTAATCCAGCTCTCTGTAAATAGTTAGTTGGTGAGTGTAAATTTGTTTGTTTGTTAGCTAAGAGTGGGAGGCCTTCCTCCACCCCAATTGTTTCCCCCATTGGGGTTTGGGACATGCCTTGATCCCAAAGGTTTAAACCCTGTGGAACCTGCCACAAGCCCATGCCTAGGAATGACCTCCATGACTCTTGTCTCAAGTGTCTGGGGGGGGGGGGACACATCAAACAGATTGGTGCAAGATCTGTAAAGGGTTCGGCCCAAGGACAAAAAAAGAATGGGACTTCAGGCTGAAGCAGATCTTGATGGAAGCAGCCTTCTATCCCCAGACGGCTCTGGGCTGGCAGACTCCAGCATCAAATACCTCTGTGCGAAGCACTCTGGCCTCCATGTGAGAAATGGTGCAGAGGAAGGATTCTGGCTGTAGAGACCCTAAGCATCGACACTCCCTAGTGCCGAAACTTGCAGAGACAGCACAGCATCATTCGCGTTCTCTGGCACTGGATAAGCAGCACAAGAAAGCAGACAGAGGGTACTCTGCATCTAGAGTGGCCAGGTTGGACAGCAGGGTCTATCCTGCACAGGAGCACTCAGCATCAGTATCTCAGGAGCCAGCATCATTGACTTCGGTCCCGCAAGGGGGTCCGTCGAGTCTGGTGCCATTGGACTCTCCTGAGTGTGCCTGGTGGAGGTTAGAGCTCCCTTTCACCCCAGATATATTTGAAGCAGCAAGGGACTCAATTGCAATGACAGCGCCACAGTTCCCTCAGCCAGGATAGATCTCTGGCACTACAATGCGTGGCACTGTCCAGAGGCAAGCCTGCAATGATGAGGTGCCACTCATCGTCCCTCTGGCACCACTCCCTGTGGCACTGGTCTCCAGCACCATCTCTGCAGCGCTGTTTCCCGGCACCACTGCAGTTGGCACCGCCCTGGTGTACCCACTCAAGGTCCCGATCATTGGACTCAGAGGCAGACTCCTATTAGTTGAGGCACAGCTGGCACGTTCAGACAGCCGCAGACACTGGCAGGATATGAGGATGGTGCCATGACAAGCACAGTGGCAAGGGCCTGTGCAATGGCCATTCTGGACCCTGTGGCCTACCACCAGGCCCAGGGCACACACTAGGGTTACCATATATCCGTATTTTCCCAGACATGTCCAGCTTTTTAGTTGTTAATTGCTGTCCGGGAGAATTTTTTAAATATATAAAAAGTCCGGAAAATACAGACTTACGATAACCCTACCCACTGCCCCTCTCTCCTCTTGGGGTGTCAGCTCGCTGCAGCCTGTGGATTGCAACCCTCCCTCCCGCCCAGTGCTCCTGCAACCGCGCGCCCCATGGCTAGGAGCGGTGGCATCTCTGCAGCCAGCTGCGGGGGGCGGGATGGACCTGCGGCCACTTCTCCCTCCTCTGAGCATCCCCCATGCTCTGGCAGAGCCTCAGTCTCCCCCTCCACTCCGACCGTGCAAGGAGTGTCCCCGCCAGCAGTCCGTGCAGCAGGGCTGCTTCCCCCTCCACCCCCCACGGAGCCACTGCCCGGGGCCATGCACAAAGCACTTCTTTGCTCCAGCACAGGCAGAGAGGGAGCCCGCGGCTGGGATAGAACCTCACAGGTGTGAGCATGTTGGGGCTGGGATGCCCAGCTCAGGGGCAGGTCTGAGGCCCGAAGCAACTTCCCACCTATCCCCCCATGGCTCCAGCTGCTGCTGCGTGGGGGAAGTGCCCAGCTGGGGGCGCACGGGGTGGAGAAAGGCAGGAGCCAGGAAAGTTGGAGTCTGGGGAGGAGGTGGCTGTTTCAGGTGGCTGGAAGGGAGGGGGGAGGAGGGGGAATGTGGCACTCTCAAGGGAGAAGGTGGGGCCAAAGCAGGGATTTGGGGAAGGGGTCCAATGGGGCAGGGAGGGGATGGAGTTGGGACGGGAACTTTGGGGAGGGGGTTGGAATGGAGGTGGAGAAGGGGCGGAGTTGGGGCGGGGCCGGGGGCCCATGGAGTGTCCTCTTTTTTCAATCTTCAAATATAGTAACCCTAGCACACACTCCAGGGATTCCCAGTCTGTGGTGTCAGAAGGACATGCACCCTTGCCAGCCACGGACTGTCCCACCCCCCGAGGCTCCAGAATGGCGTTGGTACATGGAGCAGAGCCACATCCAGGTCCCGGGCCCACCACCACCAGCAGCCAGAAGATTTATTCCATCAGAACACTCCAGTTTAGGATTGCTAACCAGCAATCAATCCTGAGCACATACAATTTCAATTCATGGGACTCCATGATAAAATTTAAGGAGTTGGTTACGACAGACTCCAGGTCAGAGTTTGCGGCCATAGTAGATGAGGTCAAGGCAGTGGCATGGACTGCTTTATAGGCCTCTCTGGATGCTGCACACTCAGCTGCACAAACCTTGTCCTCGGGCATAGCCATAAGAAGAGGTTCATGACTCCAGGCATCTGGCCTTCCATTTGAAGTCCAGCAGGCAATTCAGGACTTTCCCTTTGATGGCACGGGCCTTTTTGTGGAGCAAACGGACTCCAGACTTCACAGCCTGAAAGATTTGCAGGCCACATTATAGTCGCTGGGCCTGTATACCCCAGCTACTCAGCAAAAGCATTTTAAACCACTGTCCCCACAGTGCTTCTACCCTCCCTGGCCCAGGCAGGACTTCTCCAGGAAGCGGGGCAGGAATGGCAGGCATAAGCCCAGGGGTGGCAGGTTTGCAGAAATTTTGGTGGTGCCCAGAACCTGCCCCCCCAAATCTGCCCCCCCACTTGCCTAAGGCTCTAAGGACGTCTGGGGTGCAGGCCCTGGGCTGGGGCAGGGGTGCTGGGTGCAGGCTCTGGGAGTGAATGAGGGAGTGAGGGGTGCAGGCTCTGGGATGGAGTTTGGGTGCTGGGTGTAGGCTCAGGGAGTGCAGGAGGGGGTGAGGGATACAGGCTCTGGGATAGAGTTTGAGTGTAGACTCTGGGCTTGGGCAAGGGGTGGGAGTACAGGAGGGAGTGAGGGGTGCAGGCTTTGGGACAGGGTTTGGGTGCTGGCTCTGGCTGGGGGTGGGAGTGCAGGCGCTGGGAGGGAGTTTGGGGACAGGAGGGAGTGCAGAGGGAGGGGGTGCAGGCTCTGGAATGGAGTGTGGATGTAGGCTCTGGGCTTCGGCAAGGGGTGGGGGTGTAGGATGCGGTGAGGGGTGCAGGCTCTGGGAGGAAGTTTGAGTGCAGGTTCTGGGAGGGAGTTTGGGGGCAGAAGGGGATGTGTAGGAATGGGGTGGGGGTGCAGGCTCTCGGATGGAGTTTGGGTGCTGGGTGCAGGCCCCGGGCTGGAACAGGGGCTAGGGGTGCAGGATGGGATGAGGGGTGCAGGCGCTGGGACTGGGGAGGGGTGCAGTCTCTGGAAGGGAGCTTGGAGATGGGAGGGGTGCAGGCTCTGGGAGGGAGTTTGGGGGCAGAAGGGGATGTGTGGGAAGGAGGTGGGGGTGCAGGCTCTCGGATGGAGTTTGGGTGCTGGGTGCAGGCCCCGGGCTGGACAGGGACTGGGGGTGCAGGATGGGTGCAGGCGCTGGAACAGAGTTTGGATGCAGGCTGGGGTGGGGGTGCAGGCTCTGGGAGAAAGCTTGGGGATGGGAAGGGGCAGAGGGAGGGGATGCAGGCCCTGGGAAGGAGTTTGGGAGCCAAAGGTGGGATGCAGGCTATGGCGGGGGCGGGGTGCAGAGCTTACCTCAGGCTCTAGGCAGGGCAGGCCGGGAGTCTCCATGTGCTGCTACCCCCAGGCACTGCCCCCACAGCTTCCTATTGGCTTCAGGGGCGCTTGGGGCGGGACACAGATCCATCTCGCCCAGGGGCTACAGGGAGAGGCCAGCAGCCACATGGAGTGAGCAGGGAGGAAGTCGCTCAGCTCTGCTGCGCTGCCAATGCTGAGTGGGGGCCCCGGTCTGTTTTAAATTGCCCAAGGGATATGTGCGGGGGTAGGCAGGCAGGGGCAGAAGACGGGGCCAAGGGAGAGACCCTGCCCCAAACATTGCTGGAGCCGGGCTAGGAATATTCCTGGTGCCCAGACACCACAGGCCCATAGGACTCGTCGCCTCTGCATAAGCCTCCCCATCCTCCGCTCAGCCAAGACCAGGGCAAACCTAAGATGCACCTATAAGCGACGCACCAGTCTACTCACCAGATCCTTCCCCCATTTTCTGAATCATCTGGCCCGCTTTTATCATGCTTGGTCCCAGATGACCTCAGACCACTGAGTCCTGTGCACCATAGAAGTGGGATATTCTCTCTAATTCTACTCCTCCTCTCCCTCCCACCCCACTTCCCTGTCCCTCTTCATGTACCCTTCAAGCATCTCCTAATGCAGGAGGTCTGAACGCTCCTCGCCACAAGAGCAGTGGAGGAGGTTCCTCAGGAGCTAAGGGGCAAAGGATTCTATTCCTGATACTTCCTAATCCTCAAAGCCAAAGGGAGTCTTTAATCTCTGAGTCCTCAACAAATTCATGAAAAAGTTGAGGTTCTGCATGGTGTCTCTAAATGCAATCATTCTGTCTCTGGATCCGGGAAACTGGTATGTTGCCCTTGACCTCAAGGACATGTACTTCCACATATCTATAATTCCAGCCCATAGACATTTTCTCAGGTTCAGGGTCAACTACAGTAATTACCAATTTACAGTCCTCCCTTTGGTCTGTCAACGGCCTCTCAAGTGTTTACCAAATGCATGGTGGTTGTAGCCACCTTCCTGCGATAGAGGCAGGTGCAGGTATTCCCGTACCTCGACGATTGACTGTTCAGGGGATGATCCAGGGAGCAAGTGGAGCTCCATGTCAACTTGATAAGATCCACTTCGACAGGCTGGGTCTCCTTTTCAACATGCACAAATCAATCCTATCCCCTACACAGGGGATAATTTATCAGAGCAATGTTGGACCCAGGCCAGGCCATGGCATTCCTGCCAGAGTCTCGGACAATGACAAACATCATACAAAGCCTTAAGCAGTACCCCACTACCACAGGGAGGAATTGCTTAAAGCAGCTTGGGCACATAGCAACACATACGTATGTGATACAGCACATGAGGCTGAGGCTCAGACCTCTCCAGGCCTGGCTAGCATCAGCCTATCAGCGAGGGCATGAGGATCTGGAAATGTAGTAACTTTCCTGGTGCCAGTTCTCAAGTTATTCCACTGGTGACTCAACCCACAGAAGTTCCCCTTCACCAAGCTCCAGCTCTCTCTGTCCCTGTTTATAGATGCATCGGTTTTGGGGTTGGGTGCTCACCTGGGAGACTTTTAGACCCAAGGTCCCTGGTTGCAAGATGAGCTTTCGCTCTACATCAACATCAAGGAGCTGAGAGTGGTCTGCCTGGCATACCAGACCAGGGGTTCACTTGCAATGGAAATGCGCAGAGGTGATGACGGACAACACAACTGGAATTTTTTTTTATAAAGAAACAAGGTGGAGCTCGTTCCTCTCCCCTGTGTTGGGAAACCCTCAAGATGTTGGAATTCTGCAAAACCCACTCAATTCACCTGGAAGCATCCTACCTCCTAGGTTCTCAGAATGAGTTGGCTGACTATTTCAGCAGATTCTTTCACATCATGAGTAGTCTATTCACCCGGATGTTGTGCACAACATTTTCCAAAGGTGGGGAGTTCCCCAAATAGACCTGTTCACCACAAAGAGAAACAGAAAATGCCCCCAGTTCCTTCTGGAATCAGAGTCCAGGCTCCCTCAGGATGTGTTCTTCCTCCCTTGGACAAACCACCTGTTGTACGTATTCCTGTCATTTCCACACATCCACAAGGTTCTATTCAAGATCCGCAGGAAATGAGTGGCAGTCATACTGATAGCAGCAGCTTGGCCCTGCTAGCAGTGGTATGCTATGCTCCTGGAGCTATCGATGGACACTCCAATCTCATTGCCTCTGCTTCCAGGCCTGATCACCCAAGACCATGGCTGTCTCCATCATCCCAACCTCGAGTCTCTTCACCTCACTGCTTAGAAGCTTCATCGTTAAACCTCATGGAGCTAATGTGCTCTGAGTCCATTAGGGAGATCCTACTTGGCAGTAGGAAACCCTCCACCAGGGCTACCTACCTAGTCAAGTGGAAAACATTTGCAATCTGGTGCTCTCAAGGTTGGGCTGTCCCAATGCAGGCTCCTATACTGCTCATCTTAGACTACCCACTACATTTATAACAGCAGTCTCTCAGTATCATCTCTCAAGGTCCACCTGGTGGCCATTTTGGCATTCCACCTGGAAGTGGCTGGCCGTTCAGTAAGTCATTTACTGAAAGGTCTTGACCAGACTACACCCGCAGGCTAGACAGCCAGTCCCATCTTGGAGCCTTAATCTGCTCCTTTCCAGGCTACTGCCCCCCTCCCTCCCGAATCCCTAGCAACTTTTTTATTGCTCTACCTATCATGGAAGATGGCATTCCCGGTCGCCATAACATCAACAAGGAGAGTGTCTGAGTATAAGGCTCTAACTTCTGACCCACCTTATACTGTTTTTTATAAGAACAAGGTGCAACTTAGGCCTCACCCAGCCTTCCTTCCAAAGGTTTTCTCCCAATTCCATACCAGTCAGGACATTTTCCTCCCAGTCTTTTATCCTAAGCCTCAAGTGGATAGCCGGGAGCAAAGGCTACATTCCTTGGACATTCTACGAGCACTGGCCTTTTATATTGAACGCACAAAACCATTCTGCAGATTGGACCAGTTGTTCGTGGTGGTTGCCGATAGAATGAAAGATCTCTTGGTGTCATCACAAAGAATTTTGTCATGGATCACATCCTGTATCCAGGCATGCTATGATCTTGCAAAAGTACGGGCCTCTGCACTGATGGCACATTCCACAAGAGCACAAGCCTCCTCGGCAGTGTTCTTGGCTCAGGTCCTGACCCAGGAGACCTGCAAAGTGGCGATGTGGTCCTCGGTTCACACTTTCACCTCTCGCTATGCTATTACCAAGCATGCCAGCGATAATACGGTTTTCAGCAGAGCAGTGCTCCAATCTGTAATTCCATAAGCTCCGACCCCACCTCCTAGTTAGGGCTTGGAAATCACCTAATTGGAATTGACATGAGCATGCACTTGAAGAAGAAAAAATGGTTACTCACCTTCTCATAACTGTTCTTCGTGATGTGTTGCTCATATCCGTTCCAAGATCCACCCGCCTTTCCCCCTGTCGGAGTAGCCAGCAAGACGGAACTGAAGAAGCGAATCGACAGGGACCCATATCTACCGCCATGAAGGCGCCACTCCAGGGGGCTCCACAGCTGACCCGACAGGTACTGCTAGGGGAAAAAACCTTCCGATGACTGTTCATATGGTGCGCACACACCTAATTGGAATTGATCTGAGCAACACGTCTTGAAGAACAACAGTTACGAGAAGGTGAGGAACCTTTTTTGTTTGTGTGTGATGTCAGAAGTGAGTGGAAGAAACTTGGAAAGTATAAAATGCTCCATACTCCCTGTAGGCCATGAATCCAAACAATAAACAGGCTGCGTGGGTGGGGGGATTTTGGTTTTTATCACCAGAAAGGGCTATACGTGAGTGAGGCAGCTCAAGTCTAACTGAGCTACAGACACTGGAAAGAAAAATCTTTATAATAGAACTTGACACACAATTGTAATAAAGGTGATTCTTCCACTCAGCCCTAGCTACATTATGCAGTTAGAAAATGAATTTTGAAGTAATTAAATAAATCTTAAGCAAAACCACTACCATCACCCCCAATTTATGTCTTGCAGAAAGGAAAAATTCCAAACAGCAAAACTCAGTGGTACAACAGATAATAGTTCAGCATCTCTGTTGCCTTCTTAAGTAGCTCTGTGGGGAGACAATGCTCTGTCACCTGAAAAAATGCTACTTTCTGCTGCCTGCTGAATAAACTTCTTGGTATTGAGTTATCCCAGCTTTCAAAGAACCTGAAAATAGAATATATTGTTAAAAAGCTTCCTCAAATGAAAGAGAATACAAAATTCTGTCTTCCTGAGATATAAGACCTTAGTCTTACTTTCCCAATTCCTTGCCCTCAGGAAGCGAGCTGGTTCTTCTCTCTGAGAACATTTTCTGATTAGTAAAACACTAGCAACCAGTTCAGTGAAGTATAGCTGTACTTCCCTCATCCCTTTGTTGGTCAGAAATACAGCTGGTTGAATAGTAGGGTTTTCTTGTTTTTTTTGGTTTTGTTTTGGGTGAGTTAACCAATTGCTTTGTCAATATCTTTCTGAATACAACTATTGAGTCATAGTATTTGTGGTGTCACAGTACTCATTACTCATTGTTCTTTGGTGAACTGTGGCAGGCTTTTGTTACCAATTTGCCTAGGCCACAGTTAATTAGGCTGGGCCACAAGATTTTTTTTTAGTGGGGGAGATGACGAGGCACGCCAAGTGTTTAAATTTTAAAGCTTTATGGATATTTGCTTTTACTGTTTTTTGTGGGATTTTTTGTTGTTGTTGTTTTACTGTTTTTGCCATTATGTTTGCAGCCTTGCTTAACTTAGGTTTTCTTTTGTTTTTTGTTTTGTTTTTTGTTTTGTTTATGGCCAGTTGGGGGAGGGGTTGGACTTCTCGCATTCTGTCTTGGCAGGTAGCATAGCTTTTAATCTTTGGACTGAGCTTGACAGATGCAGTGTTGAATTAACCTGTTTTTTGCTTTCTTCTTTCTCTACCCCTCTCCCTCAGCCTCTTGTACCTACAAAAAAAACTTACCCTCCCCACTTACACACCTTTGACCTTCCTCAAAGTGTTTTGCTATGTGACCAATAGCGTTAGCAATATACAATGCTGATCTGCCTTCCCAGGGGACTCCCTGAGGGAGGGGGCCATGGGGTGTGACAGTCCCCTCCTTTACCCCGGATCAACATTTTGTTGGGAAGTGTCACCACTGAGGTTTTCATCCTCTCCTGTGTACGGTGGCAAGGGTTACCATGGGTTTTCTACATAAACAGCAATATAGCATACATAAAATTATTAGGGCAACAACAATTGCATACACTAGGCAATAATGACTTTTGGCATTATTAGTTACATCGCATAACACATTCCCCCTTTCGCATAGATGCCCCACTTAAATGGCAGTGGCCAAGTGAACCTTTTTTTAGGTTAAACATGTGTTGTAAAACTGTGAAGAAGGAGGCATTTGTTTGGAACACTGAAAGCTGCTTTTGGGTGTGCGCCAATGGCAGGAACACATTGAGTGTTATTTATGAAAAATTAAACACAACATAGTTAGAAATATTAACAGTTTGTTGCAGAATGTCAGGCCAATGCACTGAAAAATTTTGTTTGTGATTTTAATAGCAAATTGACGGTTGGTGTTTTTTTAAACACATGCTGAGGTATTGGTAAACATATATGCTTCATTGGGGGCATATTTTAATGCCTTCCCTTCCGAACAGATGTGTTGACCTACCTTATAAAAGCAGCCTGGCACTGCCTTTTTTTTAAATACACCAATTGAGGGGGCTTTATAGGCCACAGCTGCTAAGTGTTGCCCTTTGCAATTCATATGTGCTGACAGAGGATGTAGTTGGCACATACCGCTTAGCTGTGTTATTGGGGGGGGCCACCTCCCACACTTCGCGATGGACCACCCAATCCCAGATCCCAGATAATACTTGATGCCACCTTTTTAGGATGCTGGGCCATAATCCCCCTCCTGGCTAATAGATAATTGGCCTTTTTTTTTTTTTTACCAGGCCAAATTTTGGACACTGGTAAAATTAACAAAGAAGGCTAAAAATAATGGAGACTTAAGAATTTTTATAGAGATGTGTTTATATATATATATATTTGCTATTATCCCTTTATGGCTGTTTTTTAAATTTTTTTATTTGTTGCCTGCCTGTTTGTTTGGTCCAATTCTGGGGTTATTTATTTATTTATTTAGCAAGGAGGGTGGGCTCCTTACCTAGCCCCTACCCCTCCTGGTACCTTTCCTTTTTATAATTACCTCACAGGGTGCTCTCCTCTTAGTTGTGGGTACCATACATATGACCTTCTCCCCAGCTTTCACTCACTGGACCTCTTCTTAGTTTTAATGAGGGCCGCTATAAGGGTGCAACAAGGTTTTGCCCCAAATTGAGGATTTTTAGAAAGGGAGAGATTAAAGCCAGCCCTTACAAGGGTCACCTGAATCATCCCCCATGTGGCTTGCCATCTGGACCGAATACACAGCCGATTGATATTTTAACTGTACATTTTTTATATTTTTTACAGAAAGCACACTGCCGGTGCAGCGTATGCTGGGCACTGATGGTTAAATTTTTGATGAGCCCCTGAAGGACTAGTACTTGCTTAACCAGTGCTTCCAGGAAGGCGCATTTCACCTTTTCCTCCTGGAAGTCCTGTCTTAAGGCTTGCAATTTGTTTTGGTCATATTCTTGGGTTGCTGCCTGGTTAGTGATTTGTGCTTTTCATTGATTAATTTTTACCCACCGTTAAGTGCACACATCCCTTTTCTTCAACTCCTCTTTCTGTTCCGATAGCATTTGATATCGCATGGCAGTTGCACTACAAATTAATCTTATGGCTGCCCCTAGGTTATTACCCTTCAGCTTTTCATACTTAGAATATAGATTTAACAAATTTTGCCAAGAATTCACCCTTTTTTGAAACTTAAAGGCAGGAGGGATAGCTCAGTGGTTTGAGCATTGGCCTGCTTAAACCCAAGGCTGTGAGTTTAATCCTTGGGGGGGGGTCATTTAGGGATCTAGGGCAAAAAATCTGGGCATTAGTCCTGCTTTGAGTAGGGGGTTTGTCATAAACAGATAGTTAATGTCTCTTTTACCTGTAAAGGGTTAAGAAGCTCAGTGAACCTGGCTGATACCTGACCAGAGGACCAATCGGGGAACAAGATACTTTCACATCTCGGTGGAGGGAAGTCTTTGTTTGTGCTGTTTGTTTTGTTGGTTGTTCACTCTTGGGGCTAAGAGGGGCCAGACGTGCAACCAGGTCTTTCTCCAATCTTTCTGAAACAGTCTCTCATGTTCAAAATAGTAAGTACTAGCTAGAAAAGGCGGATTAGTCTTATGGTTGTTTTCTTAACTTGTGACTGTGTATTTTGCTGGAAGAATTTTTACCTCTGTTTGCTGTAACTTGTATCTTAGGCAAAGGGGGAGGGAGTCCCTCTAGTCTATATAAGCTGAAGACCCTGTAAACATTTTCCATCCTGGTTTTACAGAGATCATTTTTACTTTTTCTTTCTTTAATTAAAAGCTTTCTTTTTTAAGAACCTGATTGATTTTTTTCCTTGTTTAAGACCCAAGGGGATTGGGTCTAAACTCACCAGGGGATTGGTGGGGGGAAAGGAGGTGGGGGGAAGGTTAATTCCTCTCCGTTTTAAGATCCAAGGAATTTGGATCAGTGTAGCCTCTCAGGGTAACCCAGGGAGAGGAAAGTCTGGGAGGAGGAAGGAGGGGAAATGGTTTATTTCTCCTTGTTTTGATACCCAAGGGGTTTGGGTCCTGGGTCCCCCAGGGAAGGTTTTGGGGGACAGGGAGTGTACCAGACACTGGAATTTCTGGTTGGTGGCAGCACTATCAGATTGAACTACATGACTTCCTGAGGCCTCTTCCAACCTTCATATTCAATGATTACAGAACCCCAGAGACTGTATCCCACCTTGGTGAGAGCCCCCTCCATCCAGGAGAGATCTTCACTCCCCTTTGAAAGAGGTAGCAGGGTCCCATCCCTTTTTGCTGCCTCTCCCATGGCTCAGACATTAGGTCCACCTGCCTCCCATGATGGTAGCTGACCAGGCAGCCGGACTACCATGTTATTCACGCTCCCTACAGCCCATACATCCAGCATTGAACCCCTCACTGATGCCATTGCCTACAACCACAGGACTCCCAAATTTTCAGCTGTACCCTTCTGTTTCCTGAACATGCTAACCCAATCCGCCCATACAACTCTGAAGATTTTTTAATTACTTGAGATTTTATGTTGCTTACACCAACTGGCACAGGGGCTTACAATACTCACCCCACCCCAGGCCAGATGGAGAGATGCTAGACCTCCCTCCAAATTACTCAGTCCAATATCACCGAGGGTCCATACACCAAACTCCTTCCTGGGCAGAGCGAGACACCATCCATCTTTCTTTTATACTTAGGCACACTACAGCTGAGAGCGTATAAACCCAGGATTATTTCCTTGAATCGAGAATCTTTAAATCCTCCTCCCTTCTATCACCAGGGACTTTTACAGCCGGGGGTTTACCCACCTGCACCCTCCCCCTCTCTCTAGTTCTCAGGCATACTACAGCTGAGGGTGGGCACCACCTTTATCATAAAATCCTCAACATGCAATAACAACAGTGCCAGACAGAGCAAACATGAAATACCAAGGGCAGAACAGTTGGTGCACTCTGTAGGGCTTCCCCCCACCCCCCCTGCAATTCTCCACCAAAACCATGACAGATTTTTGTTATCAATTTTCCTTGGCCACAGTTGATTAGGCTGGGCCACAGGATATTTTTTCTGGGGAGGGGGAGATGACAAGGCACACCAAGTGTTTACATTTTAAAACTTTATTGATAAAATAATAAAATAACAGTGGAGAGTGCTGGGAATGCTTTCACATTACTTAGGGGAAGAAAGAAAGCGTTAATGTCCCAAGCCCTTACCAACTTTTATACTCACACCTGTATGACCCAGACTGGCCAAGTCTGGGTGTAACATTAGAAGAAGAAGGAGGAAAGGTGGATGGGACTGCTGTCCTGGGCCCAGGTTGTTTAAGAATTTGCTGTGCTTTTTAACTTGCTTTGGCTTTTGGGAGGGTTATAAGTTTTGAGTTTTTTGGGAGTGTTTATGTTTGGGGCCCTCTCTCTTTGGTGTTTGTTGTACCAATTTAAACAGGCTTGCTCTGGGCTCCCCGATTTTTCAAAACATCCCAGCTCCAGAGACTGTTTTCCCTCTGTTGGCCTTTGCTGTTGCTATTTTATTTGCTTTTACTGTTTTTTTTTTGTTTGTTTTTTTTTACTGTTTTTGCAGTTATTTTTGCAGCCTTGCTTAACTTAGGTGTTGTTTTTTTTATGGCCAGTTCCGGCGGTCGGAGTTCCCTCCTTCTGTCTTGGAGGAAGCATAGCTTTTTATCTTTGAACTAAGTTTGCTAGCTGCAGTGTTAAATTAACCCGTTTTTGCATGTTTTGCATTGCAAGCAATAGCATTAGCAATATACAATCCACTCTGCCTTCCCAGGAAACTCCCTGAGGGAGGGGGCCATGAATCTCAAAGTTTCAGGAATTTTAGCCCAAATGTCTATTCATACAGGGAAGTATTAAATATTTGTTCTCCTCTTCAAATAATTGCCGCCCGATCAAGAAGCAAAAAGAATATGACATGACTTAGGTAACCAGACACACCACAGAAGTAATGAAATACAAATAACTGAAAAAAACAGTTTGTATTGACCCACAGGCTGCCTTTTTTTAATCCAGCAAATATTTACAAATATATTTAAAAAAACCAGACTTGATCTGCAAACAATTCATGATCCAGATTCTGAGCACCATTTGGCACAGCTCAGAGAAGGAACATAGGTGGCAACGTATCTTTGTGGCCCCAGCTCCTGGAGCTGGCCAAGGACCTTTCTGGTCCTCCACAAACCTTCATATGCTGTTGTAAGAGGCAGGAATTACCAAAGCACAGCTGTGGCCTGATCCACCCTTTTCCATGTTTGTGTCCTTTTGCTAGCCTATTAATTTGTGCTTAAATTGGGACTGGGAGTGGCTGGCTCAATACAAAAGCAATTTTCCCTCTCTTGGTATTGACACCTCCTCATCAATTATTGTGAGTCTTTTGCATGTTTGAAAACATGGAACTGAACATGAGCAAAATGAATGTTTACTAAATTGTGCTGCATAGGTTCACACCTGTGCAGATAAGTATGGTTGTGGATTTCATCCTGTTCCCATTACAGTCAACAGTAAAAATCCCATCAGTTCCAATGGTGCAGGATCAAGCTCTAAAGGAATATACACACTACACTCAGTTATGCTGACAATGCCAGTGGAGTCTGTAAGAGCCACAAGCCAAAAAGTGCTGGAGCAAGAAGCTTAGAAGCTCTGCTAGTTAACTTGTAAATTCCACAACCTTCAGGGCAATCTCCACTGGTGAAGATTCTGGATTTTTTCTAATCTAATGAACATGTTTGCTTATTTGGCCTGGTAAGCTTAATATCAGAGTGCCTCAGAGATACTAGTAAACTTACACCAATCCTGTGAGATTGGGAAGTGTTATCAACCCACTTTACAGACGTGGATCTGGGAAGAAGGCTATAGGAGTTGGAGGCGCAAGTTGTGTTCTCGTCCATTCTCCCTCTGGAAGGAAAAGGCTCGAGTAGAGACCGTCAAATCGTGGAAGTCAATGAATGGCTGCGCGGGTAGTGTTGGAGAGGCTTTGGATTCTGTGACCATGGGATGGTGTTCCAAGAAGAAGGAGTGCTAGAAAGAGATGGGATCCACTTAACAAAGAGAGGGAAGAGCATCTTCCCAAGCAGGCTGGCTAACCTAGTGAGGAGGACTTGAAACTAGGTTCACCAGGGGAAGGAGACCAAAGCTCTGAGGTAAGTAGGGAAGTGGAATACCGGGAGGAAGCATGAGAAGGAGAGTGCAAGAGGGGAGGACTCCTGCTTCATACTGAGAAGGGACGACTATCAGTGAGTTATCTTAAGTGCCTATACACAAATGCAAGAAGCCTGGGAAACAAGCAGAGAGAACTACAATACCTGGCACAGTCAAGGAAATATGATGTGTTTGGAATAACAGAGACTTGGTGGGATAACTCACATGACTGGAGTACTGTCATGGATGGATATAAATTGTTCAGGAAGGACAGGCAGGGCAGAAAAGGTAGGGAGTGGCATTGTATGTAAGAGAGTAGTGTGACTGCTCAGAGGTCAAATATGGAACTGCAGAAAAACATGAGAGTCTCTGGATTAAGTTTAGAAGTGTGATCAATAGGGGTGATGTCGTGGTGGTAATCTGCTATAGGCCACCAGGGCCAATCCAAGGATATTTTGCGCCCTAGGCGAAACTTCCATCTTGCACCCCCACCTCCCCCCAAAAATCACATACATTATACACAATACACGGTCACAGAGTAACATGTTATAATTTAGAATTTACGTTTCCGCACTTTAAGTTTAGCAAATTTAGAAACAAGTTCCTCCAAGTCAATACTGTGAGCAATGTCATGTTCTATTGACAAGGTAGATAGCCCAACAAGTCTTTGTTGCAACATTGATGTTCGCATATATGTTTTTATCAACTTGAGCTTCGACAAGCTTCGCTCACCACTGGCCACAGAAACTGGGAGAGTCAAGAGGATGCGAAGAGCAATAACTGTGTTAGGGACACTATCTGTCAGCTTATTTTCCCATATGAAGTTCAATACATCTTGCGGTGATGAACTCCTTTGGACTCGTCTTGCAATAGCTTGCAATTCACTGCACAAGTCAAAGGCATCAATATCTTTGGATTCACCATGTTGCAAAGCTTTCTCCAGATTCAAGCAATGTTCCATAATTTGCTTTGGTGTTTTATTTTGCAAACTGTAAACATCATATATGAAGCCAAATACTGAACTAATTTGCTGCATCAGTGTGAATCTTTCTTCAACCAAACGTATTGCTGTGTCAATGACTGCAAAGTAAAAGTTCACTTTGAATTTTTCTTTCGGATCATAAATAGGTTCGTCATCTGCTTCATATGTGAACTGCTTCCTCTTCTTTCTAATACGGATTGGATCTGGTTCAAAAAGTGCCGGTACATCCAACTCCTCCGCAAGTTCACCTGCATCTACCAATGTTTTCTCAAAGGCTGCGTCACTTCTGCGGCCCACAAGAAACTTCTTGGTTTCTCCAAGTTGATTAATGGCATCACATATATCAAATTCTTTTGCCTGAAGTTGTTTGCTAGTTATGTTGATCTCAAACAATATGTCATACCACAAAACAAGAGAAACAAGAAACTTGAAACTAGAAATGGCTTTTGTAAGAGCCTTTGCATCAACTCGTGACGTATTGCCAGATGATCCTGTCAGAGTATTGTCTTCATACATGTCTACCAGAACATCACAGACGTCACCAATGAAAGCCGGATGGAAAAGCTCCTCCCCAAGAAGACCTAAGACACGATGGCTGGATATATAAACAGACACCTGTCCCTCACAGGCACTACCTCATAACATGCCAATTTTGCTCAGGACAGAACATCATAGAGGAATACTATGCATTCAGTGGTCTCTACACTGGCCAAGCAACAGCATGACAACTAACCTAACCAGTCCATCCAACTTTTTTGACTGCTTCTTGGGCACTGGTGAGGGGTAGCGGTGCCAGACTGAGCCCGGTGATGGGTGCACTACAAATCTACAAACTGAGGCAAGGTGCTGGGCCTAGAGTCCTGCTGAGACTGCTGTCCTGCACCAAGTGGAGCACAGCCTCCATGAAGAGAGAACTCAAACAAATATCACGCTCGTTCTGCATGATTCCCCCAAGCACTTCTTCAGGCAGCTGCTATGGGAGTCACTCACAGGCTTAGGCCTGCCTGTTGCAGGCAAAACACAGCAGCAGGGCTTAAAACTTAGACAGGGCCGCCCAGAGGACTCAGGGGGCCTTGGGCAAAGCAAAATCGGGGGCCCCTTCCATAAAATATTTGCAATACTATAGTAACATGTATTAGGAAATGTAAAAAATAACTAGTGAAATACATTCAAAAATTAATTTGTAATAATTTGAAAATAAACTAAATACATTATTTGAAAACATTAAAAGCTGTAATGGTATGTATACATTTGTAATTACATAATGGGCAGTTACTGGGTGATTGTGATAGTTGGTACCAATGGGCTGTCGTTGCCTGGGGGTGGTGCTGTTGTTGCCCACGGCTGGGTGGGGAGCTGGGCTCTGGGTTCAGGGGTGCCCAGCTCACAGGGGCTGGGCTCAGGGATGTGGGGAGATAGGATCAGGAGGGTGTCCAGCTCAGAGGGGCTGGGCTCGGAGCTGGGGGTAAGGGCTGTGGGGGGATGAGGTCGAGGGGGTTTCCACCTCAGAAGGACTAGGCTCGGAGCTGGGGGTCAGGGCTGGGGGGGGATGGGGTCGGGGGGGTGTGCCTGGGGGCACTGGGGCAGCTCAGCTCTGCAGGCTGCTGTTCTCTCCAGCCGTCCACGCAAAAGGGGAGCAGGAGCAGGAGCAGGGACCAGCCAAGGACCAAGGGGGCAGGAGCACAGGCACCTGAGGCCGACCTGTGGGGAGGCACTTGCTTACCTTGTGCAATGCATGAGCGTTGGGGTCCTCTTTCTTCCTCCGCTCCACCAGACCACTGCTGAGGCTCTTTTCTTCTCCGTACCCCTCGCTGGGGCTGACGTGGAGGCTGAGCCAGGGGGTAGCTGTGGCTTTCCTCCAGAAGCGAAGCCCTGATGTTGCGCCGCTGTCACAGGGCCCCTGCCATGTGCCCTAAGCAGAGCTGCGCAGCTCTGCCCAGCGGGCGTGCCCCCTCCGGCAACTAGAAAAATTGCAGAGGCTGGAGCCCCTGCTCTGGGAGGGAGAGGGATTCTGAGCCTCTGCCTGCAGCTCAGGGATTCCCCTGGGTCAGTGCAGCCGCCGTCAGCCCAAAACTCTGGGCTGCCGCGGAGGCGCGCTGACCCCGGGGGCGCCCCGGGCTGCCGGGGCAACGCGCTGACCCCGGGTGCGCCCTGGGCTGCCGAGCTGCCGCGGCGGCTCCCTGACCTGGGGGGCGCCCTGTGCTGCCGGGCTGCTGCGGCAGCGCATTGACCCCAGGGGCGCCCTGGGCTGCCAGGCTGCCGCGGCGGCTCACTGACCTCGGGGGCGCCCTGGGCTGCCGGGCTGCCGTGGCAGCGCTGACTCCGGGGGCACCCTGGGCTGCTGGCCGCGGGCAGCTCAGACTACCTCTCCAGTAGCAGTGGCTGCAACCATTTAAAAAATGTTTTGGGGGCTCCGCTTTTTGCCGTCCTCAATTCTTGGCGCCCCAGGCAACCGCCTAGTTCGCCTAAATGGTTGCACCGGCCCTGGGCAGTCCCCTGACCCGGGGGGTGCCCTGGGCTGCCGGGCTGCCCCCTGACGCCGGGGGCGCCCCGGGCTGCCGGGCTGCCGCGGCAACGCGCTGGCCCCGGGGGCGCCCTGGACTGCTGGGCTGCTGCGGTGGCTCCCTGACCCTGGGGGCGCCCTGGGCTGCCGGCTGCGGGCAGCTCAGACTATCTCTCCAGCAGCAGCGGCTGCAACCATTTAAAAATTTTTTGGGGGGCATCGCTATTTGGTGCCCTCACATCTTGGCGCCCTAGGCAACCGCCTAGTTAGCCTAAATGGTTGCACCGGCCCTGATCCCAGGATGCCCCCGGGGTCAACGCGCCGCCACGGCAGCCCGGCAGCCCACGGCGGCCCCCGGGTCAGGGAGCCGCCTCGGCAGCTCGGCAGCCCACGGCGCCCCCCGGGTCAGGGAGCCGCCGCGGCAGCCCGGCAGCCCAGGGCGCCCCCGGGGTCAGCGCGCCATCGCGGCAACCCAGAGGTTGGGGCTGACGGCGGCTGCACTGACCCAGGGGAATCCCTGAGCTTCAGGCAGAGGCTCAGAATCCCTCTCTCTCCCAGAGCAGGGGCTCCAGCCTCTGTAAATTTTCTAGTTGCCAGCGGGGGCGCCGGCCGCTGGGCAGAACTGCACAGCTCTGCTTAGGGCACGTGGCAGGGGCCCTGCGACAGCAGCGCAACACCAGGGCTTCGCTTCTGGAGGGAAGGTGCAGCTACCCCCTGGCTCAGCCTCCACGTCAGCCCCAGCGAGGGGTACGGAGAAGAAAAGAGCCTCAGCAGTGGTCTGGTGGAGCGGAGGAAGAAAGAGGACCCCAATGCTCATGCATTGGACAAGGTAAACAAGTGCCTCCGCACAGGTCGGCCTCAGGTGCCTGTGCTCCTGCCCTCTTGGTCCTTGGCTGGTCCCAGCTCCTGCTCCCACTCCCCTTTTGCCTGGATGGCTGGAGAGAACAGCAGCCTGCAGAGCTGAGCTGCCCCAGTGCCCCCAGGCACCCCCCTGACCCCATCCCCCCCCAGCCCTGAACCCCAGCTCCGAGCCTAGTCCTTCTGAGGTGGAAACCCCCTCGACCTCATTCCCCCACAGCCCTTACCCCCAGCTCCGAGCCGAGTCCCTCTGAGCTGGAAACCCCCTCGACCCCATCCCCCCCACAGCCCCGACACCCAGCTCCGAGCCCAGCCCCTCTGAGCTGGACACCCTCCTGACCCTATCTCCCCACATCCCTGAGCCCAGCCCCTGTGAGCTGGGCACCCCTGAACCCAGAGCCCAGCTCCCCACCCAGCCGTGGGCAACAACAGCACCACCCCCAGGCAACGACAGCCCATTGGTACCAACTATCACAATCACCCAGCAACTGCCCATTATGTAATTACAAATGTATACATACCATTACAGCTTTTAATGTTTTCAAATAATGTATTTAGTTTATTTTCAAACTATTACAAATTAATTTTTGAATGTATTTCACTAGTTATTTTTTACATTTCCTAATACATGTTACTATAGTATTGCAAATGTTTTATGGAAGGGGCCCCCGATTTTGCTTTGCCCAAGGCCCCCTGAGTCCTCTGGGCGGCCCTGTCTGAGTTTTAAGCCCTGCTGCTGTGTTTTGCCTGCAACAGGCAGGCCTAAGCCTGTGAGTGACTCCCATAGCAGCTGCCTGAAGAAGTGCTTGGGGGAATCATGCAGAACGAGCGTGATATTTGTTTGAGTTCTCTCCTCATGGAGGCTGTGCTCCACTTGGTGCAGGACAGCAGTCTCAGCAGGACTCTAGGCCCAGCACCTTGCCTCAGTTTGTAGATTTGTAGTGCACCCATCACCGGGCTCAGTCTGGCACCGCTACCCCTCACCAGTGCCCAAGAAGCAGTCAAAAAAGTTGGATGGACTGGTTAGGTTAGTTGTCATGCTGTTGCTTGGCCAGTGTAGAGACCACTGAATGCATAGTATTCCTCTATGATGTTCTGTCCTGAGCAAAATTGGCATGTTATGAGGTAGTGCCTGTGAGGGACAGGTGTCTGTTTATGTATCCAGCCATCGTGTCTTAGGTCTTCTTGGGGAGGAGCTTTTCCATCCTGCTTTCATTGATGACATCTGTGATGCTCTGGTAGACATCTATGAAGACAATACTCTGACAGGATCATCTGGCAATACGTCACGAGTTGATGCAAAGGCTCTTACAAAAGCCATTTCTAGTTTCAAGTTTCTTGTTTCTCTTGTTTTGTGGTATGACATATTGTTTGAGATCAACATAACTAGCAAACAACTTCAGGCAAAAGAATTTGATATATGTGATGCCATTAATCAACTTGGAGAAACCAAGAAGTTTCTTGTGGGCCGCAGAAGTGACGCAGCCTTTGAGAAAACATTGGTAGATGCAGGTGAACTTGCGGAGGAGTTGGATGTACCGGCACTTTTTGAACCAGATCCAATCCGTATTAGAAAGAAGAGGAAGCAGTTCACATATGAAGCAGATGACGAACCTATTTATGATCCGAAAGAAAAATTCAAAGTGAACTTTTACTTTGCAGTCATTGACACAGCAATACGTTTGGTTGAAGAAAGATTCACACTGATGCAGCAAATTAGTTCAGTATTTGGCTTCATATATGATGTTTACAGTTTGCAAAATAAAACACCAAAGCAAATTATGGAACATTGCTTGAATCTGGAGAAAGCTTTGCAACATGGTGAATCCAAAGATATTGATGCCTTTGACTTGTGCAGTGAATTGCAAGCTATTGCAAGACGAGTCCAAAGGAGTTCATCACCGCAAGATGTATTGAACTTCATATGGGAAAATAAGCTGACAGATAGTGTCCCTAACACAGTTATTGCTCTTCGCATCCTCTTGACTCTCCCAGTTTCTGTGGCCAGTGGTGAGCGAAGCTTGTCGAAGCTCAAGTTGATAAAAACATATATGCGAACATCAATGTTGCAACAAAGACTTGTTGGGCTATCTACCTTGTCAATAGAACATGACATTGCTCACAGCATTGACTTGGAGGAACTTGTTTCTAAATTTGCTAAACTTAAAGTGCGGAAACGTAAATTCTAAATTATAACATGTTACTCTGTGACCGTGTATTGTGTATAATGTATGTGATTTTTGGGGGGAGGTGGGGGTGCAAGATGGAAGTTTCACCTAGGGCGCAAAATATCCTTGCACTGGCCCTGGTGATCTGACAAACTGTGCGTCCTGAGTCTAACTTTTACAATTTGGAGGTTCCACCGAGATGGCAACCATCTTCACTGGGGCTGTGTGATTCCTGACCTTTTTTGTAGGATGACCGTGGCAGCCGGCACCTGGGCATTTGGCCCGAGCGGTCCTCCACCAGAACAGAAAGGCGCACGACCATGGTGAAGTCTACACCATTGAACCTGTTGGTTCCCACTCTGTTCTGGTAGGGATCCCGGGATCTGACATCAGGAATATGGTCCGGTAATTATTTCTGTGTTTTGTCCGGACTGAGGACTGTCTTGTGTCTGTGTCTATCCGTCCTCCTGTTGAGTGTTTGAGTCTGGGTGCCGTCTCCATCTGGGGATCAGCCGACCAAGGGGTTCCTGTCCCCGCGGTCTGAGTGAGTGGAATCTGCACAATCGCAGCCGCACTGCACTTTGGGTAAAACCTTTGGTGTGAAAGCAAGGGCGATTGAGGCAGTAGCCTGTGGGCTCCTTTTGTGTATTGCACTGGGCATCGCTCTGACGAACCCGAATTTCCTTATTGTGTGATTGGTGTGTGAAGTCCTCCTGTATAGGTAACCAGACGTCTAAGTCGGGACAGTTCCCTAAACGAACGCCGGCTCATTTTATGTATTTTAGGATGGGTCCAGACTCCTGTAAAAAGGGTCCAGACTCCTGTAAATTTCTGGAAAAATGGTCTAGGCTAACTCAGGGGGATCCCAAAACTCAGTGACCACTGTTAAAATCTTGGAACAAAGACCGAGTGGATGTCTTAAAGGACAAACTCAACCAACCTAAAACTAAATTGGCTAAAGGAGAAGTTAATTGTTTCATGCAGTGGTGGGAAGAGGCAAATCGTAGGTGGAGAAAATCAAAACTCGCCTCTCTCAATTATTCAAATAACAAGTTAAAACCTTTATTAAAAGCCTCCTCTCCCACCACCAGACTGAGCGCTCCCCTTTACCCCGTTCTCAAAAAAAACCCACCCCGGATCGATCCAACCCCCTTCATACTCCCATCTCATTGTAAAAAGGACAACAAGCCTTGTTCTGTTCCCCTTTGTTGTCTGCCTCAGAAACTGATTCTTTAGTGTTCCACTACCAATTCAACAAGTGGCGGGGTGGGGGGGTGCTCCTCAACTAGCCCCCACCCTTCCTGGTCCCTTTCCTTGAACATTTCTTTCAAAATTGTGAAGTGACCACAATATCACTCACAAACAGTTCATTGGAAAAAAGCAGGATTGGGCCCAGACAAGCAGGCAAGCAACAGATAAAGAAACTGAAAAACAGGTTGAAAGCCCTAAGGGAATAGTGTCAGGAATAAGGGCTTGGCTACACTCGAAACTTCAAAGTGCTGCCATGGGAGCGCTGCACGGCAGCACTTTGAAGTGTGAGTGTGGTCGCAGCACCAGCCCTGGGAGAGAGCTCTCTCAGCACTGCATGTACTCCACCTCCCCATGAGGATTAGCTTGCAGTGCTGGGAGCCACGCTTCCAGCGCTGCGGCTCTGTTTACACTGGTGCTTTACAGCGCTGTATCTTGCAGCACTCGGGTGTGTTTTTTTTCACACCCCTGAGCGAGAAAGTTGCAGCGCTGTAAAGCGCCAGTGTAGCCAAGGCCTAAGAAAAGCAGTAAGTGCAGGCATGAACCCCTGGAACAATACTTAAAATGGTGAAATCTGAGGTGATAAAGGTGTCATTTTGGGAGATAAACAGGTGATTTAAGGAAAGAGAGTGAAAAGTTAACTTTACAGAGGCTAGAGAGAATTAAGCAGTTAAACTTTGTGAAAATGTTAAAAAGGACCATGTTAAAGAGAGAGAATTCTTGGTTTCTTTGCAGCCATTCTGAAGGTAAAATGGGCCCTTTTCCAGAAGAATGCCTGTAAATAATCCAAATATATATACAGCTATGTAAAAACGAAAATGTGTCTATTTCTTTGTGAAAATATGTACAGTTCTAAGAATCTAAACCAACACATCTGGTTTGTAAAACTCCTGTTTTCTAGCTGTGAGATAAATTGGTTTTGTTTGTGTTTTTAATGCCACTAAAAATTCATTTGACTCTTTAATTCAAAGTTGCAAAACTGACAGACCTTTTTGCAAGACACAGGTAATTAGTGTTGTTTGGCTCTGGGATTTAGATTTAACCCTTAACGCATAACTTCATTCTTTACAAAATTTAAAATGTTTTTAAATAAAGACCAAGTCATGGCTGCAATAGGGCAGTCAAAATCAGGAGAATAGGGAGAGATTCTGAAGTCTTTTTGTTTGTTTGTTTGGATTTTTTTGTAACAATAGCAGATAAGAGCTGTAGTGAAAGAATAAGAAATTAACAGTGACCCTCTGAAGCAACAGCAAAGGTGAGGTGCACAAAACAAAAAGAAGCCTTAAAACATTGAGCCTTAAAATGGCTCTGTGTAATCAGACTGTCACTTTGATAAGAGTACATGAAAACTCTGTAAGAACAAAAGAAACAGTTACACCTTATGTAAAAATTGATATGGCTAATGTTTAAAAAAAATTGTAGTATAGAAGGAATGTGCATTTTCCCTAGGACATGTGCAGTGTATATTGTAGAAGGGGGTAAAAGAAATGCAAATGAAACGTGCTACTGAATTAAAATCCTATTTGGGCTCCGAAAAGAGCCACAATAGACTATGTTTTCTTCTTCAGATCTCTGTGTTTTGTAAGCAGGAGTTGAAAGTGGAAAGAAATCAAAACTCAGGTGGAAGTTGATTGTGTCCCTTTTAAGACAGTCTCTGAGCTCTGCTGATGGCTTTGTATCCAAAAGCCAAGCCTGTGTTGATGCAAATTCACTTGATGCAAATTACCTAACTGATAAAGGAAGGTGAGAACTGCCAGCACAAAAGAAATTGCCTAAATAAAAGACATGGTATAACAAGATCCCTTTAAGAGATTTGATGCTAAATGTTATTGTTAATATTAAACATTGAAATAAATGTAATGTTAGTAAGTATCCCTGTAACAACGTATAGTGTGTATGATTTTTGGAAAAATCCTTGAAGGTAGTATGGTAATGATGCTTCTCAGCTATAACCTGTGAATAAACTTAAAGCTTAACACAGCAGGAAAAACATTACAAACTTGGTCTGCTATATAAGAAGAAAAACTTGAGGTACACCACCTCATGAATTTAATAACTAAACAGTGGAATAATTTCCCCATAACCCTTAAAAAGTAGAACCAATTAAAACCTGGCCTGCCTATAGAACAAAAAACACAGGAAACTATGGGTGTAATTCCTCTTTTTTGCCTGCAATCAGCAAGGGTATTTGTAAAAGAAAGGAATCTTTTAAGCGATAATCAATGCCACCCTGAAAGGGGTAGAAAAATGTTATTTTTGTCTTTCAGAAAATCAAAAAAAGCTAATACCAGCTACAGAACAACCTATTAAAAAAACAAATGAAAGTAAAAAAACATACTGCGATAGCTATGGAATGTACTGAAATGCAGATATTTAGAACATAAGATGTTTTGGGTAATATCAGAAAATATTAAGGTTTTGATGCATCTGTTAAAGCAAAGGAAAAATCATTGTTTGATACCTATCAATATAAATAAATGCAGTATGTCTCCAGTACGGTGAGACAAAATTTAAGTGAAGAAATTGTTGTTAAAATCTCACACAAACAGGCTCTGGAAGCAAAGATATGGAGGGTTAGCCCACTCCCCAGATTGCACCTGGGATCTTTCTGGCTGTCCTGGACCTCAAGCCAGTGGGCTGTGGAGAAAGGGAAACTATTGGACACCAGAGGTTATACCAAGTGGACTCCTTAAAAGTGGGTATGCTTATCCATGCCTGTTGCTTCAAAGCCCTGTAGTAAAGGCATCTCACTAGAATCTTGTATGTGAAATAAAATTAATAATGAGACCAAAGTACTGTATAATGGGCAATGTGTATGTGTTAATTCTTTGGGAAAATTGTTTAAAAAGTGTTAGTAACCCAACAGAAGACAAATGTAAATGTAATATAAGTACTGTGTTTACCAATAATCACATTTACTATTTGGCACAACAACAACAACAAAAGAAAGTTTCAGCTTACTGAAAGCACTGATTTTAGCTGAGTTCTCTATCAATCTTGGCATTGAATGGCAAACAGTTACCAATCATCTGTTAAAAGGTAAAAAGGTAACATAGTTCCTAGAAAAAAAAATGTGGAAAACTGGACCATTCATATTATACACACAAATGGGGATGTTAAGAATTGCCACTGCAGTAAAACATAACAGCTTACCATTGGTATAACATATTTTCTGGATGGTCTCCCACAACCACTGGCATACTAATGTTACTACCCATAATTGTTTTTTATTTTAAATTGTATGTGTTTAATTGAAAAGTTTAAAATGTGCTGGTGGATAAAACAAATGCATGCAAAGCTAAAGCCACAGGCCCAAATCACCTCCCAGTATTTTCTATTATGTGGACTAAATAAGAAGTGACACTGGCGATTAATAATCTTAGTGTCAAAAGGGGTATATGTAGGAGCAGGATTTTATAATGTCCCATAAGAATTAAAGTATAATTTGATTTCATCCTGCTAGCCACCCTTTTTAAATAGCAGAAAGAAATGACCCTCTGGGACTGTAAGATTCTGTTTTCCCATATGCATTACAAATTTGGCCCTCTCTAACTCTTTGTTTTAAGATTTAGGTAGTAAGAGACAAGATTCTCTATTGTGTCCATGTTAAGTAAATTAGAGAAACATTGAAGGCCTGGGTTTCAATGTAAATTGTCTTGGTTATTATTTGTAAAAGTTGGCAAGATTTAATTTGCAATGCTTTTTAGCTCGATATAAAATACTGTTTGTATTCTCAATCTGTTTGTGTGAATGAGGAATGTATGCATCAGGAAAAGATAAGGTGTGAAGGCCATTGTTATAGCCAGAGTCAAGGAAGAAGTAGTAAAGAGACTTAAAGAAGATCAAAGAATCATCAGGCACTGCTTACTACCCAGATGGCTGTTAAACTGTCTGGCATCTCAGTGTGGATACATGCTTCGCAGTGTAAGAATGCATCACCCCCAGCGAACCAATCATCACCTCAGGACCACACAGAGTCAATTGTGACTCCAGAAGAAGACATAGAGGAACAGCCTGCAATACCTTACAATCTACGCTATCGTAAGGGTTGCCAGAAGCAGACGACAACCTAAAGCAAGGCCCAAGAAGAAGCAGTAGCGAGCCTAGCGCCTGCTGCCTGGTGGACATAAAGCCGTGGCTGCGGTTTCCTCAGTTGAGGTTGTCAGAACCAGAAGGGCCCTGCCTCCAACATGCGTCTCTGGTGGTGCCTGTTCCTCGGCTGCTGGTGTCTTAAGGTCTGGGGAGTCCACAATGACAATTCTTTTATCCAGCAGCAAGTGTGGATAGCTCAGACCCTTAATATTTCGAAATGCTGGGTCTGCAGCCATATCCCAGCCCACTTTCAAACTAGTGTTCCTGTCCTGGCTATCCCACTCAATTCCCCAGACCTCACTGGAGGACCTTGTCCATTTAACACAATATGGAACAGTAGTGACACCTGGGAAAAGGCTATTGGCAGTTCCTTTATCCCACTTGAGCGAGTAATACATCTGTCAAAAAAGCTCCTGAGGTTACAAGCAGTAGTTAAAATAATGGCAAATAAAACTGGAAAAAGTTTAAGAGCCCTGGCCAAAGAAACAGGGGTGACCCGACAGGTGGCCCTCCAAAACCATCAGGCATTGGACATAGTGCTGGCGGCCAAAGGAGGGACCTGTGCTCTCATTGGAAAACAATGCTGTGTGTTTATACCTGATGATACCAATGAGGTAATAGATCGCTGTAGCCACTTAGAACAAATCTCATATCTTCCTCATGAAGTGCCGAGTTCTTTATAGAAGTGGCTAAGTAACCTGTTCAATTTCTCTGGCATAGGAGACTGGTTGTTTCAGGGAGCCCTGACTATCCTGTTTGGAATCTTAATAATTTTTGTATGTTTTCAGTTAGTCTCCTGTTGTATCCAAAATCGTGTAAGGCATGCCACTCAGGTGACTGCCCCAAAACAGAGTGCTAATATGATGATTTTGAATATTGCTGATGAACAAAGAGTAAAAAACGGTTAATATGTGGAACCCAGTAAAATGTTGGTCATGGAGTGAGCTTGACCAAAGGAGTGATTGTGAAAGTAGAATGAATTATATTGTAAAAATAAGAATGGATTAAAGAAATGTGTATGTGCCTTTAAGCAGAAATAAGAAATGTTGAAATACAGGTGCCAGGAAAAGAAACATTAGGCATAAACAAGGTGCTAATGGCAAAACATTAACAGAAGATCGGTAATAATTAGTAAGGAAATAAGATATGCATGCCTAGCCCAGGTAAACTTATCAGATTCTGCTTCCTTTGTTATCTTGTTAAGTGCTCGCCCTTTTATTTGTATAAATAAGATAGTTTGTGTCTTGCATGATGCTCACGTTATCTGGGTGTTATTAGCAGAGCGCTGTGCTAATAAAACAGAGTGGTCTGACAAACTGTGAGTCCTGAGTCTAACTTTGACAATGGCTGTAGTGTGTTTTGTTGATTTGAATACTCCTAGTTTGCCACCAACATTCAGCCTGTTTTGTTGTTTTGCATTATAATTTAAGTAGCTATGGTTCCTTTATCAGGAAAACAATAACACAGAAAATGGCTCTCCCATCCCCCCCGCCCCCCTCCATCCCAACAAAGTCCATATGAAAGGAGATGAAGAAAGTTCACATTTTGTCCCCCTAACTTATCTAGAGAAACTCAGAAGCGACTTCCGCTTGATAAGGTGAAAAGGAAAGACAAAGAAGTGTTCGTTTTCTCCAAAATGGGGAAAAAAAATGTCTTTACCAACTGAGCCCCCGCCCCTCAAGTCTGACCTGTACCTCATCATGGTGGAGGGGGTGTAACATCTGAAGTAGGGAATTGCTCATTGGAGCTATGCCATCAGCGATGAAGGCTTGTCCGAACTATTGCCTGGGGTATTATGCGAGGTGGACAGATCCAATGTGAACCTTGAAAATGATGGCTAACACAGGCAGCAAAGATGCAGGGCAGCAGCTGCACATAGCTAATCAAGGTGAAGGGAGTCACTGAGAAAGACTTAATGGCTTGGGTCGCACAGCGTGAAGCCAGTACTGGTAGACCAGGAAAAGGATCACGTTACTGCACCTCCATCCCCCTGCTTCTTACCTCTGGAGGAAATTTGCTACAAACTGAAGCTCTGAACAAAGGACTGAATGACCCATCCAAACTGTGGTTTACTCCAGAGACTTGATTTGAGCCTGCAGTTTATTCCATCCCTGCTACAAGCCTAAGCCAAGAAATTTGCCATTACTGTATGTAATTGATTTCATTCAACCAATTTTAGTTCTCATCCATATTTCTTTCTTTTTATAAATAAACCTTTAGATTTTAGATTCTAAATGATTGGTGACAGTGTGATTTGTGGGTAAGATCTGACTTATATATTGACCTGGGTCTGGGACTTGGTCCTTTGGGATCGGGAGAACCTTTTTTTCTTTTACTGGGGTATTGATTTTCATAACCATTCATCCCCATAAGGAGTGGTGCTGGCAGTGATACAAGGAAACTGGAGTATATGATGGAATTGCTTGTATGCCTTCTGGTTAGCTAGTGGGGTAAAACCAAAGTCCTCTCTGTTTAGCTGGTTTGGCGTGCCTTAATAGTAAAGGACACCCAGCTTTGGGTTGTAACTGCCCCGCTCCAAGCAATTTGTCCTGAATGGATACTCTCAGTTGTGTCCTGCCAGAGGCCACATCGTTACAAAGCCCCTGCCTTACTTTCAGCTGTAGGTGCCTTGTTGGTGCCATCTCCCCTCGGTGCAAACATGACGGGTTCGTGCCAAAGCCCTCCTGGGGATGCGCGTCCTCTGATGTTGGCAGGCATGTCTGCAGTACATTGTGACAATGCATCCATTTGTATCTGGAATCTCCAACAGTCCACCAAAATTACAACTTGCAATGTTGCAACTCCTCACAGGCATGGTCATCAGGTCATTGTCTCATGTGAAATGGAGTGTCTTGGTATATCAATCTCAGGACTAACAGAAGCGAGGCTGATAGATCACGGACGTCATGAGATGGAAGATTCTTTACTTCTGTATTCTGGTGGCCCCCACCATTTATATGGGGTAGCACTACTACTACAAAATGAGGCCAAGTCCTCCCTGACAACCTGGACACCCGTGTCTCCTTGTTTACTTACTGCACGTCTTAAAAATCAGCACAGTTACCTCACTGTTGTAGTAGTCTATGCGCTGACAGAGGAATCTGTTGATTGAGTTAAAGATCATTTCTACAATCAATTGGAACATCTTATGCACAGTCTCTCCAAATGATAATCTCATGATCCTGGGTGACCTAAATGCAGTGACTGCATCAAACCCCGTGAACTGGGTTTGAACAGGTCATTGGTCATTATGGTTCAGACACATCCATTGATAACTCTCGCCACTTGTTCACATTCTGTGCCTCCCAGAATCTTTCCATTCTTGGGTCATAATTCAAGCGGCGATGCATACACCAGATGTCACCATTCTCTCATGATGGTGTCACTCAGAAGTTGGACCACGTCATTACATGCAATAGGAATCTCTTCACCTCTGTAGGGTATATCATGGTGTGAAATGCGCAGTGAACACAGATCACGATCTAGTGGTCGCCCATATGGTATTGATGCTCCAACGAGCAGGTAAGACCTCTGCGATGATGAAGAAATTTGACATTGATGCACTCAGTGTGCCAGGTTTAGCCAACAGGTTTTGTATCAAAGACGGCAACAGATTCTTGGTGCTAGCTAATCTGCCAGATGACTTGGAGGTTGCCTGGTGCCTGTTCACTTCTACCCTCAATCAATCTGCTGAGCAGATGATTGGCTATAGGCATCCAGCATGCCAACCATGGCTATTGGAGGAGGCCTTCCAGATAATTAAATTGAAGACTGCAGCCTGCCAGCACGGTGATAAGCACACTCGTAATCAACTGAAGTGAAAATTTAACACACTGGCACTACACAATTGCGAGGCATATTATAACCAAGTGGCAGATGATGTCAAAGTTGCCTTAGCCAAAGCCATCCATGTAAATCAGATGATAACATTCTCTCACGCTGGGTGGAACATTTGCACAGTCCTGAACCATCCTCCAGCAGCCACTTATTCAGAGCTGGATGATTTGCCAGTCACTGCGGTTTCGGATCCAGACATTTGTACTGATGCACCAACATTGGATGAAGTGACGTGTGCCATCTCTAAACTGAAAAACGGATATGCAGCTGATGTTGATGGCATCCCCACAGAGCTGCTAAGATGTGCTATTGATCCTGTAGCAGAATCACTTCTGGGCCATCTTTCGTCTGGTGTGGAGAACTGGAACGCTGCCAAATGCCTGGGAGGATGGTATTGTGATCTCACTCTATAAGGGCAAGAGACCTTGCAGTGAATGTAAGTGCTACAGGCCAATCGCCTTGCTCTCCGTTCCAGGAAAGGTATTTGCACATGTTTTGCTGGCATGCTTTGAGCATTTGCTACATTGGAAGCATGATCCCCAACAGTCAGGCTTTATGAGGAACAGGTCTACATTAGATGCCATTTTGGCCCTTTGCTTGTTGTTGGAGATACATTGTGAGCTCAGGAAGCCCCTGCATGTACTGTATGTTGATCTTAAGGCTACATTTGATTCAGTAGACCGTGTCGCATTATGGAAGGTCTTAAAGGGCGTAGGTGTCCCTACTGCTCTGCTGGACTTGATTAGAGAGATGCATAATGGAACCACTGCCTGTGTTCATCTGGGGAACCAGATGTCAGCGCCTTTTAAATCAGTATCTGGTATTAGGCAGGGTTGTGGTCTGGCCCCTGCACACTTTTGTCAGGTGATGGATTTCATAATGCAGCATTCAATCAGGTCCATAGGCACTGAGATCGGTGATCTCTCGCTCGCAGACCTTGACTACGCTGATGATATTGTTCTTCTAGTACAGAGCCCCAACAGTTTTCATGAGGTACTGCAGGATATGAAGGAGGAGTCAGCTAAGATTGGTCTCCATGTTTCGTGGTCAAAGACAAAACTGAAAAATCCAGGACCAGGTCCACCTGTGACTCCAATCTCTTTGAACAACAAAACCATGGAATCAGTTTCCAGCTTTTGCTATCTAGGTTCTATACATATCAGCTCCTCCAATTCTCATATGGAGGTTCTCCATCAGATTGGCATTGCAGCATCTGCCATGGGCTGTTTATAACAGATATGGAATCAACATTGTCTTAGTATGACAACCAAGTTCAGGATTTATTCAAGCTGTATTCTTCCCAGATTGTTGTATAGCTGCGAAACACGGACGCTATGACGCACAGGCTGGACAAAGCTGGAGGCTTTCCACACAAAATGTCAATGTTGTATACTGGGCATAAAGTGGAATAACTTCATCTGTAATGCAGATGTTTATGATTGTAAGGGTCTACAGACTACTGGGGCCATTGTCTGCAGGTTGTGCCTTACGCTTTTCGGACATGTCGCAAGGGGTGCCACAAGACATTCCAGCGAATACAGTTCTCCTGGTGGCTTGTAACATCTGGGATAAAATTCTACCACCACAGGGTGGAGGCAACCCAGAGGCAGACTCCCTATTACATGGGTTCATTAAATTTGTTCTGATGTTGGACTCTCAGGTTGTCAAGCCTTTGCGGCTGTGAAGGAACATACCAAATGGTGAACTATCGCTATGGCCGACTGTCTGGCTAAGCGTTGAAGAAGAAATGAGGCCCTGAATCAGCAACATCCTTACGCATGTGCCTAACTAAAAGCATATAAGTAGTCCCACTGACATAAATGAAACTACTGACATATGTAAGTTTGGCACTTGCTTAAGGACCTTGCTGAATCAAGGCCTTATTCAATTTCCCTAAAATGACCACATTCTTCACTCCTAGTAAGGCATTATGAGTTTTCAAAGATAATGGCCAATGGCTCTGCAATCACATCAACCAATTCCCTCAGCACCCTTTGATGCAGTGCATCCAAACCCATGGACTTGTGCTCATCCAGCTTTTCTAAATAATCCTGAACCACTTCTTTCTCCACAGAGGGCTGGTCACCTTCTCCCCATGCTGTGCTGCCCAGTGCAGTAGTCTGGGAGCTGACCTTGTTTGTGAAGACGGAGGCAAAAAAAGCATTGAGTACAATAGCTTTTTCCACATCCTCCGTCACTAGGTTGCCTCCCCCATTCAGTAAGGGGGACACACTTTCCCTGACCTTCTTCTTGTTGCTAACATACCTGAAGAAACCCTTCTTGTTACTCTTAACATCTCTTGCTAGCTGCAACTCCAGTTGTGATTTGGTCTTCCTGATTTCACTCCTGCAAGCCTGATCAATATTTTTATACTCCTCCCTGGTCATTTATCCAATCTTCCACTTCTTGTAAGCTTCTTTTTTGTTTTTATGATCAGCAAGGATTTCACTGTTAAGCCAAACTGGTCACCTGCCATATTTACTATTCTTCTACACATTGGGATGGTTCGTTCCTGCAACTTCAATGAGGATTCTTTAAAATACAGCCACCTCTCCTGGACTCCTTTCCTCCTCATATTTTTCTCCCAGGGGATCCTGCCCATCAGTTCCCTGAGGGAGTCAAAGTCTGCTTTTCTGAAGTCCAGGGTCCATATTCTGCTGCTCTCCTTTCTTCCTTGTGTCAGGATCCTGAACTCGACCATCTCATGGTCACTGCCTCCCAGGTTCCCATACACTTTTGCTTCCCCTACTAATTCTTCCCTGTTTGTGAGCAGCAGGTCTAGAAGAGCTTTGCCCCTAGTTGGTTCCTCTAGCACTTGCACCAGTTAATTGTCCCCTACACCTTCCAAAAACTTCCTGGGTTGTTCGTGCACTGCTGTATTGGTCTCCCCGCAGATATCGGGGTGACTGAAGTTCCCCATGAGAACCAGGGTCTGTGATCTAGTAACTTCTGTTAGTCGCCTGAAGAAAGCCTCCTCCACCTCATCCCCCTGGTCTGGTGGCCTATAGCGGACTACCATCATGCTCACACTTCTAAACTTAATCCAGAGACTCTCAGGTTTTTCTGCAGTTCCATACTGGACCTCTGAGCAGTCATACTGCTCTCTTATATACAATGCAACTCCCCCACCTTTTCTGCCCTGCCTTTTCTTCCTGAACAGTTTATATCTATCCATGACAGTACTCCAGTCATGTGTTATCCCACAAAGTCTTTGTTATTCCAATCACATCATAATTCCTTGACTGTGCCAGGACTTGCAGTTTTCCCTGCTTGTTTCCTAGGTTTCCCCGATGAACCTAGTTTAAAGCCCTCCTCACTAGGTTAGCCAGCCTATTTGGGAAGATGCTCTTCCCTCTCTTTGTTAGGTGGAGCCCTACCTAGCACTCCTTCTTCTTGGAACACCATCCCATGGTCAAAGAATCCAAAGCCTTCTCTCCGACACTACCTGTGTAGCCATTCACTGACTTCCACGATTCGATGGTCTCTACCTGGGTCTTTTCCTTCCAGTGGGAGGATGGCCGAGACACCACTTGCACCTCAAACTCCTTTATCCTTCTTCCCAGAGCCACGTAGTCTGCAGTGATCCACTCGAGGTCATTCTTGGAAGTACCATTGGTGCCCATGTGGAGAAGCAGGAAAGAGTAGTGATCCGAGGGTTTGATGAGTCTGGCAGTCTCTCCATCACATTGTGAATCTTAGCTCCTGGCAAGCAGAACACTTCTCGGTTTTCCCAGTTGAGACAGCAGATAGATGACTCAGTCCTCCTTAGGAGGGAGTCCCCAACCATCACCACCCACCTCCTTCTCTTGGGAGCGGTGGTCGTGGAACCCCCATCTCTAGGACAGTGCATCTCATGCCTTCCAATCAGTGGAGTCTCCTTCTGCTCCCTTCCCTCAGATATACCATCTAGTCCACTCTCCACATTAGGACCTGTGGAGAGAACATGAAAATGGTTGCTCTTCTGTAGCTGCATTGCTGGTACATGAATGCTCCTCTTTCTTCTTCTGGAGGTCACATGCTGCCAAATTTCTTCACTGTCCTTCTGTCCCTACTGCGCAGCCTGCTCTGATTCTTCAGAATGTTGTGCCCGCAGAAGCATATCCTGACATCTGTCCAGGAAATCTTCATTTTTTCTTATGCATCACAGGGTTGATACTTGTTTCTCCAGGCTTTGAACCTTCTCTTCCAATGTGGAGACCAGCTTGTACTTTGTACAGACAAAGTCACGTCTGTCCTGTGGAAGAAAGACAAACATGGCACATCCTGTGCAGGATACAACAGCTGATTACTCACCATCCATATTACCTTCCTTCCAAGAGCTTCCTCAGCTGTTTCAGTTACTACTCAGAAAAGCCTGTAAAATGAAATCCTCAGTGGGCTCTCCCCAGGTGAACTCCCAGGCAAACTCAATCTGTTAGTCTCTCCACTGTTCATTGCCCAGCTGGTTTGCAACTGGCTGCCTTTTTATAAGGCTGCTGGCTTGAAGCAGTTGTCCCAGCTCAAAGCCTTACCCTCCACTCAATTAATCAGGCCCACTCAAGGCCCACCTGGAACAAAGCACTCCCAATTCACACTTTTGAAACAATCAAGCACACAGATCATAGAATCATAGAACTGGAATGGACTTCAAGAGGTCATCTAGTCCAGTCCCTTGCACTCAAGGCAGGGCTAAGTATTATCTAGACCATGGAATGCTTAAGGTCAGGTCTATACTACAGGCCTATGTCGCTCAGGGGTGTGAAAAATCCACATCCCTGAGCGATGTATTTATCCCAACCTAACTCCCAGTGTAAACAGGGCTACATTAGTGGGAGAGCTTCTCCCTCTCATGGAAGTGGATTAATTACACCAGTGGGAAAAGTTCTTCCATCAGTGTAGGAGCAGCTTCATTTAAGCGCTACAGCTGCACTGATGCAGCATTTTAAGTGCAAACCTGCCCTAAATAACAGCCATGCTGATGCTAAAGATTTTAATTTCTTAATGTTTTGTCCATAGATTTTTTTCTCACCATCTTCCTCATTTAAAATTAAAAATTTTGTTTTTCTACAGTTCAGTGTCACAGTGCTAGTTTTCAGTAAAATTACTCCTCTAAGGATGTTGAATTTAATTATAGTGACTAGATGCTTAACTACAGCTACTTCTTGCATCAGCACTTATTACTTAGAAGCAAGGTAAGAATAGATTTTCCTCTTCTTCTCCATACCAGATGTTCCTAGAAGAAATCAGTATTGTGCCAATACAGTCTTGATAAGACATTGGACCAGATCATAGACTTTAAGGTCAGAAGTGACTGTTATAATCATCTAGTCCAAGCTCCTGCACAACGCAGGCCACAAAATCTCACCCACTCACTCCTGTATCAAACCCCTAACCTATATCTGAGCCACTGAGGTTCTCAAATCATGGTTTAAAGACATTAAGATGCAGAGAATCCTGGAGCAAGTGGCCCATGCCCCACGCTACAGAGGAAGGCAAAAAAAAACCCAGGGCCTCTGCCAATCTGCCTTGGGGGGAAATTCGTTCCCGATCCCAAGTATGGTGATAAACCCTGAGCATATAAGCAAGACTCACCAGCCAGACACCAGGAAAGAATTCTCTGTAGTAACTCAGATCCCACCGCATCTAATAGCCCATCACAAGCCATTGGGCATATTTACTGCTAATAGTCAAAGACCAATTAATTGCCCAAATTAGGCTATCCCATCACACCATCCCCTCCATAAATTTATCAAGCTTAGTCTTGAAGCCAGATATGTCTTTTGCACTCGATACTCCCCTTGGCAGACTGTTCCAGAACTTCACTCCTCTGATGGTTAGAAACCTTCATCTAATTTCAAGGCTAAACTTCCCGATGGCCAGTTTATATCTATTTGTTCTTGTGTCCACATTGGTACTGAGCTTAAATAATTCCTCTCCCTCCCTGGTATTTATTCCTCTGATATCATTATAGAGAGCAATCATATCTCCCCTCAGCATTCTTTTGGTTAGGCTAAACAAGCCGAGCTCTTTGAGTCTTCTTTCATAAGACAGGTTTTCCATTCCTCGGATCATCCTAGTAACCCTTCTCTGTACCTGTTCCAATTTGAATTCATCCTTCTTAAACATGGGAGACCAGAACTGCACACAGTATTCCAGATGAGGTCTCACCAGTGCCTTGTATAACGGTACTAACACCTCCTTATCTCTACTGGAAATACCTAGCCTGATGCATCCCAAAACCACATTAGCTTTTTTCACGTCCATATCACATTGGCAACTCATAGTCATCCTGTGATCAATCAATACTCCGAGGTCCTTCTCCTCCTCTGTTACTTCCAACTGATACATCGCCAGCTTATAGCCAAAATTCTTGTTATTACTCCCTCAATGCATGACCTTGCACTTTTCAGTATTACATTTTACCCTATTACTTTTACTCCAGTTTACAAGATCAGATAATGGGCCATGCCATGCAGTTAGCCTTTAAGAGAAGCCAATGGAAAGTTCCATATAAAAACTGATGATATAAGGTAGTTCAATATTTGATTACATGAATTAGTCTACATTTACTGTTTTATTAGATCTTTGACTCTTTGATCTCTTTAAATATCATACTCACTCTCAGTATTCTGATCATGAGACCACTAGTAGCATATCCCTACTAGTAGGGGCCACATCCTCAGCGGAGGAAAGCTGGAATAGCTCCATTAGTCAATGGAGTAATTCCAGTTTACACCCTCTGAGGATCTGGTCCCCTTTATTTGAGTTCCTTGTAGGTTTGTGGGCTTTATAGCTTATTTTTGTAATGGTACACCTCTATCCTGATATAACGCTGTTCTCGGGAGCCAAAAAAATCTTACGCCATTATAGGTGAAGCCGCGTTATATCTAACTTGCTTTGATCCGCTGGAGTGCACATCCCCCCCGGAGCTCTGCTTTACTGCATTATATCTGAATTCATGTTGCGTTATATCAGGGTAGAGGTGTAGAGATTCACAAGAACCAAATCCTCAGCTGCTGTAAATTGATGTAGCTCCTTAAATGGTGCTATGATGATTAATACCAGTTGAGGATCTGGGCTGTATAGATTTGACTATAGGAGTTAGGACTGCTTAGGACTTTGTGCTGAGACATCAAGAGGATTATGGAGAGCATTGGAAGTATTTCCTCTTCACATTCTCTGAAAATTTGGATAAATTTCAGAGAACAATCTGGGATTGGATCTACACCACATTACACTGTGTAAAAGGGATGGAGTGGTGTTGGGTGGCCCTTAAAACCCCATATCTGGATGAGAAGAAATCACCTGGCATAGGTGCTGCGGGGGATATCCTGAGGACTTCATTACAGTCCCAGGTGTAGAGGGTGCGAGGGGCATGTCAGGATCAGGGCTGAAGAACAATACTGAGGACAAGGAGATACCAGGAAGTGTAGTGATCTATACTGTAACCCAAGAGGGAAGCTGCCATAACTTAGAAAGGGTCTCGCCAGCCCACAGAGCAGCCAAGGATTGGGATGGTAGAAAGGTGGTTTAAATCTTCCCCCAGCCTATGTGCTCTGGGCTATCTTTCCAACAGGTGCAGCAATGAATCTCTACAATCTGTTGGGGCTCAATTGAGCCTTCAAATGTTTTGAAGTTTGACCTTCACTTCTGGTGGAGGTTTTAAAATCTCTTAATAGCACTTATTCTCCTTTTGTGCTGTGTGACTCACAAAGGGCAAGAAAACGTGATCCAGGTTTGTAAAAATAGTTTACAGCCATCCACATACAATTTTGGGTTTGGCTTGTTATGGCTTGAATTGTTATTGTCAGCTTGATCCAAAAGGCATTTTTATTTTCTTCATAGCTAGACATAACACAATAGGATATGTCATTAGTTGATAAATTGTGTCATACCAAAACATAGCCTGTAAGTCAAAGGATAAAGAAAATTCCATTAGGGGCACAGAAAGATGAAATATTCCCCTGATACTTTACAGGGCAAGCTTTGTATATAAGATCACGATTATATAAAAATGAGAAGTATATAGGTTCCAGGACACTCCCCGCAAGGTATAGAATGTCATAGTGGGTTTGGGTTTTTTTGGTTTTGTTTTTTTGAGGGTGGCTTTTTTTTTTTGTATTTTGTCTGCTTTTATATTTAAAATGTTCAGTATCTTTCAATCTCTTCAGATATTTAGCACTTTCCTCTAATCCAGCAGTGAATCAAGGCTCCAGCATTGCCCTGGGGGCCAGGGAATGCTGGAGGACTATCTTTTTGGGAGCACATGTAAACCTTAAATTCTGACCACATACAATTCCTTAAAATTTTGTGATATTTTTTGTAGCAGTCAGGGTATTTTGGTGCCCTGACTAAATTTCAATTAAAATAATTACATTTCTTTGCTAGATGAAAAGATTCCTTTTACATCTGGTCTCTTAAGTTCATTGGGATCCTTTTGAATAACAAGTACCATATAAATTTTAGGAATAATGGAATCTTAGGGTATGTCTACAGTACAAAATTAATTCAAAGTTCTTTTATTCGAATTTGCTGAATCGAGTTCATACATTCGATGTTATGTGTCCCCATTAAAGCGTGTGAATTCGCCGGAGTGTGTCCACAGTACCGAGGCTAGCATTGAATGGCAGAACGTTGCACTGTGGTAGCTATCCCACAGTTCCTGCAGTCTCTGCCGCCCATTGGAATTGTGGGTTAAGCTCCCAGTGCATGATGGGGCAAAAACATTCTGGCAGGTTTTTCTAGGTGTGTGCTGTCACTCGCTCCTCCCTACGGGAAAGCTAAGGCAGATGCCATGCTGCCAGCAAACAGTGCAGCACGGTGCACCGCCTGTTTCCTGATATGTTGAATCCACTTCGAATGTCCGCTCCTCTTTCTATCTACTCTTTCATCTAACAAGCACTGACTGGTGGGATCGCACAGTGTTGCAGGTCTGAGATGATTCCCAGTGGCTGCGAAACTTTCGTATGTGTAGGGCCACTTTCATGGAACTTTGTGACTTGCTGTCCCCTGCCCTGAAGTGCAAAGACACCAAAATGAGAGCATCCCTCACCGTTGAGAAGCGAGTGGCCATAGCACTGTGGAAGCTTGCAACACCCAACAGCTACCGGTCAGTTGGGAATCAGTTTGGAGTGGGCAAATCTACTATAGGGGCTGCTGTGCTGCAAGTAGCCAATGCAATCATTGAGCAACTGCTATCAAGGGTAGTGACTTTGGGAAATGTGCAGACCACTGTGGATGGCTTTGATGCGCTGGGGTTCCCTAACTGCGGTGGGGAGATAGACGGAACGCATATCACTATCTTGGCCCCGGCACACCGGGACGGCCAGTACGTAAACCGCAAGGGGTACTTTCCCATGGTGCTGCAAGCACTGGTGGATCACAAGGGACGTTTCACCGACATCAGCATGGGATGGCCAGGAAAGGTGCATGACGCTTGCATCTTCAAGAACATCTGTTTGAACAACTGCAGGAAGGGACTTACTTCCCAGACCAGAAAATTACTGTTGGGGATGTTGAAATGCCTATAGTTATAATCAGCTATCAACGAACATGTCGTCCCGAGTTCATTTTTTCCACCTTCTAATCTGGGCCAGCCTCTGGGATGGAGTAGATAGGGGCCGCGTTGAAACATTTGCACCTGCGGGAGGAGAAAAAGGGAGGGTAGTATTTTAAAAAATACATTGCAGAGAACTAAGGGGGCACTTTGGTATGAGTAAGCCATCACACACGGCTGGGCAACAGAATTAATCTTGCAGGCAGCCCCTAGGGGCACACAGGGTTCTTCTTCTTCTACATTCATTTCAATGCTTTCAAACTGCTGGGCCCCCTTTCCCACAGCAAGCAGTGCCTGGTGGGTTTGCCATATAAAAGGAGGGCCTGTGGGCTCTCTGGGATGATCACTGCATACAACAACTCTCACCCACCGCGTGGCTCCGATCAGGCTCAGAGCACGGCTGGGTTCCCCCCTCCCTGCCCCCCACCGCTTGGCTCCGATCAGGTTCTCACTCATCAGAAGTACCTTCTCCAGGGTCATGGAACAGGAGCCTGCCTTGGGGGTGAGGAGAGGCTATTGGATCCAGCGTTAAGATTAGTTCCTGACTAGGGAGGAAGTGGATTCCCCACTTGCCACCTGTGCACTGACCTCCTCCTCCTCCTCCTCTTCATCCTCCAATGTCTCTTCCTCCTCGCTCTGTGCAACTCCCACCTTGCAGGTGTCCACGGACAGTGGTGGGGTATTGGTGGCATCACCCCCCATACTTGCATGGAGCTCACAGGAAAAGCGGAATGTATGGGGATGTGACCCAGAGCACCTGTTTGCCTCTCTGGCTTTTTGGTATGCTTGCCTCAGCTCCTTGGTTTTTGTATGACACTGCTCTGTGTCCCTGGAGTAGCTTCTTTCCGTCATGACCCTGGAGACTTTAGCGTAGGTATTTCTGTTCCTTTTTTTGGAACGTAGTTCTACCATACCAGACTCATCTTCCCAGCATGCGATGGGATCCCGTACCTCCCATTCAGACCATGCTGGGGCTCATCTGCGAATCTGGGACTGCGTGATCTCCTGTAATGGTGGACTGTGCTGATGGTCACTTGTGCTGATGGTGACCAAACAGGAAATGAAATTCAAAAGTTCCTGGGGCTTTTTCTGGCCACCTGGCTAGTGCATTGGAGTTCAGAGTGTTGACCAGAGCGGTCACAAGAGAGCATCCTGGGATAGCCCCCAAAGGCCAATAACGTCAATTTGTGTCCACAATACCTTTAACCCGGGATTGCAATCTCGATTTAAGCGCTACTCCACTTGCCGAGGTGGAGTACAGAAATTGAATTAAAGAGCCCTTTAAATTGAAAAAACTCGTTTGGTCATGTGGACAGAATCATATTTTTTTTTGAAATAACTCAGCTAATTCCGAAATAACAGGCTAGTGCAGACTAGGCCTTAGAGAGAGAGGAAGGGTAGTCCAGTGGTTAGGAAATTAGCATGAGTCTGAGGAGAACTTGCTTCAATCCCCTGCTTTGCCACAGACTTCCTGTTTGACCTTGGTTAAGTCAATTAGTCCCTCAATTTGGTGCTTCTATAAAATGGGGATAAAACACTTCTCTACCACACAAGAGTATTATGAGGAAAACATCCATTAAATTAAAAGGTTCTCAATATTACAGTAATGAAAACCATAGAAGGTCTTGAGCTTCTCCTTCACTATATGTAGAGTTTTACTAGCACTTCTCTCTTTGCATTGGAACTGATGGAAGGACCTCACTTCACCCCCAATCAGTTAGAGGGGACACAGGAATGTTGGGTAAGAAGAAGGGTTGAAAAACCATGTCTTCACTCTCAAAAGGGAGCACACCACCACCAGATTGACCTGGCTCTTTTTTCCTCCCCGCTGGGAATATGTGCAGGAAGAACAGGAGCCAGAGATTCTTTCCTATGCCTCCTTTCATAGAATAGTGGCAACTTCTTTTCCCCAACAAGCCCTCAGCAGGGAAGAATAGTATAGTAGAATTAGAATGATAGAATATTAGGGTTGGAAGGGACCTCAGGAGGTGATCCAGTCCAACCCCCTGCTCTAAGCAGGACCAAATCCTGAGATTTCTTGCCCCAGTTTCCCAAATGGCCCCCTCAGGGATTGAACTCATAACCCTGGGGTTAGCAGGCCAAAGCTCAAATCACTCAGCTATCCTTCCCCCACATTGGAGTATGAAATATTACAGGAATTAAAGTTTATTAAAGCCACTTGGAAAATTTATTTCTCTATGACCCCAATCCTTCAAAGACTTACAAGTGTTTAACTTTAAGCAAATGGTTAGTGAAGGCAAAGCTAAGCATGTACTTGCAGGATTGGGGTCTATAAGTATGTTCTATTATGTATGCTAAGGGCCAGATTCTGATACCCTTATTCATGTTTGATAGCCCCATATTCCACAAATAATCCCATTGACTTCAGTGGATCTACTCATGGAATAAAGTACTAATCAACATAAGTAGCAGAGATCCAAATCTGTCCCTGAATGGTAGGATAGCAGTGATATAACATGGGGATGGATGCCTTAGAGATAAGCTATTTAGATCCTATTATTACTTCACGGAAACTATTGATTATATTGAAAAAATTTAAAAATTCCTGTTTCACAGCAAAAACCCGAGAGCAAAATAATAATCAGCTGCTTTTCTGGGGTTTGCTTTAAAACAAATAGTTGACATTCAGTTTCTCTTTCCATAATGTTGCAAAATAGCTGGTGGCAGTTAGTGCCCTGGTTAGCACTTATGTGGTTTATTTAGCTCACTTATCATGATAGTAAAAAGTATTCAACACCCTGCAACACTTTACAAAGCAATTGGGTCATTTTTAACCATCCTCTATCATTATAAATAACCTGAACTTATTGCATGGTTCTTTCATTTCCCCCCCGCTTCCTTCAATCCGCTACTGGGATTAGTTAATCATTTGCATCTTCTTTGGAACATTTAACAAATGTTAATTTGTCATTTTTACCTCTCTATTTATTTCATTAAGTGTCAGGATCAAATGCATTTCCGGAAGGCTATTCAGTGTCTTTCATGTATCAGTCAGTGAAGAGCTCTTCCTTTTCTCATGCAGAGCTGGTTTCTACTAAGCAGTATGAGGTCAAGAAAAGAGGTGAGATATTTTTTGCACATTGCAGGGTATCTTGAGGATAAAGACATAAGAAGTAGAAAGTTTAAATGACATATGGCATGCTGTTAAAATATCTCCATTGACGCATCTTTGATATATTTTAATGCTTGACATTCATCCAATTTGAGAGGAATTCAATGGACTTTAGTTTCACTGGCCAAGCTGTGTGTTGTTTATATAATTTATAGCCAGTCTGTTGGGCCAGAGGCATAAGGCAAATTTTCTCTGATGCATTTCAATGATTGACAGAAAGTATTAATGCTTTTTCAGTCTTGCATCTCTGCTTAGAAGAAGATTCTACATGTTTTGAAGGTTTTATTAGACTGTTTCTTTAATCTAATTTACTTTATTTCATAATGAATTGTTCTCTAGTGCATCTAAGATCTCTTACATTTCAATAAATAAGAGGTTTAAAGTGGATATTATGCTGCAAAGCTTCCTGGATATTAGGTGTGTGAACCTCAGGAGGTTGTGTGAGATTGTCAGGGAAATGTTACTAGCCTATTCTTATCATTATGATGAAAATGAATGTTTTACTTGTGTGTTAAAAGATTGTTCCTGACTTGGATTATTAGCTGAGTTAAATATTGTAAGCATGCTCTAAAGAATCTGGGAATGTAGACTTTTGAGAAACGGTATGGTCTATGTTGTCATTTTAAACATTGTAGGGGAAATTTCTGAAGGCACATATGGCAGGTAGGTGCCTAATCCCCATTGACTTCCAGTGGGAATTGGGTGCTGAAAGTCTCTAAAAATCTCCTCTTTATCTATTGCTTCATACCTTTATGGCCCAATCCTGCAGCCTGTCCTTAAACTGTGCCAGATCACCAGATCCTGTGGAAAAACCCTTGGGAGGGCGCTGAGAGGAACTTGATAGGGCTATGGAAATGCTTCCACACATCCCTATGTCATTCTGTGGGGCCTCAGCACAACCCATTTTTGAGGGCAGGGAAATGAAAAAAGTGTTTATGTAGAAACATTTGGTAGAGATGAGCAGAAGGGTTGTGGCTGCTTTTCCAGCTCATAGCCTGGGTATCAGCTAAAGGTTGAGATAGCACTGGAGGGGGCACTGATCCTGTTCTGTGGTTCTGGGTTGAGGATGTGAATTTGGTCTCTCTTAGCCCTGGTGCATTTCACCTGCTTAAATCCTGAATCCCACTCCTGAGAATAACGTTAGAGAAATCCACTAAGCAGAGTCAGAATTTTAGAGGATTCTCTAACATGAGAGCAGGCGCTACCCTGGCTGAGAGAGTCAGTCAGGGAAAACATTTGAAGGGGTACACAGCCTAGCTGATAGCTCTGTTCTCAACTCTTAGGGAGGGCCATTTATATCAGCTCGTAATTAAGCCATAAGAAGCTGGAAGAGTGGGGAGAGAAATGTAGGGTTTTGACAACATAAATGTAACTCTCTTAGTCCAGAGGTGGACAAACTACGGCCTGCAGGCCACATCTGGCTTGCGGGACCGTTCTGCCCGGCCCCTGGGCTGCTTGCCCAGGCGGCTAGCCCCTAGCCCTTCCCCTGCTGTTCCCCTTCCCCTGCAGCCTCAGCTCACTGCACTGCGGGCGCAATGCTCTGGGCAGCGGGGCTGCAAGCTCCTGGGGTAGCGCAGCTGCAGAGCCTGGCCTGACCCGGTGCTCTGTGCTGCATGGTGCGTGGCTGGCTTCAGCTAGGCGGTGCGGCTGCCTGTCCTTGTGCAGCCATGCTGTCAGCCACCAGTGCTCCAAGCAGAGCGGTAAGGGGGCAGGAAACGGTGGAGGGGGGTTGGATAGAAGGCAGGGCGTGGGCAGGGGCTAGGGGTGTGGATAGGAGCAGGGGCAGTCAGAGGACGGGGAACAGGGGGTTGAATGGGGGCAGGGGTTCCAGGAGCGGTCAGAGAGAAGGGATGGTTGGATGGGCCAGGGGTCCCTGGTGGGGGGGCAGTCAGGAGGGTGGGGTTGGATGGAGCAGCGGGGGACAGTTAGGGTAGGGGGTCTGGGGGCGGTCAGGGGACAGACAGCAGGGCGGGTGGATGGAGCAGGGGTTCTAGGGGGACTGTCAGGGGGCAAGAAGCAGGGGGAGTCAGATAGGGGGTGGGGGCCTGTCTACGCCTGGCTGTTTGCGGAGGCACAGCTTCTCCTAACCGGCCCTCCATACAATTTCTGAAACCCAATGCAGCCCTCAGACCAAAAAGTTTGCCCACCCCTGCCTTAGTGTGTGTATTCCTGTAGATCTGTTCACTATTCCATCATCTGCAAAACCGCTATTTAATAGGCAGGCTAGTCACAGACAATTATGTAATCAAAAGCTCGACAATCACAATGAAGTAAATTTGATCTCTAATACTGGACATGTCTGTGCGACTCAATATAATTTATTTATTTTTTTAATCTGTTATTTTTTTCTTTGCTGGTTTCAATGTTTCTGTTCCTGAGGGTGAATGAGCTCCCTCTAGTGTATAATTTAACATTTTTGCTGTTTGACAAAAGGCTATGTGCAAGCTGGTAGCTAAGAGATCTGATTGGGTGGGAAACCAGTGCTTTCATTAATCAGTCCAGCATCCGTGGGGGCGAGGGGTTCTTTTATTTGTAAGCAAAACACTGGGGGTGGAGGTACAATGTCTGACCATTTAAATGTATTTAAAAATATTAATTTTAGCATGCATGAAAAAGGCCAAACTAGAAAATGTCTTTAAAGATATTTTTACACCTTCAGAATAGACATAGGCTTGGTCTACACTGCATACTTTGGAATAACTACATCACTCAGGGGTATAAAAAATCCACACACCTGAGTGATTTACTTATACATCAAAAATATATATTAACAATAGTAATTTTCAACATGCATGAAAAAGGCCTGTCATGGTATAATTCCCAAATCTGGACCTTAGAGTCCAAAAATATGGGGTACCAGCATGAATTTCTCTAAGCTTAATTACCAGCTTAGATCTGTTAAACTGCCACCACCCAAAAATATATAGTGTTTTGGGGCACTCTGGTCCCCCCAAAAACCTTTTCTGGGGACCCCAAGACCCAGATTCCTTGAGTCTCACAACAAAGGGGAATAAACCATTTCCCTTCCCCCTCCTTTCTTCCTCCCGGGTCTTTCCCGTCCTGGGTACACTAGGAGATCACCGTGATTCAAACTCCTTGAATCACCACACACAGAGGAATGTTACCTTCCCCCCCATCTTTTCCCCTCACCCAGAGGCAATAGAGATTCAAGCTCCGTGAATCTAAAACAAAGGGATTCCACCCTTCTCCTTCCCTGTTAAGTACAGACTCAATTCCCTTGAGCCTCAACAAGGGGAAAAAATCAGACAGGTCTTAAAAGCAAAACTTTTAATAAAAAGAAAGAAAGAAAAGTAAAAGGTTATCTCTGCAATTTAGATGGTAAAAAGTTACAGGGTCTGTCAGCTTATAGAAACTAGAAAGAAGCCTCCCCTCAGCAAAATACAATTTAAAATACTTCCAGCAAACTACACATTTGCAAATACAGAAACAATCAAAAGACTATAACCGCTTTCCTTACTTAGAAGGATGAATTCAAACTGGAACAGGTTCAGAGACGGGCTACGAGGATGATCCGAGGAATGGAAAAACTGCCTTATGAAAGGAGACTCAAAGAGCTTGGCTTGTTTAGCCTGGCCAAAAGAAGGCTGAGGGGGGATATGCTCGCACTATATAAATATATCAAGGGGGTTAACGTTAGGGAGGGAGAGGAATTATTTAAGCTTAGTACTAATGTAGCCACGAGGACGAATGGGTATAAACTGGATATTAGGAAGTTTAGACTTGAAATTAGACGAAGGTTTCTGACCATTAGGGGAGTGAAGTTCTGGAATAGCCTTCCGAGGGAAGTAGTAGGGGCAAAAGACTTTCCTGGCTTTAAGACAAAGCTTGATAAGTATATGGAGGGGATGTTATGATAGGATCGTTAATTTGGACAATTGATCTTGAATTACCACCAGACAGGTCTGCTCAGTGGTCTGCGGGGAGATGTTGCATGCGATGGGTACTGAGTTGCTGCGGAGAACTCCTTCTTGGGTGCTGGCTGGTGACTCTTGCCCACATGCTCAGGGTTTAGCTGATCGCCATATTTGGGGTCGGGAAGGAATTTTCCTCCAGGGCGGATTGGCAGGTGCCCTGGAGGTTTTTCGCCTTCCCCTGCAGCGTGGGGCACGGGTCGCTTGCTGGTGGTGTCTCTGCAGCTTGAGGTCTTCAAACCATTTTTGAGGATTTCAATAACTCGGTCCTGGGATAGGAGTTGTATAAAATTGGATGGGTGGGGTTCTGTGGCCTGCCTTGTGCAGGAGGTCAGACTAGATGATCAGATTGGTCCCTTCTGACCTATGAGTCTATGAGTCTATGAGTCTATGAGACTGTGCAGGGAGATTGGCAAGAAAACTGGTTGCGTGGCTAGTCCCTTCCAGGACCCAGGGAGAACAAAGCCAAAACCAAAAACCGCAAACAAAGGCTTCCCTCCATCGAGATATGAAAGTATCTTGTCTCCTGATTGGTCCTCTGGTTAGGTATTGCAGGTCACTGTTTGTTAACCCTTTACAGGTGAAAGAGACATTAACCCTTAGCTATCTGTTTATGACAAGGCCAAACTAGAAAATGCCTTTAAAGATATTTTTATACCTTCAGAATAGACATAGGCTTGGTCTACACAGCTTACTTTTGAATAACTACATTACTCAGGGGTATAAAAAGGGATGTGTTTTATATGGTGAACTAGGAGCTGTGGGTGGCCGTGCAAATGTAAACAAACTGTCTGGGGCCTGCCAGTGGATTACCCTGACAGGCTGCAAGTAGCCCATGGGCCCCAGGTTGCCCACTACTGGCCTAGCACAGGGAGGCTGGGGTCTCTAGGTACTATCTCAGATCAAATAATAAATAAAGCCATGCATGGGTCCTGCATCTTGGAGCTAGGGGTTGTGAATGACATACCTCCATTCTTTGAATGAAGAACTCTTTTCTGATTTGTTTCAGAGGGGTAGCCAGGTTATTCTGTATAAGGAAAAACATTAAGGAGTCTTTGTGGCACCTTAGAGACTAACACATTTATTTGGGCATAAGCTTTCGTGAGCTAAAACCCACACAGGAGCAAATCTACTCGGACACACCCCTAGAGCCTAATCAGGGGTGTTCTATCTGCTACCCAAGATCCATAAACCCGGAAATCCTGGACGCCCCATCATCTCAGGCATTGGCACCCTGCCAGCAGGATTGTCTGGCTATGTGGACTCTCTCCTGAGGCTCTACGCTACCAGCACTCCAAGCTATCTTCAAGACACCACTGACTTCCTAAAGAAACTACAATCCATTGGTGATCTTCAAGAAAGCACCATCCTAGCCACTATGGACTAACATTCCACACAAAGATGACACTACAAGCCATTAGGAACAGTATTCCTGATAATGTCACAGCAAACCTGGTGGCTGAACTTTGTGACTTTGTCCTTGCCCACAACTATTTCAGATGTGGTGACAATTTATACCTTCAAGTCAGCGGCACTGCTATAGGTACCCTCATGGCCCCAGAGTATGCCAACGTTTTTATGGCTGACTTAGAACAACGCTTCCTCAGCTCTTGTCCCCTAGCGCCCCTACTCTACTTGTGCTACATTGATGACATCTTCATCATCTGGACCCATGGGAAGGAGGCTCTTGAGGAATTCCACCAGGAGTTCAACAATTTCCATCCCACCATCAACCTCAGCCTGGACCAGTCCACACAAGAGATCCACTTCCTGTACACTACAGTGCAGACAAGCGATGGTCACCACCCTATACGGGAAACCTACTGACCGCTATACTTACCTGCATGCCTCCATCTTTCATCCAGACCACATTACATGATCCATTGTCTACAGCCAAGCTCTGAGATACAACTGCATTTGCTCCAATCCCTCAGACAGAGACAAACACCTATATGATCTCTACCAAGCATTCTTAAAACTACAATACCCACCTGGTGAAGTGAAGAAACAAACTGACAGAGCCAGAAGAGTACCCAGAAGTCACCTACTACAGGACAGGTCCAACAAAGAAAGTAACAGAATGTCACTAGCCATCACCTACAGCCCCCTACTAAAACCTCTCCAGTACATCATCAAGGATCTACAACCTATCCTGAAGGACGATCCCTCTCTCTCACAGACCTTGGGAGACAGTCCAGTCCTCGCTTACAAACAGCCCCCCAATCTGAACAAATACTCACCAGAAACTACACACCACAAACAAAAACACTAACCCAGGAACCAATCCCTGCAACAAAACCTGTTGCAAACTCTGTCCACATAACTATTCAGGGGACACCATCATAGGACCTAACCACATTAGCCACATCATCAGGGGCTCGTTCACTTGCACATCTACCAATGTAATATATGCCATCATGTGCCAGCAATGCCTCTCTGCCATGTACATTGGTCAAACCGATCAGTCTCTACGCAAAAGAATAAATGGACACAAATCAGACATGAAAAATTGTAACATTCAAAAACCAGTAGAAGAGCACTTCAATCTCCCTTGACGCTCAATAACGGACTTAAAAGTGGCAATTCTTCAAAAAAAATCTTCAAAAACAGACTTCAACGAAAAACTGCAGAACTGGAATAATTTGCAAACTGGACACCATCAAATTAAGCCTGAATAAATACTGTAAGTGGCTGCGTCACTACAAAAAGTAATTTTCCCTCTGTTGATACTCACACCTTCTTGTCAACTGTTGAGAACAGGCCATTTCCACCTTGACTGAATTGGTCTCATTAGCAATGACCCCCTACTTCATAAGGCAATGCCCATCTTTTCATGTGATGTAATATATATACTGCTTACTGTATTTTTTACTCCATGCATCTGTTGAAGTGAGTTTTAGCCCATGAAAGCTTATGCCCAAATACATTTATTAGTCTCTAAGGTGCCACAAGGACTCCATGTTCTCTTTTCTGATCTGTTCTGCATATCATATCACATTATGTCTTTATGTAGGTGACATATTTCTTGACTCAACAAGATGTTGTATTGAATATTTTGTGGTTAGAATAAAGCTAAACTGTACAGTGGCTTTTAGCAGCTAAGCAGCCCCATTCAAGGATTGAAGCCTTGGAACCTGCATTCAGTACAGAGGCAGCTCCAGACCTCACCACGCCAAGCATGTGCTTGGGGTGGCAAGCCGCGGGGGGCACTCTGCCGGCGCCGTGAGGGCGGCATGCAGGCTACCTCCTGTGGCTTGTCTGCGGAGGATCCGCTGGTCCCGCGGCTTTGGAGGACCTCCTGCAGGCTGAGGGAGGTCCTCCAAAGCTGCGGGACCAGCGGACCGTTCGCAGGCAAACCACAGGAGGCAGCCTGCCTGCCGTGCTTGGGGCGGCAAAATCCCTAGAGCCGCCCCTGATTCAGTAAGAATGTTTACTTAATTAGCCATAATATTCTGCTCTTAGAATAGAGAGACAGAAGCAGGAACTGTTTTGTGCTTGCTTGCTTGTTTATATGCTTAAGTACCTGACAGTTTTTGTGCCTAAAACAGAAAACAGAAGTTTCGTCTAAGAGTATAATTATATAGTACCCCTCAGCAAGAAGGATTTTAAAGTGCTTTACAAACTATGACCTTGATTCAGGAAAGTACTTAAGCACATGTTTACAATTAAGAATGTGCTTAAAAGTGCTTTCATGTAGAGGGATGCTTCCTGAATCAGAGTCTTAGTATACTCTACAGCAATCACTTTAGCACTATTGATGTGCAGTCATCTCTGTGGAAGAATGCAGCGGCTACACTCCAGTGTAAAATGAGTGAATTAGGGTAGCGATCTGAAACTGAGGATTAATTTAGAAGGTCATATATTTTGCTTGCTTACTCCTGAAAAAAATGCCATGGGATCTACAGTTATTGTGAGGCAAATCATGGCCATCCATGTATGGGTCTCCTCACTTCCACATAGAATAGGGTTCAGCCACCACTGCAGCATAATTCCCACCTTGTCAGGCCCTTGAAGGTCTGTCTGCATAGTCTGAGGTCTGTGCTGGAGCAAGACATCCCATTTATTTCAGACCAATGACTAAGTCCCCCTTCTATGTGGAAGTAGGTCCTCCTCCATGCAGAATTGGCTAAGAGTACTTACTGCAGTTTTAGAGCCTGGAGGGGAGAGTTCAGGGACAGGTTTATATTCGTATGTACGAACATACATACAGGTAGGGTGAGATTTGCAAAAACATTCTATGTTGGCCCAACTGTTTCCTCTGTAGTCAATCAGAGCAGAGTTAGGCCAATGCTGAGCCCTCTCTTTAACTTCTGCCTACCCCAGCAGAAATCTAATTATGTAACCCATATAAATATTTAGCTTAGCTGTCATATTTAACTAAACTATTAATCTCCTTGTTTGTTGCCAAGTTGTTTCAGTTTTGGCAACTTCTATTTGCTCACCAGGGAAGACAGTTCACACTCCTAGGGCCAGATCCATAGCTGGCGCATATTGGTGCATGCCTGTTCACACTAGCTGAGAATTTGGCCACCAAATGTGCAAATCCATCAGTAAATAAATGAAGGAGCCATTCCTAAGAAAGGAGACAGAGTTAAGGAAATTTTAAAATATATATATTAAAACATTAATGGTAAAATAGAAATTAAGAGACAACTAGTGTCTACATTTATTGAGGAAGAGTTCCCTTCACTTATTGTATAGATGCCAAATCCTGGGTTAGGTTTTGTTGCTATCTAGTCTATTGTGGGTCAGCCATCTCCACAGTACAATTCCCTGCTCCTCCTCAAGACTCTGCAGAGGTGGCTCTGTGAGTGATGGGAGCAGATTTGATAAGGATTGAATGTATATTATCCTTCCTCTGCTGGAGGTAAGTTAGCACAAAGTGCATAAGGAGTCATTGGGAACTTAGCTGGCATAAGGCATCTGTAGTTTTGCCTGGTCTCATAACTTTTTGTGAGTGATGGGATTTAGTCTGGGGCTGAAACCAGAAGCTCCATCCCAATAGCAAATTTGAGCCCTGCCTGGGAAAGGCGACCCTTTCTGATTGGCTACCTGCCCACTTACACATTTTCTGGGGCAATGTTTAGTTTGTAATGAAAGAGGTGCAGGGGCTCAAACAATTTTTTTACATTAATAACTGATGCCTCAAGCTCAGTGGTGCCAGGGCTATGAACTGCCAAGCCTAGAGGTGCTAGGGCTCAGCCCTGGCAAGCTTGGCACAAATTAAGCACTGGCTGAGCAACTAATCAGAGCCACTCCAGAAAAAGTTCTCAGCAGCTCAAAGCCATTCGCACAGTACTGTGGAGGTAGGAGCAAAGAGCCCTGTAGCTCAGGGTGGCTCAATTCCTGCCTCCCCTTCTGTGTGCAGTGGGGACAGATAGTGCGTGTGCTCCTCCCTCCCCTGCAACACCTACTTTGGGATGGGGCAGAGGGAAGTGAAAAGCCCCTAGAGCTGCCCTCCCACATCCTGGAAGAGGGAGAAGTGACCCCCTGCAGCCTCTTATGCCTGAGAGAGGGGAATGAAGAATTCCTGGAGGAGAAGAGATGAGGAGAAGAGGGGTGGGGTGAAATTATGGGGGCTAAAGGCAGAGAATTGGCAGATGTGGGAGTGAGAGCTCCTGCAGCAGGGGCTAAAATCACCTTAGCAAATAAACTTGGGAGAGTGGACAACACTAATTGTCCCCCCCACATGCTGGGGATGGGTAATCAAGATGGCAAAAAAAAAAACCCCAATAAAATCTTAACTCATGATTTTAGGGGATCTGACCCTTGATTGTTTTTAATCTCTTGAGATTAACAAAACTGCATTTTTATGAGAGGCCCTGGGCTCCTACTGATCCTCAGATCTATACAGATTCTTAAGATCCAGAAGGTTTGTGAGTGGGCCCCATAGCCTGTTCCATAAGGTGTAGCAAGCTCTTCTTCACAGTAGAGAGATTTGGGAGGAACCTCAGAGTTTTCTACTCTTTTCGTGAGTTTTAGCCATGAAAAGGGAGCAATCCAGCCATTGGAACATAATGATCACCTACAATTCCAATGGTCTCAAGTTGCAGTGGGGAAGGTCTAGGTTGGATATTAGGAAATACTATTTCACTAGGATGGTGGTGAAGCACTGGCATGGGTTACCTAGGGAGGTGGTGGAATCTCCATCATCAGAGGTTTTTAAGGGCCGGCTTGACAAAGCCCTGGCTGGGATGATTTAGTTGGGGTTGGTCCCGCTTTGAGCAGGGGATTGGACTAGATGACCTCCTGAGGTCTCTCCAACCTTAATCTTCTATGATTCTATGAAGCTGTAAGTATTTGAATAATTCTCAGGAGCTGGCTTTAAGGTACTGATCCTGTGCTCCTTAGTCATGCAAATCTCCCATAGACTTGATTGGGACTTTTGCTAATATAAGAAGTTTTAAGGTCCTGAAATTAGGACCTGACCAAGTATTAACAAATTAACAAGTATTAACGTATAGCATAATATATATTAAATATAATATTTATAATTTCCATCCCGCTTACCAAGTTGAATGCTTAACAATCAATCATTAGTATCTAGACAGAAAAATAAAAAAGAAACGTAATAAACTTCCATATGGAGGAATCCATATGGGGAAGTAGAAGTGGGTGGCCATATGGGGAAGTAGAAGTGGGTGGCAACCTGGGCAGCAGTGATCATGAGATGGTTGAGTTCAGGATCCTCACAAAAGAAAGAAATGAGAGTAGCAAAATACATACCCTGGACTTCAGAAAAGTAGACTTTTACTCCCTTAGAGAACTGATAGGCAGGATCCCTTGGGAGGCTAATAAGAGGGGGAAAAAAGTCCAGGAAAGCTGGCTGTATTTTAAAGAAGCCTTTTTGAGGGCACAGGAACAAAGCATCCCAATGTGCAGAAAGAATGGCAAGTATGGCAGGTGACCAGCTTGGCTCTGGTGAGCTTAAATTCAAAGAGGAAGCTTACAAGAAGTAGAAACTTGGACAAATGACTAGGGAGAAGTATAAAAATATTGCTCGAGCATGCAGGGGTGTAATTAGGTAGGCCAAAAAGCAACTGGAGTTGCAGCTAGCAACAAGAAGGGTTTCTACAGGTATGTTAGCAACAAGAAAAAGGTCAGGGAAAGTGTGGGACCCTTAATGAATGGTGGAGACAGCATAGTGACAGATGATGTGGAAAAAGCTGAAGTACTAAATGATTTTTTTGCCTCGGTCGTCATGGATAAGGTCAGCTCCCTCAATGCTGTCCTGGGCAACACAGTGTGGGGAGGGGATAAGCAACCCTCAGTGATGAAAAAACAGGTTCAGGACTATTTAGAAAAGCTGGACATGCACAAGTCCATGGGTCCAAATCTAATGCATCCAAGGGTGCTGAGGGAGTTGACTGATGTGATTGCAGAGCCATTGGCCATTATCTTTGAAAACTCATGGAGATTGGGGGAGGTCCCAGATGGTTGGAAAAAAGGCAAATATAATGCCCATCTTTAAAAAAGAGAAGAAGGAGAACCTGCGGAACTACGATCTGGTCAGCCTCACCTTAGTCCTTCAAAAAATAATGGAGCAGGTCCTCAAGGAAACCATTTTGAAGCACTTGGAGGAGAAGAAGGTGATCAGGAACAGTTAATATGGATTCACCAAGGGTAAGTCATGCCTTACCAACTTGATTGTCTTCTACGATGAGGTAACTGGCTCTGTGGATATGGGGAAAGCAGTGGATGTGATATATCTTGACTTTAGCAAAGCTTTTGTACAGTCTTCCACAGTATTCTTGCCAGCAAGTTAAAAAAATATGGATTGGATGAATGGACTATAAGGTGGATAGAAAGCTGTCTAGATTGTCAGGCTCAGTGGGTAGTGATCAATGGCTCGATGTCTAGTTGGAAGACGATATCAAGCAGCGTGCCCCAGGGGTCAGCCCTGGGGCCGGTTTTGTTCAACATCTTTATTAATGATCTGGATGATGGGATGGATTGAACCCTCAGCAAGTTCACGGATGACACTGAGCTGGGGGAAGAGGTAGATACACTGGAGGGTAGGGATAGGGTCCAGACTGATCTAGACAAATTGGAGGATTGGGCCAAAAGAAATCTGATGAGGTTCAACAAGGACAAGTGCAGAGTCCTGCACTTAGGATGGAAGAATCTCATGCACCCACTACAGACTGAGGACCAACTGGCTAATTAGCAATTCTGCAGAAAAGGACCTGGGGATTACAGTGGATGAGAAGCTGGATATGAGTCAGCAGTGTGCCCTTTTTGCCAAGAAGGCTAATGGCATATTGGGCTGCATTGGTAGGAGCATTGCCAGCAGATCAAGGAAGTGATTTTTCCCTCTATTCAGCACTGGTGAGGCCACATCTGGAGGATTGCGTCCAGTTTTGGGCCCCCCGCTACAGAAAGTATGTGGACAAATTGGAGCGGGTCCAGTGGAGGGCAATAAAAATGATCAGGGGGCTGTGGCACATGAGTTACGAGGAGAGGCTGAGGGAACTGGGCTTATTTAGTCTGCAGAAGAAAAGAGTGCTGGGGGATTTGATAGCAGCCTTCAACTACCTGAAGCAGGGTTCCAAAAAGAATGGAGCTTAGCTGTTCTCAGTGGTGGCAGATGACAGAACAAGGAGCAATGGTCTCAAATTGCAGTTGGGGAGATCTAATTTGGATATTAGGAAATGCTGTTTCACAAGGAGGGTGGTGAAGCCCTGGAATGCGTTACCTAAGGAGGTGATGGAATCTCCATCCTTAAAAGTTTTTAAGGCCTGGCTTGACAAAGCCTTGGTTGGGATAATTAGTTGGTGTTGGTCCTGTTTTGAGCAGGGGGTTGGACTAGATGACCTCCTGAGGTCTCTTCCAACCCTAATAATCTATAATTCTACAAATCTTCCTTTTAAAATAAACTAATTAGCACTGTAATATTTTGCCATGGGGAAAAAAAAAAGGCTATATATCCTTCACTTGCAGAGAAAGAGTCAACTAGAGTCAGAGAGCAATTTGTGCACCTGGAATATGGGCCAAATACAATTTAGGAATAAGACCTTGTGCACGGCAGAATTAAGGAGGAGTCCTAGCTGAGAGGAGCAAGGTGACTTATAGAGGAAGGACTTCAGGGCAGTAGAAGAGAGGCAGGAGGCCCATGGGAGAGTAGGCCTTGGGCTTCTTTCTCAAGGAGTGGTGGCAAAGGGCCATGAGAAACACTGGGAGCCACAGGGAGCAAGTTCCTGTATGAAGTGAGCCTTGACAAATGGGTAAGGCCGCAGGGAGGCAGCCTTGGGTTGTTTTCCTACGGAAAAAGAGAATTACACACAAAGAACTTTGAGAGAGGCAGACAGAAGCCAAGCCTCCGGGGAGAAATTCTGGGAGATGCTGCTTGTTAAAGGAGCAGGAAAGACTTCTGCAGAGTCTGTGAGGGGGTGAAGAGTTTGTAGAGGAGTGAGCCCAAGAAGGTGTTGAGGTAGAAAGTAGTCCAGGGAGTCACAGGCAGTCTGAGGAAGTAGGCCTTAGCTCAGGGGTGGGCAAACTATGGCTCCAGGGCCGCTTACAGCCCTTCAGACATTTTAATCTGGCCCTCGAGCTCCTGCCAGGCACCAGGTTCCAGGGCTTTCCCCGCTCCCCGTGTGCTATGGCTCCACGTGGCTCCCACAAGCAGCAGCATGTCCCCCCTCTGGCTCCTACGTGTAGGGACAGCCAGGGGGCTCCGCATGCTGCCCCCACCCTGAGTGCCACCCCCGCAGCTCCCATTGGCTGGTAACCATGGCCAATGGGAGCTGCAGAGGCAGTACCTGCGGACGGGGCAGTGTGCAGAGCTGCCTGGCTATGCTTCCGCGTAGGAGCCAGAGTGGGGACATGCCACAACTTCAGGAAGCTACTTGAGGTAAGTGCCGCCTGGAGTTTGCACACCTGACCCACCTCCAGCACCCCAACCCCCTGCCCCAGCCCTGACCCACCTCCCACCCTCTGAACCCCTCGATCCCACCCTCCTGCACCCCAAAGCCTGCACCCCCAGCTGGAGCCCTCAACCCCCCACCTGCACCCCAACCCCCAGCCCTGATCCCCCTCCTGCACCCTAAACTCCTCATTTCTGGCCCCACCCCAGAGCCCAAACCCCCAGTTGGAGCCCTCACCCCCTCCTGTACCCCAACCCCCAATTTTGTGAGCATTCATGGCCCGCCATACAATTTCCATACCCAGATGTGACCCTCGGGCCAAAACATTTGCCCACCCCTGCCTTAACTGCTTGCTATAGTGTCTCTAGTGTAGCGGGAGGGCCTGTGTTCCCCTACCAACCAAGGAAGGTGGCATGAAAGCACCTGAAATAAGAGGTATAAAACCACTGATCCCAGAGTCAGGCTGAAGACCTGGCATGATGTCACTGGACTGTTGTTTATGGAATTCTGTTACCCTTTAAGGGATGGGACTGAACAGAGGCTGAGTCACACTGGGGTCACCACAAGTTTGGAGTGGCTGAAGAGAGGGAGCAACAGGGAAGAGGAGTCTGCTGTGTCATACACAGCCATGAGGGGGTACACTGACTGGCGAATCACTCTTCTGTTGAGGGAGACCTAAAATTTGGTAGATAGCACTCTAGTGCGTCTTTTAAAAGGGGAACAAAATGTTCAAAATTCCAAGAGCCTTAAATAACTATGCAATTTTTTTTGCGTGTTTGCATTAAACAGCCCCAAAATATTGGAAGAATCTTAACTCCATGTCAGTGGTGGATAATTGTAAATCAGAAATAACTATTGAAAGCAACAATGCCATAGATTCTGAGGTGGAGGGTAGCTCTAGCTCTAGCCATGATGATTAGGGAAGATATTTAGAAGAGCTATAAACAGCTTTATTCTCCTACTTAGTTTGCTGCTTTTTCTCAGACCTTACTCTTTTTTCATACACAGTTGCTTGGTCACAGATTACTATTTTAAGGCAATGGTTAAGACGGGCCTGCACAACTCGTAAAATGGTGAGGGCCACATTACTCCAAAGAAAACACCTGAGGGCCGAAACTCCCCGGCCCCGCGGAAACACCCACCCCCAGGACCTCCCGGCCCGGCGGAAACACCCCGCCCCAGTACCGCCCAATCCTGCAGAAACAAACCCTCCTTCCCCAGCGCTGCCCCACCAAAACAGCTGTGGGCCAAAAAGGAAGGTTGGGAGTGGGGAGGTGATACTTGATTTTAAATCAATCAGGGGCTCCCAACTGAAGAGGTGGCTGGGAGCCCTCAGGGTCAAATTAAAGGGCCTGGGGCTCCGGCGGCTGGGGAACCCGGAGCTTTGCGGCGTTAGGGCAGGGATTTAAAGGGCCCAGAGCTCCTGTTGCTGAGGGGAGCCTGAGCCCTTGAAATCCCAGCCCCAGCCCATTCGCTGGAGCCGCAGCTGGGATTCAAAGTGCTCTGGGCTGCCTGCAACCGCAGGGAGCCCTGAGCCCTTTAAATCTCAGCATCCGCCGGGATTCAAAGGGCACTGGGCTGCCCGTGGCGGCGGGGAGCCCTGAGCCCTTTACACCTCAGCTGCGGTTGGGAATCTCTGCAGGCAGCCCAGAGCCCTATGAATCCTGGCCGCGGCTGGGATTTAAAGGGCTCAGGGCTCCCCGCAGCAGCAGGCAGCCCAGAGCCCTTTGAATCCCGGCCACGGCTGAGATTTAAAGGGCAGCAGGCTCCCCAGAGCCTTTGAATTCTGTCTGCAACTGGCAGGGCCGGCTGTAAGAAGCGTGGGGCCCAATTCGAACATTTTCGGTGGGGCCACGGCGGTGCGGCAGGGGCTGGCTGAAGACAGGGCAGGGGGTGCAGGGCTGGCTGGAGACGGGCTGGTGCAGGGCTGGAGGCAAGGCAGGGGGTGCGGGGCTGGCTGGAGATGGGCTGGCTGCGGGCAGCGGGTGCAGGGCTGGCTGCAGACAGGAACTGCTGCAGGCAGGGTAGGGGGTGCGGGGCTGGTGCAGGCAGTGGGTGCAGCAGGGGTTGGCTGTGGGCAGCTGGTGCAGGTACAGGGGGTACAGCCCATCCTGTATGGTGAGTGCCCCCTCCTCCTCCCTCCCCCATCAGGGCAGCAGCAGCAGCCCGGGGCTCAGGGGCTATTTAAAGGGCCCAGGGCTCCCCTACTTTCACTGCCCAGCCCTGTAAATAGCTGCGGGAGCCCTGGGGAAGTGGTGGGGCTCCAGGGGATATTTAAAGGACCAGGGCAGCAGAGGCAGCTGGAGACCCCCCTCCGCTACCTCAGGGCTCTGGGGGCTATTTAAAGAAGCCAGGGCTCCCCTTCTTCTACTGCCCCAACCCTTTAAATAGCTGAGGGAGCCCTGGGGAAGTGGTGTGGCTTCAATGGCTATTTAAAGGACCGGGGTGGCAGAGGCAGCTGGAGCCCCGGCACTTTAAATAGCCCCCAGAGCCCCCCGCTACCCCAGGGCTCTGGGGGTATTTAATGGGCCTGGGGCTCCCCTTCTTCTACCGCCCCAGCCCTTTAAATAGCCACGGGAACCCTGGGGAAGCTGTGGGAGTCCAGGGGCTATTTAAGGGGCTGGGGCGGTAGAAGCGACGGGAGCCCCAGACTTTTTAAATAGCCCCCAGAGCCCCACAGCCCTACCCCAGGGCTCCAGCAGTGGTGCTCTGGTGGCAATTTAAAGGGCCTGGGGCTCCAGCCCCTGCTGGGAGCCTCAGGCCTTTTACATTGCCCCCTGGGGAAGCTAGGTCACCCCAATACAGCGCACTGGCTTTTGCCAGTACACCGTACTGGGGCTTGGGCGTGGGGCCCTCTTAGGAGTGGCGCCGATTCAGGGGAATTGGTTGAATTGGCCTAAAGCTGGCCCTGGCGCTGGGATTTAAAGGGCTCTGGGCTCCCCACCACTGCGGGCAGCCCAGAGCCCTATGAATCCTGGCCGCGGCTGAGATTTAAAAAGCTCCAAGTTCCCCGCCGCTGCCGGCAGCCCAGAGCCCTTTGAATCGTGACCACGGCTAGGATTTAAAGGTCTCTGGGCTCCCCGCCGCTGGGCAGCCCAGAGCCTTTTGAATCCCAGCCGCGGCTGAGATTTAAAGGGCTCAGGGTTCCCCGCTGCTGCCGGCAGCCAGAGCCTTTTGAATCCTGGCTGCGGATGAGATTTAAAGTGCTCAGGGCTCCCCGCCACTGGGCAGCCCAGAGCCTTTTGAATCCTGGCTGCGGCTGAGATTTAAAGGGCTCAGGGCTCCCCGCCGCTGCCGGCAGCCCAGAGCCTTTTGAATCCCGGCCGCAGGCCGCACAGCGAACCTCTGCGGGCCGCATGCAGCCCGCGGGCAGTATGTTGCGCAGGCCTGGGTTAACGAGTCTAATTGATGTTGGGACTGTATTAAAAGTCAGTGATTATATTTTTTGTGTTCTTGTACTAGTATTATTGAGCCAGATCTTCAGCTGATGTAAACTAATGTAGTCAGTGGCCTTCACTGATGTAATTTGTGAATAATTTGGCTGAAGTCAATGGAGCAACTCCCACTTCAAAGTTGCATAGGAGAGCAGAGTTTGTCCCTTAAGAGAAAAGGTTGATAGAGATAGTTGTGAGTTGTGAATCAGTGACTGGCTCTAATGCAGCGGGTAATCTCGTGTTGCAAGCTCCCATCATTTTATTGAGGGCTTGTCTACATCAGAAAGTTGCAGTGCTGGTGAGGGAGTTACAGCGCTGCAACTTAGGAGGTGTACACATCTGCAGGGCACCACCAGCGCTGCAACTCCCTGTTTGCAGCGCTGGCCGTACTCCCGTTTTGTCTCGGGTGTAGAGGATCCAGCGCTGGTGATCCAGCGCTGGTAATCAAGTATAGACACTTACCAGCGCTTTTCTTGACCTCCGTGGAATAAGCAGGTATCCCAGCATACCTGAGGAAGCCTCTGGTAATCAAGCTGGTCTCCTTCCCCGGCTTGCTCTCGCGTTCCCCGAACCCCGAGCAAGCAGGTCTCCTTCCCTGAGGTTTGCTGGGTGGTTCCGTGAACGCGAGAGCAAACCGCGGCGAAGCTGGTCTCCTTTCCCAGTTTGCTCTCTTGTTCCTCGAACCCCCGAGGAAGCAGGTCTCCTTCCCTGCGGTTTGCAGGGTGGTTCGGGGAACGCGAGAGCAAACCGGGAAAGGAGACCAGCTTCGCCGCGGTTTGCTCTCGTGTTCCCCGAACAAGCAGGTCTCCTTCCCTGCGGTTTGCAGGGTGGTTCGGGGAACGCGAGAGCAAACCGGGAAAGGAGACCAGCTTCGCTGCGGTTTGCTCTCGCGTTCCCCGAACAAGCAGGTCTCCTTCCCTGCGGTTTGCAGGGTGGTTCGGGGAACCCGAGAGCAAACCGCGGCGAAGCTGGTCTCCTTTCCCGGTTTGCTCTCGCGTTCCCCGAACCCCCCTTGAAGCCGCCAAACAGCGCTGCAGTGTGGCCACATCTAACACCACTTGCAGCGCTGGTTGCTATAAGTGTGGCCACTCTGCAGCGCTGGCCCTATACAGCTGTACTAATACAGCTGTAACAACCAGCGCTGCAAAATTTTAGATGTAGACATGGCCTTAGTCTCACTACACATGATGTTTTTTCTTAAAGCCCTGGCTCCTAGACTCATACTATTTCATGAAAATCGTAGCTTTTATTTTATTTTATTAAAAAAGGCTAGCCTTCATGATTGCAAAGAAAAGCGTGAATCCATCACTTTAAAAACTCTGATGATTTTGTAGGCTTGAGGGCTCACTTGGGGGGGAAGGATAGTTTGGTGGTTTGAGCATTAGCCTACTAAACCCAGGGCTGTATGCTCAATCCTTGAGAGGGGCCATTTAGGGAACTGGAGTAAAAATCTGTCTGGGAACATAATAAGAACATAAGAACTGCCATACCGGGTCAGATCAAAGGTCCATCTAGTCCAGTATCTGTCTACCAACAGTGGCCATTGCCAGGTGCCCCAGAGGAAGTGAAGCTAACAGCCAATGATCAAGTGATCTCTCTCCTGCCATCCATCTCCATCCTCTGATGAACAGAGGCTAGGGACACCATTTTTTACTCTTCCTGGCTAATAGCCATTTGTGGACTTAGCCACCATGAATTTATCCAGTTCCCTTTTAAACATTGTTATAGTCCCAGCCTTCACAACCTCCTCAGGTAAGGAGTTCCATAAGTTGACTGAGCGCTGTGTGAAGGAGAACTCCCTTTTATTTGTTTTAAACCTGCTACCTATTAATTTCATTTGGTGACCCCTAGTTCTTGTATTATGGGAATAAGTAAATAACTTTTCCTTATCCACTTTCTCCACATCATGCATGATTTTATATACCTCTATCATATCTCCCCTTAGTCTCCTCTTTTCCAAGCTGAAGAGGCCTAGCCTCTTTAATCTTTCCTCATATGGGACCCTCTCCAAACCCCTAATCATTTTAGTTGCCCTTTTCTGAACCTTTTCTAGTGCTAGAATATCTTTTTTGAGCTGAGGAGACCACATCTGTACACAGTATTCGAGATGTGGGCGTACCATGGATTTATATAGGGGCAATAATATATTCTCAGTCTTATTCTCTGTCCCCTTTTTAATGATTCCTAACATCCTGTTTGCTTTTTTGACCACCTCTGTGCACTGCGTGGACATCTTCAGAGAACTATCCACGATGATGCCAAGATCTTTTTCCTGATTTGTTGTAGCTAAATTAGCCCCCATCATATTGTATGTATAGTTGGGGTTATTTTTTCCAATGTGCATTACTTTACGTTTATCCACATTAAATTTCATTTGCCATTTTGTTGCCCAATCACTTAGTTTTGTGAGATCTTTTTTAAGTTCTTCACAATCTGCTTTGGCCTTAACTATCTTGAGTAGTTTAGTATCATCTGCAAACTTTGCCACCTCACTCTTTACCCCTTTCTCCAAATCATTTATGAATAAATTGAATAGGATTGATCCTAGGACTGACCCCTGGGGAACACCACTAGTTACCCCTCTCCATTCTGAGAATTTACCATTAATTCCTACCCTTTGTTCCCTGTCTTTTACCCAGTTCTCAGTCCATGAAAGGACCTTTCCTTTTATCCCATGACAGCTTAATTTACGTAAGAACCTTTGGTGAGGAACCTTGTCAAAGGCTTTCTGGAAATCTAAGTGCACCATGTTCACTGGATCCCCCTTGTCCACATGTTTGTTGACCCCTTCAAAGAACTCTAATAGATTAGTAAGACACGATTTCCCTTCACAGAAACCATGCCAACTATTGCTCAACAGTTTATGTTTTCCTATGTGTCTGACAATTTTATTCTTAATTATTGTTTCGACTAATTTGCCCAGTTCTGATGTCAGACCTACTGGTCTGTAATTGCCGGGATCACCTCTAGAGCCCTTTTTAAATATTGGTGTTACATTAGCTAACTTCCAGTCATTGGGCACCGAAGGCAATTTAAAGGACAGGTTACAAACCTCAGTTAATAGTTCCGCAACTTCACATTTGAGTTCCTTCAGAACTCTTGGGTGAATGCCATCTGGTCCCGGTGACTTGTTAATGTTGAGTTTATCAATTAATTCCAGAACCTCCTCTAGTGACACTTCAATCTGTGACAGTTCCTCAGATTTGTCACCTACAAAAGCCGGCTCAGGTTTGGGAATCTCCCTAACATCCTCAGCTGTGAAGACTGAAGCAAAGAATCCAGTTAGTTTCTTCGCAATGACCCCATCGTCTTTAAGCGCTCCTTTTGTATTTTGATCGTCAAGGGGCCCCACTGGTTGTTTAGCAGGCTTCCTGCTTCTGATGTACTTAAAAAAAATTTTGTTATTACCTTTGGAGTTTTGGGGGATTGCTTCTGCTTTGAGCAAGGTTAGACTAGATGACCTTCCAACCCTATGATTTGTAAATGGTTGAAGTTGGTAATCCTGGTAAAGCAACACTTATTTCAATCTTGATTGATATAGCTTTAAAACTCAATAATTGGGAAAATGCTTGTGTGTCCCATGATGATGGTTTAAATTTAATTTCCTGCATCCCAATTCTTTCATATATGGCTTCTACCATGACAGAACAATAGATGTAATTGGGTTTATGGACCCAAAATTAATCAGATTGAGACCTGTATTGCTATCCTTTCTTATGGGTACTAATTAATGGACATGTTCACATAGTGTTATTGCATTTTACAAAATATTTTGCATACTCATGTAGTGAATATATTGATCATTTATATAAATAAGTTCCAACATAAAAGATTAAGACTTTTCTCTTTGGCTAAATGTTCTTCTGCCCCACGTAAAACTCTGATATCCTGGTACTTTCAACAGCAATTTCAGTTAAAATGCTTCAAGAACTAGAGATTCAACACAGAAAAATCTTACTAATCTTAGTTAGTCCTGTTGAGTTTTGGCCAAATCCCAAAGTCTTTACTCAAACCAGCTTCAGTGAAGTAATATGGAATTTACCATTGAAATCAATGGCAGGTTGTCTGAGAGAGGACTGAGAACGAGACCATAGGATGTAGCCTTTTAATTTTAGTTCCAAAGCATCAATTAGAAAATGAGGAAGAGGTCTAAATTCCTATTTCTTGTGGACATGAGCTGGTGTAAGTTGCTAGAATGACTCAGTGAAATGAAACAGTTGTAGTTAGCAGGGTTTCTTTCTCAAGGATTCTTATTTTGTGAGTGTAACGTAAATGGATAAACTCCACAAGATAGAGTCCTGTGACTTGTCTTTATGGAGTCTTGCCTTCCTGAAAACATTTCCTCCTCTGTCTCTCAGATAGCTGTTCTTGTAGCCCTTCCCCGTTCCTTCACATGGGAGTGGAGATTAAATTAACTCCTTGCTCATCAGAAACCATTTACTGCCCCTGCATGCTCTCTCACCAGGGTTTCTCCAAAGACACAAGCCAACAAATGTGCTCAAATTGTGCTCTAAGAGCGTGAGAAATGTTAATTAAAAATGTGTATTTTGCTTTGGTTTTGGAGGCTGCATCCTTTTTAAGTCAAGACCCTATTCAGGAAAATCCACCATAGAATTCTTGTGTGCTTGCCACAGGAAGTCACAAAGTACTATCAAAGAATTCAAGTCCTTGACTAGAAAAGCCACCATACTAATATAAACACCGCAGCATTTGTAAGGTGAGAGGGATCCAGCAATAACAGGCACAAGTTCTTGGTCCCTACTAGTTATTGTTTAATATTGTACATGCAAAACACAGCTATAGAAAGAGAACTTTTTGCAGTGTAAATATGCAAAAGATTTAAAACACTTCAATCATCTAATTAAAGTTCTGTGGCTTCATCCACACCACTTGAAACATAAAATAATATTTTATCACATAACAAGTTCCTGTTAGCATATAGCTCCTCTCCACACCTTCCCTAAAATGCTTATGGAGCATAGGCCATGAAATGAAACTTGCAAACAAGTCATCCCCTAAGAATCACATGATTTGCTTCAGGTTTTAAGGCGGATCTTCAGTTAGAGGAGTCATTCCTAGTCATGCAGTAGTAGGCTGTAGAGCCTTCCTTTTAAACTAGGGACAGGAGCACAGATGTAAAGACAAACATGTCTTTTTTTTTAATCTGTTTGGTGGTTTTCCTGGGTGATTGCTTTGGATGTCAGCATCATCTCTGTCAATGCTCTGACAGGATATTCATCTGTCAGGAGAGCAAAGTGATCCAGATTCCTCGGGACATTCCCAGGAACTCCACTGAACTGTAAGTAAGGAAAGAGAGCTGTTGTAATTTTCAAGCAGCAGCTTTGCTGTTATCTTGCAAAATAAACTGCTGCTTGGCAAGCCAACATGCTCAGTTTTGGAGGAGTCCAGGGGTTCATGTAAGAGACTAATACCAGCTGTTTTAAAAGCAGAGCACTCTGTCGCATTCATTAAATCACCATATCCCCCTCAAAACCTTAATACTCTGTATAATAAGAGCCTCTGTTACTCTAATCTCTATTTTAACATCTTAGCTGAGAAAAGATGAGTTAAATATTGCAAAGTTTGAAAATATTGCTTCAAAAGGAATCTATTTTTTATTATTTGTATTATCCTAGTATCTAGGAAGCTAAGTTTTCCTTACAACCAGCTTTAGCATAACTGAAAATGAGTGGAATATGTACCATGTTTTGCTTGCCATAAGGAACTTTGGAAACATTTTGTTTGTACAGTAGTAACTCTCTAGAGAATTGTTGATTTGCCAAAAAGGAATTTGTGGTTTTCATGTGTAGTCATGCAGCACTTTACAGGGTTATCAGTCCCTTCCATCCACACCCCCCAAAAATTTCTGAATAAAAAGGTGATTCCCATCATTCATTGAAACACTGACTGCATTAATGATGATAAATAAAGCAAAGATTTAATGTTGTCTCAGCTAATTGCTTTATAGTTCTTAGAGTTTCTAGTTGCTTCCCCATAGGATAACATGTACAGTACTAGACATCAGATATTTTCTAATTTGGTGACAAGGCTAATGAGATAATTCACCCAAAAGCCAATATTGATCATTAAAATAAGCCGAAGAGTGTTCTCTCTTTCTTTGCTTTAAAGCAGCTGCACCATAATCAACTAATACCACAACCTAAGGTAAAATAAGCATACATGGGTAAATCCTTTAATAGTAATTATAGCAGCCAATTTGGATGGAAGAGCCAAGGCAGAATAACACAGCTGATTGTTCGCTAGCTAGATCTTACAAAACATTTTACATCTGTTATACTAAAATTATCCCACAGCTTTTGAGCACAAAGGATTTTATTTTTAATCAACAGAAGGGGTGGTCAAAATTTGTGTTAGGCACGCAGCTTAAGTAAAAGCAATTGACTGCAGTGAGACTCTTGGAAAAAATGACTAAATTAACTACAGGAAGGCAGAGAATATTTAAATCATTATACACACCAACTAGAGGGAAAATAATCCATGTACAATTTGGGTGGTCTAAATCCTTAATGAACCACACTCCAAGCATAGATAGCTAATTGTGATTTGTTTCTTTAGATTACAGTGTTAGAATCTGCCATCTAGGGACTACACAAATCCTTATATCCTTGTTTTTATAAGGAAATGGAACTCTAAAACATAAGCACCTGTTAAAGTGGGGGCTTAATAAGGAGTGGTCAGCCATTTAAGGAGTTATCATGGGATTGCTAATTAGCCAGCTTCTCAGAATGACTATTGACCTTGTGGGATGTAATTACTGAAACAGGCTATTTGGAGAAAACCTATGTATGTTTAAAAACAGTAAAGAAATGCTTTCTTCTTGAAATATTATGTATCTAATTATAGCCATGAGAGTTGGAAACACAGGCCAGACTGTCTTCTCACTTACACCAGTTTTACATCCCTTGATGAAATCTTGTCCCCATTGTAGTCAATGACAAAATTTTCATTGATTTCAATAAGGTCGGGATTTTACCCATAGTCATCCCTAATATACATCTGTGTAAATGAAAATAGAACTAGACCCTCATCATGAACTGTGTCAGAACTAGTGATGCGCAAGCCTTAAAGGTCCATGCTGTGTCAGTAAAGGGACTGTAAAAATGGCACCTTCTTACTCAAGGCACTCTTTGCTGTGGGTCAGAGGTACTGATTTAACTGTGAACTCCAACTAGCACTGCAGAATCTCAATATAGCTAGATTCTTTTCTAACCTTGCATTTCTTCAACAGCATGTAGGAGTCCAAAAGGATCCACAGTTTGGGGACCACTTCAATAATCTGAATAATCAGTAATGAGGGGTGCTATAAAAGAGGCAAATGCTTTCCTCTTTCTGCTGACATCATTTCTTTTTGCCTGGGTTCAGCTTCTGCCAGCTGCTTTTCACTCAAGTGCTGACTGTGTGAGAGAGAGCAGAAATACAGTACTGTTAATGGTTTTCCATTTTCCTCTGCAGCATGGCCACAGGTCACTTGCAGGTTTAAACTAGTGTAAATGGTGGATTCTCTGTAACTTGAAGTATTTAAACCATGATTTGAGGGCTTGGGTAACTCGGCCAGAAGGTGAAGGACGATTTCAGGAGTGGGTGAGGTTCTGTGGCCCGTAATATGCAGCTGGTTAGACTAGTTGATCACAATAGTCCCTTATGATCTTTAAGTCTTTATGAGACAGAGGATCTGGGTGTCTTCAGAATACTTCTGGCATTTCACTCTGTTGTTTCACTCGCTATCCTAATGGATTCATGTAGATGCTGAATAATATGATGAGCCCTGGGCCTCTATATGTGAAAGCTTTAGAAATGGAGGGAGACGTGCTCACTGCAAACCTGTGGGGTTGGTCCAAAAGAAAGGCCGTGAGCCATTTCAAGGTGTCTCTGTTCTACCCCAGCAGTTTCTTAGAATCAGCACAGACGTACCAGGTGATTTGTTCTAGCAGTTAAACCAAAGAAGTAATGCAGGATCAGTATGGATGTTTCCCTTTACTCTGGCAGAAAGGGGTCACCTCCTCAAGAGCAACATGTGGTATTTTGGAATCATGCCCTGACCTGAAGTTTGACTGAAAGGAAAATCTCAGACACTGGCTGCTGACAAGTGACATAAGTCTTTTTTTTTTTTCTGATTTCTTGATTACCTTATTGAGAAATGGGAGCTCAGACATTAGGAGTTGATTGTGGGCTCTCCAGCATTGCACAATGGCTTCCTCATTATTGTTTGGGCTATTGCAGGTGCTGATTCACCTCATCAAAGGAAGTGTTGACAATCTGTCAGGAGAGTTCACAAGGGTTCTGCTTTTTCTTACCATCCAGAAATGATGTAGAGGTCTGAGTCACAGGTGGTGGCCCTCATTGCAGTTATTGTTTCCACGACTAGTTCTTGTGTGCATAGACCAAATTATTGGAAGGAGAATGTTCTGTTTCCAGTTGTTTTCTTGCTGGCTTAGGAGGCCTGCCTGGATGAAATTTGGCAGGGTCCAGATTTCAAGAAGCAGACCTCCATGATGGTTTCTTATTCTTGCCTGAGAGAGAAGGTGCTCTGTTCAGGACAAAAAGATGATTCTTGCATTTCTTATGTCTCATCCAGCTGAAAAGTCTGTCCAGAATGTTGCCAGGTGTGTGTTTCTGGTGATAACCACGAGAAACCAAAGGTGGAGACTTCAGATAGAAAGTTTTAGGTTATTGTATCAAAGGGTTGGTTAGCCAGTTGGGAGACATCTCTAAAAACCAGTGGTGTCAATGAAAAGAACTCCTCTTAAATATAGGACGCTATGCTTATTGAGGATCTAAACGTTCTTTTGAAGACATATTTAACGTTTGTCTCTCTTCTTCCTGTTATTTGTTGACATTAAAATTAAGTGTGGGTAAACTCTTTAGTTTTTTTTTCTTTGTTTTTTTTAAACAGATCCTTCTTGAGATTTGACAAAATACACTTAATAAAAAGGTCTGAACCACTGTGCTTCAAGTTTTCATCTGGGAGTGGAAGTAGAAATGTAATGAAAGAAGTTACTCTTACAACAATACATGGTTCTTCTATAGGACCTTTCATCTGAGGGGAGGTGGTATCTCACAAAACTGGGTGACTGGGCAGCAAAATGACAGATGAAATTCAGTGTTGATAAATGCAAAGTAATGCACATTGGAAAACATAATTTCAACTATACATTCAAAATGATGGGCTCTAAATTAGCTGTTACCATTCAAGAAAGAGCTCTTGGAGTCATTGTGGATAGTTCCCTGAAAACATCTGCTCAATGTGCAGTGGCAGTCAAAAAAGCTAACGGACTGTTAGGAACCATTAGGAAAGGGACAGATAAGACAGAAAATATCATAATGCCACTATATAGATCCACAATATGCCCCACACCTTTAATATCATGGGCAGTTCTGGTCACCCCGTCTCAAGATTTCACCACATGTATTGTATACATTTTGAAAATCAGCATTCCAGTTTCACCAAGTGGTGTAGGATGAATCACCACTGGTAAGGAACATATTTTGACCATTTTTTCTCAAACATTTGCAAACCACAGACATTGGATTTTTCTTGCTTTCTACACAGGAGTCTTTGTACTGTTACTCAAAGCTATTTATTTTTAGACTATCATGTCAAGCTTGGGTAGGTGGCTGACTATTCAATGGTCAGACACCTTGAAATAGCAGATTCTGGATCAAGCACAAACAATCTATACGTACAATCTAACAACTTGAACAACAGCTACAAATCCTATTGTTTGCATTAGGATTTGCTATAGTATTATCTCAATCTTTAGTGTTGCAAAATTTATAAAATAAAGGCTTACACTGTCATTAGGTAATTATCATAGGATTTAGCTGTTCCCATATTTTCAACAGTGTTGGTCAGTTGCATTAAAAACAAAGTGTCTTGTGCCAGGTTACTGAGATTCAATAATGAGAAATGTAGTTGTGTGCAAATATCAATAGGGCTCCTAAAACAGAACTGACTAGCCCCCAACAGCTTGATTCTCTTCTGTCTTGCATTGGTATAAATTATAACTATCTCTAGTGAAGTCAATCAAATTACACAGATGTGAAGCTTGTGAGAGGAGAATTGGGTCTCCTGAGTCCTGTCCCAGCATGCACTAGACTCAGTGTAAAACCTGGACTAGATCATCCAGGGCTGGTCATCTTGGGCTCTTCCAAAGTCCTTCTGAGAGACCTAGAGGAACTAGATACTATCCATGGAAAAGAGGAGAGAACTGAACAGAGTACTAAACAAGAAATACAGTCATATAAGCAGAAGGTACCATGGGAGGAAGAGAGAATGAAACAGATAGAACAAAGGAGAAGATGAAAGGAAAGGCCAACAGGCCCAGGCAGAGGAAAAAGGCAAAGAAGGGAGAAGTATGTGCAGGAGCAGTAACATCAGAAGTAGAGACATTCAGTAACCAATAAGAGAAAGAAATTAAATAAATTCAGAAGGTCAAAAAAAAGAATAGAATAGTACAAAGGATAGAAAAAATGAAAGTCTAGGGAAATAGAGGGAGTTGGGGTGGAAAATTTTAAACACGAAAAATCAGATGGAGTCTGAAAAAATAAAGAAGCAAGAAATTTGCACACAAAAAATAGGAAAATAGGGTTTTTTGTGTGTGTCTAATTTCATGTTAGTGGTAAACTTACATTTTTTTCATTTTCCACTATCCCTGAAATCAATCAGAGCCCAGTCTGGAAATCAAGTTCAGATTTCTCAGTAGCAAGGATGTGTATGAAAAATACCAAATCTCACAATGGTTCTGATTCGGAACACTCAGTTCCCTGCACTTCCTCTTTTCTGGTGGCCTGAGTCCTTGCCTCAGCCTTTTAGTTCCTTTCATCTCCCTCCTCCACACAAAGTTGCTTTTGGAGTCACTCTCACCCCCATGCTTTTGACCTTTGTCTACCTTGGAATATCTAAAAATTAACTGGACTGAGCCTTAGAAAATAGACAATTCAGATTTGTCAGGGGAATGGAGTAGATGATCTAACTTCTAAATTCTATAGATGAAACCCTGGTCCCACTGAAGTCAATGGGAGTTTTGCTATTGACTTCAGTGGAGCCAGGATTTCACCCTACAATTCCCTTTCACCTTCTAATTCCTTTCATCCCAGCATTCTACCACAATCAGGTTCCATCACTCATTGAATTCCTAGGGGTGTAAAGAGAAGCATGGTCTAGAATATCTAATCTTGGCTCCAGTGCTGATTCCATCTGTGGCCCTGGGCCACTCACCTACATACCCTGCTTCAGTTTCTTCAATTGTACAATGGTGATCATCAAAGTAAGTTGCCTATTGCACAATGTTGTATTAACTAGTTATTGTTTGTAAGGTGAAAAGCCACATGCAGGTGCTACATTTTATTATCTTAATGAGTCAGGCATGTCTTCATCTCTGCCCTGAACCCTGGTGCTACTCCAGTCAAACATGACACGAGAAGTTGTACCAAAGAGGAGTTTCCCAGAATACATAGTGTATGAGATGTGAGCATACAATACCAAGGTCCAATGCAGAAACACAGCCAGGATGAGAGACCTATGAGGTCAAAGGTAGATGGAGTAAGTTGTGGTGAGGGGAAAGGGAGCAGGAAGCCTGAGAGACTTGCAAGGGCAAGATGGAAGATAGATGAATTGGAGGTTGGAGTCTGAGTAGAAAATTAATTCATACTCAGATGGCGAAGAACCATGCACTCAGAATTCATTTTCCACACAAAGTCTTCAACAATATGTATTATTTTTGCAACTTCTCCTGACTCAATGAGTCAGCAACATAGAGGATCCTGTGTAAATCAAAACAGCATGTCTTAGCATTTATTGACTGTTCTTGTTTAATGTTAAATTTCATTAATCACATCTGTCATGCCCTCAGAGGTAGCCAAGATACTTTGACAAAAGAAATCCTGATGATATCAAAATGTGAACTTTGTTAGTAGTTAGAATGGGGGCATGTAAAGTTCTAGGTACTTTTGACAGTGTTACCTTAAGTAGCATTGTCAAAAGAGACTGAGCGCTGCAAATAAACTGACAACTTACATCTGCTTTGTCTCTCAGAGGTGTGAGAAATACATATGCCTGAAAGTTATAGCTATGCTGACCTAACCCCCAATGTAGAAAATATGTCAACAGAAGAACCCCCTCCCATTGCTGTAGTGGGTGTCTAGACTGAAGTGCTACAGCTGCATAGCTGCAGCACTGTAAGTGTAGACATAGCCTCAGAAGCCTTAAGATGTATCTTCATTGAGACCTTGTCTACTCTACAGGAGCAAATCAATCTAAACTACGTAATTTGAGTTGCATGAATAGCGTTACTCAAGTTGACATAGCTTAGATCTACTTACTGCAGGGTGCACACTGCGCTATATCAATGGGAGATGCTCTCCTGTTGACTCCTCTTACTCTTTTCATTCCCATGGAGTACAGGAGTCAATGGGAAAGCAATCTACAGACCATTTAGCAGGTCTTTGACTACCGATGCATCGCTCGCCATGCATTGATCCCCTGGTAAGTGTAGACAAGCCCGTAGAGTTATACGGGAACAGCTATTCTGGAATAACTTTTCTGGAATAAGAGTGCCTTGTTCTGTATTAGCTTGATCTCTTTTGGAAGTGGACTAAGCAAAAGCAGCAAAAGGCACTCTTAATGTGGAATAAGTGTCCATACATGGAGTCTTCTCTGGCATAGCTATTTCACTTTAAATTCACACACAACTAAACTAGACTAACTTTCAGGTGTGGACAATAGGACTCAGGGCTTGATTGTCAGCATTGCAAGACCTAAGGACCACATTTTAAAAAAAATATTTAGGCACCTAAATATGCAGATAGGCACTAGTGAGATTTTTAAAAGCACCTCAATTCCTAACTTCCATTGCTATCAATGGGATTTAGGTCCCAGATTCTCAAAATTACTCAGGCATTGTGCCACTCAGCATTGCAACATCTAACCCTGGGGTAGCCTACCATCTAATGGTGCCAAGCTAGGCACTCTAGGCTAGATTCACAAAGAGATTCAGGTGCCTAAATGCTATTTTAGGCTCCAAAATCCAACATTTAAATCCTCACAAACCATTCTGCTTAACCCTATAGGCACCTTTATTTCTTAAGCACCCAAGTGTCCATCAGGGGGCATGCATGCTGCCACCGGATGCCTAGCTCACATGTAAGCCCCAGCAGATTCACAAATTAGGCATTCCTCTGCCTATCAAGCCTCTGGGGCTTGATCCAGTAGGTATGTTTTGAGGATGCCTTACCTACAGGTGGTGGTCTTTTATAGCCAGTAGCCCTAGAGCACTCTCACAGGATGTGGAAGACAAATTCAAATCCCCACTCTGATCAAGAGAAGCAAGAACTTAACCCAAGGTCTCCTACCTCCCAAGTGTCTGCTCCTCTTGGACAGAGTGTGGATTTGATCCTGAGTCTCCCTATCCTGGGTCTTAAGTACTTAACTAGCTGACCTGGTGCACCTGGCTGATGGACTAGAAAGAGGCAACTCCCTCTGCTCAGGATCCTCAGCTGTGAACTCTCTCCTGGAGTTAGGCACCTAACCTCAATCAGCCACTTAGGTAGCCCTTGCCTTAGCAGCCAAAACCCTCTGTTTGTCTTCTGCTCGTGCCTGATACCTTTTACGCTAGTCATATATTTCCCTGTGCCCCATCTGTCTTTTGTGCAGGTGTTGTGCTGCCTCCGAACCTATTGGTGACCTACACTGGGCCCTCCTGTTGTGGGAGGTAGCAGGACTGGGTCTTAGGCACGCTCAGAACATGCCTGTATGAGCGGGGCCTGGCTGGTGAGATAGGTGCTCCCTGCTTTTTTTGAATATCTCGCTTTGGGAGTTCCGGGGCTTTGGCTTGAGCTAGGCATCAGAGCTGCTCATTAGCTGGGGTGGAAGGTGTCAAGGCTTTCAAATGGAGATGATCAGAAACCTCGGTGCCTTGGGGACTTAGGCACCTGCAGGGTGAGCAGGCATCTGAGAAGCAGTTTTGAAAATGTCAGTGGTGCCTAAATGATGCACTTAGAACCTAAAAAGGCTGATAGGAACCTACATACCTTGAAGGATTTGGGCCTACATGATTTGGAAAATCCCACTAGGCACCTCTATGAATCTTTAGGACCACCTAGGGTTTTCAGGTGTCCAGTTTTTTTACTAGAATGCCAGGTCAGAAAGGGTTCCGGTTGGCACTGCTGACCAGGCCATTAAAAGTCTGGTCGGTGGCACAGCGGGGGCCTGGGGTTAAGGCATACTCCCTACCTTCCGTGGCTCAGTGTGACTCCCAGAAGGGGCAGCCAAGTCCCTGTAGCCCCTAGGCACATGGGCGGCCAGGGAGGCCCTGTGTGCTGCCTCTGCCTGAGTGCTGGCACTGCAGCTCCCATTATCTGGGAATCACAGCCAATGGGAGCTGTGGGGGCAGTGCCTGTGGGCATGGGGGCTGTGCATGGAGCCTCTCTGGCTGCCCATGCACCTAAGGGCTGCAGGGACCTGGTGGCGGCTTCCTGGGAGCTGCTATAAGTGCTGCTGAGACCCCGCATCCCTGCCTGCACCCCAACCACCTACCCCAGCCTGGAGCCATCTCCCACACCCATAACCCCATTTTTGGCCCCATCCAGATCCCATTCCACCAGCCTAGAGTGCATATAGCCCTGCCCCAGCCTGGAGCCCTCTCCTGCACCCTAAAACCCTCATCCCTGTCCCCACCCCAGAGCCTGCAGCCCCAGCCAGAGCTCTCAGGCCTCCTTCCCACACCCTAACCCCCATCACAGCCTGGTGAAAGTAAGTGAGGGTGGAGGAGACCGAGTAACAGACGGGGGCGAGCAGGGCAGTGGTAGGGCCTCAGGGAAGGAGCGGGGCAGGAGACAGGGTGAAGATGCTCGGTTTTGTGTGATTAGAAAGTTGGCAACCCTATATCCACCCCTAAATAACTTTAAAATATGAGTCTCATTTTCAAAAATGACTTAGGTACATAGAAGCCTAAATCCATTCACTTTCAATGAGACCTAGGTGCCTAATTCCCTTTTTAACATGGGATTTAGTCATCTCATTGATTTTAGTAGGAGTTAGGCATCTACTCAAAAGGTATGTATCTGGACTTTAGGCCTTGCAACACTGGTCCTTTTGTGCTCTTTAAAGTTTTACCTTAGTGTTTTGAAATATTTACTAGATATTTAAGACTCCTAAATATTTTACTATTTCCAGCAATATTTCTGAAACTAGATACATGGGAATCCCTCAGACAGGGTAGAATCTTTTGAAATGGTACACATTTTTAAAGGGCCCACTGAAACGCTCTTGAAAAGTAAGTGTCATAGTTGTGACTAATCCACGCAGGATAATCACCTACTACTGCAGCAAACTATGGAGTTATTCCTTTAGTTTAAGTTGCGATGCTGAAGAGTTCACATTATTTTGACATGTTGTAGGGGCCCTTAGAAGTGCATTGGAAAAGTATCAGCAAATTAAATATTTACCATCTTTCATCTATTTTTCTTATTTCTAAGAAAAGGAAAAAACAAACAGTTTCTAGGAAAACTAGCTAAAGTAGAAACACTAAATAGTGAACTGCGTAACAGCTTTGAAAATCTGAAGTACTTGGGACATGTCCACAGTTAACTTAAATTGACATTTTCACCAGCTGAGGATCAGGCCCCCTGTCAGCTGTTCATTGTGGGAGACTGCTAACTCTTAACAGCAGCTGTTGGTAATGATTAATCTTTGTGCCAAAATAATCGTATAAAAGGTATGTGCTATTTTTCATAATGGTGTATATTGGTTTTGCCTTTGATGGGTAAACACTGTAGTAGAAATGGTCACATTCTTTTTCAGAACTTGACCTTTCCAGACAAAACATGTAAATTATTTTACATTTTTTTCCTCTCATTTGATTAGACTGCACTCTGTAGTGGTAAAATTTAGGTCATTAAAATATCAAGTCATACGTCAGATTCAAGCCTGGATTTCACAAAAGTTCTGAGAATATAGAAAATTATTCTTCCTAATTGCTTTGCAATTACGTTAGCTTTAATAAGGAGTCTTATTGAGCCATCTGTACTCAAGCATATAAATTTGAATCCAATCCTGCAATCCTTGCTAAGGGCCAGATTTAAAAAAACATATTTAGCCATTGGAACTCAGCATTGCAATCCTAACTGATTTAGAAGCCTCAATCTCATTTTCAAAAGGGATTTAGGCCCTTGGCAACCTAAATCCCATTGATAATCCTAAATCAGATAGCCATTGTAATATGGAGCATAGCAACACCTTGGCCTTTGTTCTTATACTCATTGCTTCACTGAAATCCATGCGTGAGTAAGAGTTGCAGGAGCATGGAGTTCAAGATTTACTTGATCTCTTTTCCTTTCAATCTCTTCCAATATTTATCTTCCCAGTCTCCAGTAGAATTCAGGTCCATTGCTTGTGGAATCAAGAGCAGAAGAACTCTCAATTTATGTATGTGGCCAAAAAGCATCGCAACCTGTTCTGTACAAATGCTGACAGAAGTGTTAGAAGAATCTTCCAATTCCAGAAAAAAATTTGGAATATAAAAATGCCTAAAGAATCCCTGGCCCAATAACGATGTTTCTCAAGATCAGACTCAGAAAGCATGCTATTTTCTAATGGGATGAATGCTGTGTATCTCATCCAATTTCCCCAAAAACAAATGCTCCAGACAGATAGAACAGTCAGTAATTAAACTCAGAAAGAAACATCACAAAATGTTTCTGGAAACAGAACTCTCTGCTCAAATTCTCTGGAGAAGGAGGAGGGAGGCAGGGGTGGGGGAGGGAACACTATTTACTGTAATGCTTTGAAATGTTTTTAAATGAAGCTCAGAAAACTTTCGGTTTGAGAACAAGTGGTGTTAAGGAATGAAAATGTTATTGAGAGGAATGCGGGAGAAAGAGGAAGACACAGTTTTGTTCAGAGCTAGATAAAAGGGCTTCTGATGTACTATATGCACATTCCAAACATAGCATGAAAGTGAGGATCCTGCAAGAAGGGGACGAGGCAAATGCTTTGCATTTTGGTTTCTTTTGGGAAATGGGGAAGAGGGTGGCTTGGTTTTCTTGTTTTGTTTTTAAGCTGGTGACCTAGGAGGTAGGCAAGGGAGATAGAACAACAATTATATTGAACTTTTTTTGTTTTCATATTTGATAAAGTCACCAAGGGAGGGTGCAAGGAGAGGAGAGGGGTGCTGTCTTTTTTTGTAACTGAAATATTCTCTTGAGAAAATGGGTGGAGAAAGGAAAATAGTTAAAAATACCATTTTAAAAATTAATTTAGAGGAAGACTGTCAAGCTGGCAGGTTAAGAATGTGACCGGCTTTCTTTATATACCTCTTTGAAGTCCATGTCATACTTGCCCTCTGTAACAACTCCTGATATTTATCTGGAGATGGGCCTGGTCCTCTCACCGTTTTACTCTCCCTCTCCCCCACACCACATAGCTTGGCAAAATTAGGATCTGGATCTTAACTTCAAACTTTGGATTCATCTGATTCCTTGCCTCCCATTTCATCATGTGACAGATACGTGCATTATTGCTTTCAGGGCTCCAGCAAATATACTTGGAAAGATATCAGAGGGGTAGCCGTGTTAGTCTGTATTCACAAAAACAATGAAGAGTCCAGTGGCACCTTAAAGACTAACACATTTATTTGGACATACGCTTGTGTGTGTGTGGGGGGAACAAACACTTCTTCAGATGCATGGAGTGAAAATTACAGATGTAGGCATCAATATACTGACACATAAAGAGACCTTACAAGTGAAGAATCAGTGTTAACAAGGCCAATTCAGTCAGGGTGAATGTGGTCCCCTCCCAATAACTTGTGAGGAGGTGTCAATCCAAGAGAGGAAAAATTGCTTTTGTAGTGAGCTAGCCACTCCGTCCCTATTCAAGCCCAAATTAATGGTGCTAAATTTGCAAATGAATTGTAGCTCTGCAGTTTATCTATGAAGTCTGTTTTTGAAGTCCTTTTGTTGAAGGATAGCTCTTTTTAAATTGGCAGTGAGGGGGTCCTTCTGGTCCGGGACCCGCAGCCAAAGTGCCCCAATTGAAGTGAGATTGAAGTGAGATTGAAGTGTTCTCCTACTGGCTTTTGTATGTTACCATTCCTGATGTCTGATTTGTGTCCATTTAGTCTTTTTTGTAGAGACTGTCTGGTTTGACCAATGTACAGGGCCGCCCAGAGGGGGGGACAAGTGGGGCAATTTGCCCCGGGCCCTGCAGGGGCCTCCACAAGAGTTTTTCGGGGCCCCTGGAGCGGGGTCCTTCACTCGCTCTGGGGGCCCCGGAAAACTCTCGTGGGGCCGGGGCCCCCAGAGCTTCTTCCGCTCCAGGTCTTTGGTGGCGGGGGGTCCTTCTGCCCGGGGCGGAAGGACCCTCCCCCCCCTGCTGCTGAATTACTGCTGAAGCAGAACCCGCTGCCGAAGTGCTGGGTCTTTGGGACACTTCAGCAGCGGGTCCCGGAGCAGAAGGACCCTCCCGCTGCCGAATTACCGCTGAAGCAGGGGTCCTCCACCACCAAAGACCCCAGGCCCCCTGAATCCTCTGGGCGGCCCTGCCAATGTACATGGCAGAGGGGCATTGCTGGCACATGATGGCATATATCACATTAGTAGATACAGGTGAATGATCCGCTGATGGTGTGACTCATGTGGTTTGGTCCTCTAATGGTGTCACTAGAGTAGATGTGGGGATAGAGTAGGCAACAGAGCTTGTTACAGGATTTGGTTCCTGGGTTAGTGTTTCTGTGGTGTGGTGTGTAGTTGCTGGTGAGTATTTGCTTCAGGTTGGGGGGCAGTCTGTAAGCGAGGACTGGCCTGTCTCCCAAGGTCTGTGAGAATGAGGAGAGGGCTCTGGCTGGGGTTGTGGGCTATGGGGTGGGGCTGCAGATGAAGGTTTGGGGTGCAGAAGGGTGCTCCTGACTGGAGATGAGGGATTTGCGATGTAGGAGGGTGCTCCAGGATGGGACTGAGGGCAGCAGGGGGTGAGGGGAGGGGGAAAATCAGGACTGGGGCAGGGGGTTGGGGAATGGGAGGGGGTGAGGAGTGCAGACTCTGGGAGGTGCTTACCTCCGGTGGCTCCTGGAAGCAGCAATATGTCCCCTCTCTGACTCCTATGCATAGTGGCAGCCAGGGGGCTCCGCAAGCTGTCCCTTCCACAAGCACCACCCCACAGCTCCCATTGGCTGAGAACTGTGGATAGGAGCATGTGGAGCCCCCTGGCTGCCCCTAGACATCAGGACCACCAGGATCCCTTTTCTGACTGGATGTTCCGGTTGAAAACCGGACACCTGGTTACCCTACAGTCAAAGGAGAAATGTCTTTCATGAGGGTACGCACACAGTCACAGATCAATGGCGGAGGAGAAATAAAAACCCAGTCAGTGCACTAATCTCTAGTCTACACTCCTTTTGCAATATATTTGTAGGGCTTTTTAAAGTACCTCTTGTACTTTTATATACCTTTATAATAACTTTTTTCATCATAGAAAAGCTTTATACTTAGTAGCATGGAATGCATACTTGCTGTCATGTGTATCCTAAATAATATAGTACAAAGTCATAGCTTAAATTTGTAATATCCAAGTGATGCATATATTCTTCTGCTCTTTTTTCCTAAAATTTATTTTTATTGACATAATTCTGCATCATCACCTTTTCCACTTTCGTCATTTCTATACTTTTTCTTATATCGGCTTCTGTCAGTTTATTAGAAGAGCAACATTTCAGAGTACTGTTAAAGTTAGTAAATTGAAAGACAGCTGAGGCAGAGATTTTTTTTTCCAGGCATTTCAATTACAGATAACTGATAGATCAGTTATGGTCACCAGGACTGCAGATAGCTTACTAAGTTGACGGATTTAGCTGTTGTATAGGAGATACTTTTTGCATAAGTTTAGCTTTTATCTCTCTGTGCCTCTCTCTCCTCTACTATATCCCTTCATATATAGATGAACTGTATGTGGAAATAGATATCTACAGTATATTTATATAACATAGTAAGTCTAATTTTTCTCTAGCTCATGTCACTCTTACACCAGCTACTGCTGTTTTACATGTGTGCAAAGAACATATATGGGACCAATCTGCAAAATTTAGATTGGGTTTTTGAACACCGCACCTGCAGAGTTAGAGGGTCTTTGGATCCAGAGACTTGGTTTGAGTGCTTTACAGAAATAGAGTGCAACCTCAACACTCAGTCTCATTGAAAATGCCTATCAATCAATAGTTTTAAAGACCTCCACTCCAACCACTGGCACAGTATAGAAGGGAACTGCCCTGTAGTTTAAGGATTGTGGAGTCCCAACACTTTATGCTTGCCATTATGTTTGTCTGGCAGAGACATGAACGCAGTCTTGAAGAAATGCTTTCACACACTGGTAAACAGGGAGGCCACATTTTTGTTCAAGGTTTTGAATCTTTTTTTCCCCTTCAAGCTGCCAAGGAATGGCCTTGGTTCTAGTATAGATTCAGCTGCTTAATGTCCTCCAAGTTGAAGGAACGCAGTGGTGGTTATCAGCAGAAATAGGGAATAAGGCAGGGGGTGCTTCAGAGCTCCACCAGGAGTCTCCTTGAAGATTTTCTACAGTCCATGGAGTGCTTGTTAACATTTCCTTTGGAGAGATGGGAGTCTTTTCCTTTCACTGCCAGTGCCTCGCTCTTTAGCTTTAGTGCCTCCACCATGCTCATTTTAGAAACTATCCTAAACTACAATATGCTGGTTTCAAACATCTATTAGCAATAGATTAAATTCTCAATCCCTTCTGCTTAAAAGTTGACTTCAGTGGGCTTTGGATCAGGCCTTAATTTTCTGTACAGTATATGCTATTTTTGCATATGCACTCTATAGAATCACATGAAGGCAGAGCACCCAGACTCCATGCTGGCCTAAATATGGTCCTTCCAAGTAGGGTTTTCGCTTTACTGTGTCACTGCAGCCACTTTCAAAGTATAAGGTCAAGGTCAAGACAGCTGACAAGTCCCTTTTTTATATAATGTAGCTTTGTATTGAATTCATAGTCGCACCTCTTATACCAATCAGACTAACACCACACATTTCCAAGATACATTCAGCTGGTGCAAATTAATCCTAGAATTCTTGGGGTTGTTTTTCTTTGTCACTCATTTAAAAACTCAGTCTTAAATTAAGATGATGGTGATTTGAAACATGCTATCAAAAAGGTGCCCAATCAGCCAATAAGCACTGTTCTCTCCCTATCCCCGTTCCAAATACTGAAACAGTAAGACTCATTAGATCAGATGCTAGCTTTGCCAGCAGAAATGGGTAGGCAGATGCAGTCTGTGTATTTGTAGGGTTGACCTTGAATGAAGGAGAGCAATGCAGAAGTATAACAGTTAAAAGAACACCTACAAAGCCAGCTTAGACAATTAAGTTTATTCTCTTTCTGTTCTTTACTTCAGTGTTTCCTCTGAGTACTCTTAGTCTTAAATAATTCAGAACAGGTGACCTAAATATTGGCTTGGTGAATTGTAATAACAATGGCACTCACACAATCAGACTACTGAACTGCTGCAATAGTAACAATCTCTTAAACACTGCAGTATGATAAGCAAGACACTAGGAAATAAACATCCTTTATAAGTGACAGACTCACAGTGCTATGTTCAGTTTCTTAGTACAGCAAAGTATAGCTTGTTTTCTTTTGTGATAGTCAAGAGACGGAATGACCTTCTCCAGTGATATTTACTGTAGCTACCATTTGACTAAAGTATTTCCAGCAACAAATTGCATATAGCTGTAAAATAAAAAAGATACTTAGATAAAAGTAGTGAATTGCTGAGCACTAAGACTACCCCAATGCTTCAGAGATGGTAAATTAATTCTACTTAATGTATTCAGAAAACTCTAGCTACTAACCAAACAGTATATTTTCTCAAGTGAGTAATCAACTACATAAATCCACAGCACTTTCATTCTTTTTGCAAATCCAGCTAATCATTTAACTCTTGAGCAAACTATTCATCTCACAAAACAGGGCAAAAATATACAGAAATTCAGACATGGTATGAAACTTCATAACACCTCTGAAGAAAGTTTGTTTTTTGAAATATGGATGTATACATGAAACTTCACAAAGAAATTTCAAGAATGGTAGTGACGTAGCCTTTCCTTTTTGCAGGTATTAATGAAAAACCAGAATTCCCAATGCAAAACGAGGCCCTGTTGAGTATGAGCATTTTGCACCAAAGACTATCAGTTAGATAATATGTACAGTACCTAATGTACAGTTCATTTGCTGATTGTGGATACATTCCAATAAGTTTGTAAGGTCAACAGTTTTTGGTATAAACTGTTGATATAAAGTGATGTTCAAGTTAAAATATTCCAGCTCAGGATGTTTAGGTAGAAGGGTTTATCTTTATGTCATTAAATGGCTAAGCTCTGTATCTATTATTCAATCTCGCATACAGTGCATAGAGTTATCCAAAACTTATTGCATTGAAAGCAAGGTCTCCTATTGATTCTATTGGGATCAGGCCCTAATACAGGGCTATTACTTTTACTGTAATCTTAAGGTTTGGTAATCAGCACTGACATCTAGGCTAACACAAGAGGCTGAGTTGTGCCAGCATTGTTCTCACATGAGTCATCAATGGTTTTGTCTATAGGCTGAAGAAAACATTAGATGAAGCTAAATTCTTATACAAATTAGACCCCTTTAATTATTCTCTATCTCAGCAAGTTATTGCTTTTTTAATTAAACAACCTTCTTTTGAATGGCAAGATTTACAGCCCTATATTTCTATTCCTGCTGGTAACGTGTGTGGGGTTTTTGTGTTTTGAAATTCTAATAAGAAATATTGGGGAGGAAAGGGGAAGTTCCAAATATCATAATACTTAATACAGAATATTATGTTTTACTAACTGCCTTCCAGCTGAGCAGCCCAGATAAGCCACTGATCTCCAGCCCATCTAATTTGTTTTTTTCCCATCATTTTTGTTGTCTTGCATCCAATAATTATTACAGTGTAAGTGACACTGCTGGGAAAATCAATTCTTCCTGTCTGAATATGAAATAATTTACACTGCACTTGAATTATAATTGGTATTTTGCTTATTTTGCTGGAGTTTTAGCCAGAATATAGTTAACCTCTTGTTTCTGCTGGAGTTGAGTGAGTTCTATATCTGCTGGCAAAGCCACTGCTTGCCATAAAACTTTATGAAATCTGCCTCAGATTGGATCACAATAGAAACCACTTATGGATTTAAACTTAATTTTCTGTCAAATGTTCAATATTATGTCCTTGAAGATATATAAGAAAGAAGCCTGTTATGTAAAAGGCTTCTGGATAGCTACTGGGAAGAATGAAGGACATTCTACAGTTGTATATAGGTTCCTATACAGTGTTCATCATCATAGTATCTGAGTACTTTCTAGTAGTATATTATACAATGTAACTTACATCTGTCACGTGTTTGTTCTGTTATTGTAAGGGTATTATTCACCCTTCACTGTTTATCTATAATTCAGCCACAACAATGATAGAGTATCTTATGTACTATTTATGGGCACAAATCCACATAATTCATGCCAGCCATTTAACCAGAGACTGACTAGAAGCTAATAGTGGTGATCAGTGTCTTGCACAGTTCGTCCACCTCTGGGATAGCATGTGGCCTTCCAAAAATCTCTGCATTTATACTATATTTGATTGTTGAAGTGTATTCAGGGCTGGCAGTTTACATTTTGTTTGGGGAGGCAGCTATAAATATTTTTATTTTTTTAAAAATATTTGGTTGTTTCATATAGTATTTTCATAATAAAATTAATGTCATGTACTGTGTATGTGTTACAAAGCAAATGATCAGTGTGTTTGTAACAAATGAGGGGCCTGGACCAAACTAAACCTCCTGATCTATACAACCTCTAGTTTCAAAGTGTTTGTAATCTGGATACAGAATTTTCTTTTTTTTTAACAGCAGGTCAAAAACTTCAGTATAAAAGTTTTTTTTTCCACAAAATGTCACTTTTGAAAAAAGGTTCCTCCCTGCCCCCCCCCCACCCCTGCAACAAATGAAACTTTATGTGCAAAAGAACTTGAGCTAGCTCTACAAATTTACCTGGGACCCATCTAGGGTGACCAGGTGTCTGGTTTTCAAAAAAGGACCCTGGTGGCTCCAGTCAGCGCCGCTGACCAGGCTGTTAAATGTCTGGTTGGTGGTGCTGTGGAGCTAAAGCAGGCTAGTCTCTACCTGTCCTAGAGCACTGTGATGTGCCCTGGAAGTGACCAGCAGGTCTGGTTCCTAGGCAGGGGGTTACAGGGGCACATGCGCTGCCCGTGCCCCAGGCACCAGCTCTGGACTCCCATTGGCTGGGAGCTGGGGTGGCGAGAGCAGCGTGCGCAAAGCCTCCTGCCCCCCACCCCTTGCATAGGAGCCGAATCTGCTGGCCAGTTCCAGGATACAGCACAGTGCCCCAGGACAGGCAGACAGCTTGCCTTAGCCTTGCCTCGCTGCTGACCGGGAGCTGCCTTAGGTAAGCCCGCACCCCAAACCCCTCATCCCTGGCCCCACCCCAGAGTCTGCACCTCCTCCTGCACCTCAACCCCCTGACCCAGCCCAGAGCCCCCTCCCACATCCTGAACAGCTCATCCCCACCCCAGAGTCCTCACCCCCTCCTGCACCCCAACCCCCTGCCTCAACCTGCAGCCCCCTGCCACATTCCAAATCCCTCAGTCCCAAACCCCAGCCTGGAGCACTCTCCTACACTCCAAACCCCTCATCTCTGGCCCCACCCCAGAGCCCACACCCCCAGCTGGAACTCTCACTCCCTCTTGCACCTCAACTCCCTTCCCCAGCCTAGAGCCTGCTCCCACACTCTGAACCCTACATTTCTGGCCTCAGCCTGAGCCTGCACCCCCATTTAGAGCCCTCACCCCCACCCCAACCCCCTATCCCAGCCCAGTGAAAGTGAGTGAGGGTGGGGGAGAGCGAGCCACTGAGGGAAGGGGAATGTAGTGAGTGGGGGTTGGGCCTTGGGGAAGGGGTGGGACCTTGGTGAAGGGTCGAGGCTAGGTTGTTCAGTTTTGTGCCAATAGAAAGCTGGCAACCCTAGTGACTCATCCCTAGTTTGAAATCTCTGCACACGAAAACATAGAAAACAAGAAAGACTGATGCCTGCAAGCTCTGCCTCCTTACAGAGAATTGATCATATTTTATTTATTTACACACACACACACACACACACACAAACACACACACACACACACACACACACACACACACACGCACACACGTTCTTCCAGTAGTTTCAAAAGATAATCCCTGCTCACCTCTCCTCTGGACCTGCCTCCTTCAGTGTTCTTTTTCCAAACTGGTATGTGCTTAATTGTTTTAGTCTAAGTATGTGAGCAAGAATCAGCACTTCTGAGCATCTATTCACATATGTAATCCAGGACACATTTTAGTGTTTTAGTTCTGATTTTTTTCCCTTTACTCTTAGTAATGATTCTGAATTTTCCTTCAGAGCAAAGGATTGAATGTTGATTATTCTATAATGGGGGGAAAAAACTTCTTTAGGGATTTAATCCCTGTGCTTTGTGTTTATTCAATCCTCATGCATGCACTCCTGTTCAGCACACAGTCCCACCAGTTGTCTACCCAAGTCCACATACAACATCCCTCTTGAAACACCCACAAGCTGCAAGGGGGACCTTCATGGCACCTCATTCTCCAAATGATAGGCTTGTACTCTTTGACATCAAAGCTAAGGCCTTGATCAATTTGGTATCTGTGCTTCAGCTCTTCTCCATAATTTGAGGTTACTGATTATATTTATTGACGTAAACTTGATAAACCACATTCTATATACTACTCTATTTTTTTTCTTCCAGACCTAGTAGCTGTAGGCAACTGATCTGAAGCTAATCCATTTTCTTCTGATTTATTTCACTTTGTTGTCAAATTGATTTTTGTTGTTTGTCTCTTAGAGAAAAATCTTGAATCTTACACCTTCATTGGATCTGAAAGAGTATGGACCCCTTCTGGTTCTTTCAGTGAGCTTATTACAGAAACCCAAGATTGACAACTGTGCCCTGTGGCACTAGCCTGATTCCTACACCTTTCTCTTCTTGCACATCCCATTGCTGGTCTTTTGGATTCCCTCCCACCTCCACATATCTTTAACTGATGACACTGGGCCAAGTTCTAAACTTAACGATGAGGGCATAACTACATTCAAGTCAGTGAAGTTAATACACATTTGCACTGAGGTCACCAAGCACAATGTGGCCCATTGTTGATTTTCTCTACCCTCTATTGGGGTAGTGTCCCTATTCAGGAAAGCACCTAAACATGTGCCTAAATCCTATTAAAATTAGCCCTTATTTGAATTATGGGACTTGTGCATATACCGAAGATGCTTTCTTGGGCTGAAGTTTCTCAGTAGAGGAATTCCACTACTGCCAGCAAGGGCTGGATATTACTGATCTAAAAATAAACATTTTTCAAAACTGATAAACAGATAAGGCTCTTGAAGTAAAAATAAATAAATTAGGACTGATTAATCAGTTAACTCATGTGATTAACTCAAATTAATTGCAATAAAAAACAATCTTGGTTATTGTACTTTTATTGCACTGCTAAACAATTGAAATTTAATACATATTTTGGATTTTATTTCTACATTTTCATATATTGTATTCTGCGACATGCATCCAACGAAGCGGATATTCACCCACGAAAGCTCATGCGCCAATACGTCTGTTAATCTATAAGGTGCCACAGGACTCTGCTGTGTCATAATTAAAATCAATGTATATTTTTATTACAAATATTTGCACTGTAAAAATGGTAAACACACAAAATAGTATTTTTCAGTTCACCTCATACAAGTACCATAGTGCAGTCTCTCTATAGTGAAAGTGCAACTTACAAATGTAGTTTTTTTGTTTGTTTGTTTGTTTGTTGCATAACAGCACTCAAAAACAAAACAATGTAGGCCCTGAAGTTCTACAAGTCCACTCAGTCCTACTTCTTGTTCAGCCAATCATTAAGACAAACAATTTTTTTTTTACATTTAAGAAGAGGGACCATTATCTCCTATATTTACAGTGTCACCAGAAAGTGAGTGTAGGCATTTACAAGGCACTTTTGTATTTGGCATTGCAAGGTATTTACATGCCACATTTATTTCAATGGAATCCATAGCTGTATAACTATGGGCAGAATTCCGACTGGCTGTTATTATGTAGAACACATAGTACAATGGAGAATTGATCATGATTAGTATATCTAGGTGTTACTGAAATAAAAATAGTACATAATACTCTGACCCTATACAACTCTTTGCTAAGCACTGTACCCTTGATTTAAATTATTAGGCCATTTTCTTGTAACTGAGGTGAGGTTTGATGTCTTGCTTCCTGATATCTCCATTCATTCATGAATATATAGTAGGTACTGCATTAGTGTCTTTTCTAATCTTCATCCTATTGGACAAATTCCAAATGCATTGGTCAGTTAAAAGTTTATTGAGAGTTTTCTGCTTGAGAGAGGATATCAGGGTTGGGTCTGCTTCTATTTCATCTCTTGACTTGTGTCTCCCACAATGTCACATCTTCTTTCCATAAGAAGAATTCTTGGATTAATACCATCTGCTTCTTGTGATATACTGCAGACAATTTGCTCTGTGACTTTCTCCTTAAAAAGACTTCAGGCTCTGATTTCCCATGAAAAGTGCCACAATCACATGCTGATTGTACAGAAAATAAGGCTAGATTTCTTCCTTTACTAAACACAAGTTGATAAAACTCTTCTTAAACTAGCAAGCCCTCAAACATTACACTTTGTATTTTAAAATTGATACTAGTCAATGTGTTACAGGCAAGGAAAGATATCATGAATATTTGAGCTATGCCAATAAGGATCCCAATGAGGATTTAGGCTGTTAGCACTTCTTTGCTTCTGTCATACCTGGGTAGCACAGACATAGCCCTTGATCATATTTAAATATATGTTGATAGCAACTATTGTAAAATGTATCTAGGATATGAAATGAAGCTGAAGCATTTCAGCTTGTTTACAGTGGGATCCTGCCCAAAAGCAGCAAGAATGGGATCCTGCCCAAAACAAGAGGTACAGGGCACTCCTTGCAAAACAAAAAGGTATCACAGTTGTAGATGGATATACAAATATACAGTAATTTATTAGTTCACACTATATTGCTTTAGTTAGACCAGTGCTGTAACATGCATCCAGATCTTTGCTTATAGATCCAGATTTTCTTAAACCTTACTTTTTTTGGTAGGCACGTTCAATGAGTTGAAATTCTTGGAGTGTTGCAGACTTTGCCCTGCATTTCCCTTTGGGAACTAGGCTACAAGCCTGGAATGGGTGCTGGAGATCAGGATTGAGTTCTATTGGCAGAAGTTTATAGGGCACTGTAGCAGGGTCCTGTGCTGAGGACAAAGAAGATGTTGGGAGAAGGCCATGGGGAAGTAGCCCAGGGAGTTGTAGCTGTTGCGCAACTGTACCAGGAGGCACTCTAGACAGCTGCAGTCCACAGGGCCCTGGGCTGGAACCCGGAGTAGAGGGTGGGCCTGGGTCCCCCTAAACCTCCCAACTTCTGATCAAACATAGGAGGAATTGACCTGGACTGTGGCTTCTACCAGAAGGAGAAGGTTTCTAGGCTGTTTCCTGGGTGAATCTGTGAGGTGAGCAAATCCACCGGTAAGTGCAGGACCCACCAAAGGAGAGGAGGAACTTTGTCACAGTCCCAACAGAGAAAGCACTCGCACGTACAACTATATGTGAATGGGAGAGAGGGAATTTTGTGAATTGGAGAGACTAGGTGTATATATGTGGTATGGGTAGAAGTGAATAATGAATGAGAGAAGGAATGGAATTAAAGTGAGGGAAAGAACAAGAGATTATCAGGTGAGCAAACTGAGGAGAGAGTATTGAAGACAGTGTAGGGCGAGAGTCTGAGAATGAGAAAGATAAAAGAAGGAATAAGAAAATAGTGGAGGATCAGGAGGGAAAGAACTCCACTAGGGAGAGGAAAGGAGCAATTAAACTCTGCAAGAAACAGACACAAAAATGGGAAAAGTCTCACATCAACAGAGGTAAAGGAATTTGTAGGGAAGGATCAGAAAAGGGACAGGGAGAGGCAAATCAAAGAGGGATGTAAGAAGAAGAGAAGGGAGAGACTGTTTTCTTTTAATAAAGTTTAGTTCTGATAAATAAACTCATATGGATTTTTATCTCTTCAGGACTATCCCTGGAAAAACTGACCCACCACCTTCCCCTTGAGATATTCCCACCAGCAGGGACTTAAGAATGCTAGTGCCCCAGTGCTGTACTTGGGAGAGAACTGAGGTATGAGCAAAAAAGTGGAAGCCATAACTCCCTTCTCAGACTCCCAGCTATGATTTAGACCTCTTTTGGGGCCTGTGCAGATCCCTTGGCCCCTCTGTTTCACTAGTCTGTAAAATATTGACTAATGGTTGTTCACCTATTCCATGGGGAAGGTGTTCAGAGGATTAATTGGTTCATGTTTGTGAAGCACTCTGAAGAGGAACAGTGCTAAGTATACATTTGCTCTGCACATAAACTGATGATTCAGTCCCTTGTGTTGCCAAGCCATCATCTTTCTGAAGCATTAAAAAGTGTACTATAACTGGGTACACTCACCTCTCGTGAGCGCCCCCTTTGCACTCAGATGAGCAGTGCCCCAGGGCTCCCTCCCTGGAGACAATGTCTTCACCTTCTTGGGCTTCTGGGCTATAGCCCTCCAGCTGGGCCACTATAGCTCAGTTCCTCTCTAGGGTGCCTCAGTGTGTAGGCCCAGTGGCTAATGGGGGGGGGGGGGGTGGGGACCCAAGCCCAAAGGCCCGTACGTAGCAGCTGTCTGCTGTGTCCCTTTAACTATGTCGCACGGCTTCTCTAATTCCCTGGGCCATTTCTCCATGGCCCCATGCTGTCTTCACCCTTACCTCAGGGCCTTATCCTGACAAAGTCCCAGCAACCAGTTCACAGCTCCTTCTCACTCTCCCTGGCTTCTAGCAGTGCTGTCTTGTCCATGTTCTGTAGCTCCATCAGCCAGACACACACTTACAGCTCTAGCACAGAACTGAACTGCCTCTGGCCGTGCAGCTCTTCTTATACTAGGCTGCTGGGCCCCAAAGTGGCTGTGTCCCACACAGCTGCTCTAGGCAGCTTGGAGGACCCTTTCAACTGCCTCTCTTTTGGGCTAGGTGTGGCAGGGCCCAAGGCCAAGCAGGGGACCTCAGAGGGTCTAGTATACCCCATCACATACCTCCCCCCACAGAAAAGATTGGGGTTGGGTTGTCTCCCTGAAAACAGTGTCAGCCTCTGTTCAGGAGAAGAAATATGTATTCTCATGTTGGGATCCTAGGCGATGTCCTATTTTGAAAGCTTAAGGTTGCAATGCCAGATACCATAGTGTAATCTCGGGGATTGTCTTTCATGGCTTGCATCCACTTCAAAGGAACATGGTCTGTGAGGAGTTTGAATGCAGTTCCCAGTAGGTAGTAAGGCAGCACCACCACCGCCCGGCAGATAGTCAAGCACTCTCAATTTATGATGGAGTACCTAGTCTCCCACGGCTGAAGTTTTTTTGCTCAGGTAGAGGGTTGGGTATTCTGTCTCTCGGAATTTCTGGGACAGTACAGCCCCCAACCCTGCAGTGGATGCATCTGTGTGTGGGATAAATGGTAAGGAAAAGTCAGGGCATAGGAACACTGGCTGCTGCCCAAAAATGTCTTTTATGATTTGAAACGCCACTCGGCATTCCTATGTCCACAGTACCATATTTGGTGCCAACATCTTGGTCCGGTCTGTCAATGGTACTGCTAGTGTCACAAAATGGAGGATAAATCGACAGTAATAACTGGCCAGGCCTAAAAAGGTCCAGACTTAGTGTGTGTTGGGTTTTTTTGTTTTTTGTTTTTGGAACTGGAGCTTTTTCTAGAGCTTCAGTTTTTATCTTGTAGGTGCTGTATCTTCCCATTTCCTACTAGATACCCAAGGTATTTGGTCTCTTGCAAGCCAAACTTACATTTCTTTGGGTTTGCTGTGAGCCCAGCTTCTGACTGCAGAACGGATGCTACGTGCAGTAAGTGTGACCACCAATCTTCACTGAAGATCATTACACTGTCTAAATAGGCAAGTGCAAATTACCTATGGTGATGCAGTACCTGTTTCATCAGGCATTGGAAGGTGGCTGGTGCCCCATGTAATCCAAGGGGCATAGTTATAAAATAGAACTCCCCGGGGGGGCAGAGGGGAGGTGGCAGGTGGCAAATGCAGTTTTTTCCCTAGGAGTCATTTGTAAGGGGTATTTGCCAAATACCCCTTGGTTAAATCCAATGTTATATCTGTCCAAGCCGATGCAAGAGTTCAACTCAGGGTCTGGGATAAGCATCAAATGATGAGGCTGCATTTAGGGCCCTGAAATCCACACAGAACCGGCTTACATGGAAAATTTGTTTTTCCTTCCTCTTATCTGGGCAATGGATCTCATAGTCCATGTCCCCTATTTGTCCTCTGACCTTATAGGGCCCTTGCCACTTAGCCAAGAGCTTACTCTCGGAGCTGGGTAACGATAGCAAGACCTGGTCACTGGGTTGGTAGACATCCTCCTGGGTTCCTCATTATAGTGGTGAGCCTGGGTCTGTTGGGCCCACTCCAGATTCTCTCTGGTAAACCTGGCCACCTGATCTAGTCATTCACACATTTGTAACACAATTGAATTACATTTTGGGCTCAGGAAGGTTGCTTTTCCCACGTTTCCTTAAGAAGACCCGATATCCCTTGGGGTCATCAGCCATAAAGCGGCTCAAATGGGGAAAATCCCATTGATGCCTGCAGTACCTCTTGTACTGTGAACATAAGATAGGGCAGGAGTTGGTCACAGTTGTGAGGATCGGTGTTTACAAATTTTTTTCAACATGGTTTTTCAAGGTTTCATTGAACCTCTTCACCAGGCCATCCATTTGGGGGTAGTACATGGAGATCCTGAGAGGCTTAATCTTGAGAAGAGTGTCGATACCTCCTTTAACAACCAGGACATGAAATTTGACCCTTGATCAGTCAGGATTTGGGTGGGCTTACCTACTGAAGAGAAAAGTCAAACTAGCTCTGTTCATGCTGTTATTGAGCACATGGAAACCACTTCTGGATATTGTGTCAGTCCACATGCCCAGAATATGTTGGTGACCCCAGGCACTTTTCTCTAGAAGGCCCACAATCTTGATGCCTATCTTCTCAAAGGGCATTCCTGCTAGAGGTAGGGGTATTAGAGGCGCTCACTCTGAACCTTTTGATGCAACCTGCTGACAGTCTGGATAGGATATACAGAAATTAGCAGCCTCCTTAGAGATCTCCAGCCAAAAGAACTGAGCCAATAAGTGGGCTAATGTTGTTTTCCCAGCCAAGATGGCTGGCTGATGGTATTGAATGAGCCAGCCGTAAGACCTCACTCCTGGCTTCCTGGGGCACCAGGAGTTGGCAGCAGGCTTCCCTTGATTTGGAGTCATGAACAACTCGATAGAGCATATAATTCTTTAGTTCAAAATGGGGAAATTGAGCAGCTTGGGCCTCCTTGGTAACCATCCCGTCAATCACCACTATCCAGGCATACGTCTCTCTGTGTCGTCTTCCTTTTGCCCATATATGAAGTCATAGGTCTGGGTTAAATGGGATAAGTCTATGTCAGGAGGATGAACCTGCTGGAGAGGGTCTTCTGGATCAGAAGGTGTTTCTGCCCCTACAGATTGGGTGTTATCCATCATCTGAGGCAGTTGTGTAGACCTTAGGGCATAGCCATCGGGTGGTGCAGTCTTTAAAGCTTTGGGCTATGGCCCGGGGGACAAGTCCCTGAGGCAAAAAGCTCCAAGCAGAACCTGCACCAGTAGGTTTCTGAGGATAGTCCCAGACAGTCACGTATGGCAGCCTTCATTGTCCAATAATCTCTTGCCACTTTGTCATCCAGGGCCCGGTAAGCTGCCTGAACTTCCCTGGACAGGAATAGGGCCAGGTAAGTGGCCCAGGTGTCTTTATCTCAAGCAGTGGTTGTAACTACCCACTCAAAGGTGGCTAAGTAGGCCTCTGGATCATGATACATCTCGAACTTGGCCTGTGGTCTCCCTGGCCCAGAGCTCAACTGATTTGAGAAGGCTGCTGAGCTGAGTTAGTCACTGCAACAATGCCTCCTGGAATTTCTGCTCCTACTCCTGGAGCTGAAGCACCCACACCGCAGCCTGCTGTTGCTGAGCACCCTGCTGAGCTTCATGCTGCACTTCAGTTAGTGCCATCTGGGTTTCAGTAGAGCTGTGCTGCTGCTGGGCCAGCAGCCTTACCAACTCCTCCATTGTCCCCTTGTTTCAGGGGTTGGCCCCGAAATCTGGTCCCAGTGTAGCAGGGTAAACTCGTCTCTCATGAGCGCCCCCTCAGCTGAGTACCTGCATACTCTCTCAGATGGGGCACTGCTCTATCCCAGACCTCCTCCCCACACTTAATCCCAACACGTGTTGCTCGTCACATAATTAACTGATTATGAAGCAAAGGAAAATCTATACCTATATATTCTTTAACTCATTGAACAACAAGGAGAAAAGCCCCAGTGGTAAGGATTTATGGATAGGAGGACTGTGACTTGCTCAGCAGGTATGGGACACAGGGCCGGCTCCAGGCACCAGCTTATCAAGCAGGTGCTTGGGGCGGCAACTCGAGAGTGAGGCGGCACTTTTGGGGATTCGACTGCAATTCAGCGGAGGGTCCCTCACTCCCGCTCAATTGCTGCAGATCGCAATCGTGGCTTTTTTTTTTTTTTTTTTGCTGCTTGGGGCAGCAAAACCCCTGGAGCCAGCTCTGATGGGACATCTTTGGTTAAAGAAAAAACCATGCTAGATTTTTGCCCAAAGTGTGGATTGAATTTCTGAGATTCTGAAAAAAAGTTGCATAAAAGTCTTTGGGCCATACCATCCACAGTGCAGGAAAGACTACATGGTAGCAAATCAGGAAACACTTGAAGTTTTGAACAGATTGCCTTTTCTATAGGAGATAAAAGATGACAATGGCATTGACCCTCCAAATCCCCAGATGGCCCAACCTGTGTGGGGGGAAAAAACATAATGGCCTGGGGTACTGGATATAGAGGCCTAGTGCTTTGTTGCTCTTCTCAGGGCCTATCTTATGGTAATATGGCTCCTTCTTAGTACTGTGCTATGCTCCCTTAGTCTCCTTTTCAGTGCCCACTCTAAACCCCTCCCCTCAATGGGGCTTTACTGTGCAGAAAAGAAAGCAACATAAAATATATACATGGCTATTATGGACTTATTCTGAAAACACCCATGGGATGATGGCCTCAGAGTATGACCATCCCCTGACACTTCCCACCAGCTATGTCAAATCTGCAGAATCCCAGCCTTCTGATGTACCTGGTGTGAAATGGTTTGAAAGAAGGGTGGTGAATGCCACAGAACTGCTTATCTTCCACTTGTGAGACCCTATCCCAGATTTATGCCTCTTCTGCAGCAGAACTAGAAGGGAACAACAGGGATATTGATTTTTAAGCATGAGCTTCTGAATTTTCTGGGTTCAGTCACTAATTGAGACCAAAAAACTTTCCTATATCATTTGGAGCATTGGATATCCTGCTAAAGCAGGAAACAAACATGTGGACTGTGGCTGCTTATCCGAATGAAAACAAACATCCTGTGAGCCTCTGAGTGCTGATTATCATCTGCGTGCTAATTGACAGGGAGTATCTTTCTTTTTTTTCATCTACTTTAACAGGGTTGTCTCATTAAACAGCTCTGATATAGGACCTGTGAAGATATAGATGGAAAAAGCATGGGTGGAGCATGAACTGCCAGCTGGGGGAAGGTAGCCCCCTAGCCCCACCCCTTCTGCTCCCCTCACCCCTGCTGAAACCCAGAGCCTCCTCACTGTGGATGATGGCCTCTGCCCCAGGCTATCTTCCCAGCTCCAAAGCACTGGGAGGGCAGGCAGCATGGCCCCAGCGCCCCCAGCCCTGGAGTGCCAGGCGGGCAGTGCAGCTCCAGCCCAACAGTGGTGGGCTGAGCAGGGGCCACCACACAGGGGGAGCCACAAAGTGGAAGGTAGGAGGGGGAGGCGGGGCCACACCTGGCTGTGTGGGGATACCTTCTGCCCATGTGAAAAAGAATGTAAAGAGTAAACCTAATTCTCTAATTTTGTCCAACAAAATAAAGTGATATAGAGGAGATACTTGGTATTTTGCCCAATAGTGATCATTGTAGAGGTCAACAATAACTTATCCCTGTGGCTTTACTTCCTAAAGGAAGCTTTACATACAGTAACATACACAAACTTCAGAGTTTTGTAATTGGACAGCTTTTCCTGAAATCAATAAAAATAGCATTTTGGATGAAGGATGAGCCAACATGGAAGGTCCCCAAGTCCTTAGATGTAGAAACTCTAAGCACAATGCATTCTTCCCTTTCCTTTGAGGTCCTGAACCGATAGACACACCACTGCTCTCTTCCTCATGTGGAAGGAGAAGATTTTCCTGACGCATTCTTGGGATAGTGAAAAAGTCAAAGTGACCAGCTGTGTTTGAGGTGGATGACTATTCTTGCTTGGCATCAAAGGGGTATGTGTGTGGGGAGTTTTGGCAAAGACAATACCTGGAAAGAAGAATGGTCAGCTGAATTTTTAGACATTTTCCATAACCCTGTTTGGATTCATAGGGTCAGCACAGGTTACCAAAAAGAACACTAGGTAAAACACACACTGTGAAAGAATAAAATACCTAATGGTTATGTAAGGCTCCTTTTGTCTGTCAGGGAAGTATTTGTGTGTGTGTGTGTGTCAGAACACTTGTTCGTGGTAAATGAATCTAAAGTTTTTAATGGCCCAACACTAAGAGGGCTGCAGACAACAAGAGCTGTTGTCAAGGATGATTCTCTCTTATCAACAGCCTCATATTTCTAGGAGGGCCATGTAAAAAAACCTTGAAGAGGATGATTTTTTTGTTGTTGTTTGATTACCACCCAAGACACCATTCTTTAATTAGTGTTCATATTATTTTCTATACAGCCAGCACTCCCTACTTTCTGGTTCTCAGTAACAAATATAAGATAGTTTCAGTCACTTGTGCTTCTTATTTTATACAAAACACTTTTCTGAGCATGGCTCTGAAAATAGTACATGAAATTGATAACTACATTTTCAGTTTGCTGTGCGCCTTTTTATAGGCATATCATTGTCAAAGGGCCAAACCATCTTCTCCAGGAGACCTCAGCTACAGAAGAACCATTGTGATTCTTCTTTGTAGATGTAGAACTGGATAAGGTATCTACAGTTCTTCTACCCACAGAAGCACTTGATCATGTATTGAAGCAGTAAGAGGCCTCAGTCCCATGGTGCTAGGCACTGTGGAAACACAGCAGCGTTCCTTCCCCCCAAGTGCTGACAGTTTAAACATTGCACTGTAGTGGGTTCAATCTACTGTAATGGTGCAGGCAGTATTGGGAGCAATGTGGGGGTTTGGCTAGTTAACCTGCAACTACAGGAATCCGCTGGCCAATTTCCAGTCCTTCATCAGGGAGTGAATGGGTGCAGTGGCTCTAGAGGATAAGAACAGAATGCCTGTTCTGCCACCCGGGAGCCAAGAAGGGAGGATTCTGATGCCTTGAGAACTGCATAACTCTCTTGAGCAAAGCCTGTTGATTCCAATGAGTTACACAAGGAAACCGAGGTAAAAGAAATAAACATACTTTTAGATAAAAGAACCAAATTTGAATGAGATCAAATATCAGAAGAATTGGAATAAAATTACCAATTGTAGCCATTTAAAATACAGGCCTTAGCATTTGGGTCAGAAACACAGATAGGAGGAGGATTTTGATAGGTGGTGAACGATTCTCATCACCTCTCTGGAGTCACTCAACTCATCTCACAAAGAAAACCTCTAATGAATGATTTTTTGCTCTAGATTTAGATACAGCAAGGCCCGAGGTTGTAACCCACATCACAAATTTAACAAATATAAACACAGGTAGATAGTAGATTACAATGTTGGGCCTCGCTATAACTAAATCTAGAGCAAAAAATCACTTGTCAGATGTTTTCTTTGTGAGATGAGTTAACCCACTTGAGTTGACCCAGAGCCTCAGCTGGTGTAAATTGTCATAGCTCCATTGAAGTCAATTTCTTTTCATCTTTACCTCAGTCTCAGCCAACTCAAAACAAGTACAGTAGGACAGACCCTCAGAGCTTGGACAGTTTACATCTGCTGAGGATCTGCCCTGCTGCACTCACTCTGAGTCGGCCCAGATGGAGCTAAATCAGCAGGATCACATAATTCCTTTTCTGACTAAGATTTTGCAACTTTTGTTTTTCCTTTCCTTAAAAAAAAAAAAGTCTCTTCCCCCCTCCCCCCAAGTGGGTAAATTCAAGTTAAGGTATTTGAAAACTTTTTATAGCTTTATTTTTAACTGCCTGCATGTGTGGCCTTGAACAGAGGCTATCTGCAGTGCAATGGTAGATGAGTGATTGTTATTAAGGACAGTGGATGCTTTGTCCTGAAATTAAAAGTGTATCAGTGTTGAGACTGAACAGACCATGTTTTGGGAAATAAAACAAAGAATAAGCTTAAAGTCGTGCATCTGACGAAGTGAGTATTCACCCACAAAAGCTTATGCTCCAATATGTCTGTTAGTCTATAAGGTGCCACAGAACTTTGTTGCTCAAAGCCGTGTTGCTTGATAGATGACTTGTGCAGCACAGCTTTTTACCAGAGATGCCATGGCACTCGTTCACAGCAATTTTATCCTTTTTTTCTCAGCCTATCCGCTCAGTCTCTCCTGAGATGCCCTGTGACAGGGAAACTTGGGTAATGAGTTAGCTGACTTAAGCAGGTTTCTCGGAAAGGAAAAAATGGTATTTCTGGAAGAAAATACTATAGACACCAGTGCAGGATAGGATTGAATTTAAGTCATCTTAGTGTAGATTTGTTCTGTTGCATATCCTGATACTATAATGTTGATCTCTAAGGCACACTGTGCTGATGAAATACCAGCTCATTAAAACTAAAACTAAACTAAAGACGTACATCCATTATGTTCCATGTACACTGAATGCCCTTAAAGTTTTCTTTTAGTGGTTCGCTGTTGGTGAGAGTCAATATTCATCACACTTAAACTGGGAATACCACTGGTGCTATTAATATCTCTATCTACTTGTTAAATGAAAGTTTTTAAGGGTGTTGTGATAGGGTGGGCATTCCTTGCCCTATGCCGAGATATGGTTAAATGGGCAGCAGAAGTCCCTCAGACCATGCTGGGCATGCTCCAACTGCTGCCTCAGTATAAGAGGGAGCAGCCCAGCTCATTCTAGGCTTACCACTGGGAAGGAAGGACACTCAGTGGAGGCTTCAGCCCAGGAGCTGCTTCAGCCCCTGACTGCAGGAACCAGAGATCCTGAGGCCCAGACAGGAGACCGGTTGCCTACAGGCGGCCAGCAGGAGTCCGAGCTCCCCAGCACAGGTAGCTTGTTGGGACTCTGAGACTCTAACAACAAACAGACCCCAGCTTCAAGATGCAGAGTAGGAAGTGGCCCAGGGTGGTTGGGTGAGTGGTATCTCCCACCTGAAGAAAGTCAGTGTGTTGCGGTAGGATCCTCGTTAACTGGGTGGTGACCACACTCGCTGCCGACAGGTCCCAGTGGAGAGGCACGACCTGGGTCTCTGTGGACTCTAGCCACTAGGCACACAACCCCGAATTCAAGAGCAGTCATACTGATTCCAGCCACTAGGCCACATGGCCCTTTGCTTGGGGGCAACCATCTTGACCCTGACCACTGAAACATGCTGCCTTCAGCCTAAGGATCATCTGATAGACCGTAGTCATGGTGATATTACAACCCCCACTCACCCTGAAATAGGACAGTATGCATGCTGTGCAACAGGGGCCACTGTTGAAGGTTCAATAGCAGTCTTCACAAGCTAAATGATCATCCCAATAAGTTTAAAAGGAACTGCACAAATTGTCCTCATTACATTCAGATCTGCAAAGAAGTAGGAATGGCTTCATCTCATCTCTAAAAATCTGCTTTTTCTTTATAATGCTTCATTTAATAGAGCATATAGAGAAACATTTTAATTACTGTAGGAGATTTCTATTTCTATAACTCCCAGATCTGAAGAGGTACCTATTTATTAAAACGTGAGCATATAAGTTAGCACGTCAGTGTAATGCCTTGTATTTTATGAATTATACTACAGTAGAGCTTGTAAAAGTTTAATGTTTTCAATAGTTTGTATTTCCTTTCTGGGTTGCTAAAACTGTAAACAAATTGCTTGCATTTTGATGGAATTAAGAAGAGCAGAAAGAAGGTACAATAGAGAGGCAGAATGGTCTAGTGATTTCAGCGCTGGACTGAGACTTAGGAAATCTGGGCTCAACTCCTGGCTCTGCTGTGAACTTCCTTTGTGACCTTGTGTGATACATGAAGGTGAGGGGAGTAGCTCCCTTTGATGGACACCTAGCCAGCCAGTTAGCTGTAAAATCCCTCTTGGTCTGTTCTTACCTTGCTTTACCTGTAAAGGGTTAACAAGCCCACAGGTAAAAGAAAGAGTGGGCACCTGACCAAAAGAGCCAATGGGAAGGTAAAACTTTTTTTTTTTATAAATTGGGAAAGAAACTTTCCCTTCATCTGTTGCTCTCTGGGCTGAAGAGACCAGGCAGTAGGACTGCTGTGTAAAGTTTGAACCAGATATGAAAATCATCAGATCATATCTAGAGCTATTTTAACAATCCAAAAGTGTAAGTAGATCAGAATGTTTAGCTAGACACAATCAGGTTTCTTTCTGTTTGTTTTTTAAGGCTTGTGGCTCTTCTCTGTGCTAACTCCAGATGCTTTTGTTTGATTGTAACCTTTAAGGTGAACCCCCAAGAAAGCTATTTTGGGTGCTTAATTTCTGGAATTGCTCATTTAAAATCTAGCAAAAGCCTATATTCCAGATGTATTTTCTTTAATTTTGTTTTTAATCAAATTTACCTTTTTTAAGAACAGGATTGGATTTTTGGCATCCTACAAGGTTTGTGCATATGTTGTTTAATAAGCTGGTGGCCACAGCTAATTTCCTTTGTTTTCTTTCTCAGCTCTTCCCCGGGGGGGGAGTGAAAAAGTTTGAGGGTACCCCACAAGGAGGAGTTCCCAAATGCTCCTTTCTGGGTCCAAGGGGGTGTTTTGCATTTGGGTGGTGGCAGCATTTACCAAGCCAAGGTCAGAGAAAAGCTGTAACTTGGGGAGTTTAATAAAAGCCTGGAGTGGCCAGTATTAATTTTTAGAATCCTTGTGAACCCCAACTTTCTGCACTTGGAGTGACAGAGTGGTGATTCCGCCTTGACATGATGGCAGAGCGGTGGGATCACTTTGACCCGGAAGCACAGACCTCAGGATTTTAAAAGGACACATTTTTCCTTTTGACTGCTTGAAAGCCAGGGATTTTTCTTTTTTCTTCTTTTCTTTGCTGCCTGAGGGGGAACAGGCAAGCAGAGGGTTCAGTCTGCCACACCAGGGAGTCTGACAAGCAGTTTATTTTTTTTCCTTTTCTTTTCTAGCTTTGTGGCAACAAGATAGCTAGGCTAGAGTAGGGCAGCCTGTACATGAGGCTGAGGCCAGGCACTGAAACCTTAGAAAAAACAGTCTTCTCAAAGCAGCAAGCCAGGGAGAAGACAGACCCAGATCAAGCCCAGACATCTAGATCCATGACAGAAATGAAGGGAGCAGATGGAGGTGGGAGGCACCAAGGAGACTTCCCGGGGGGGGAAGGTTCAGCCCTCCACAATCTGAGATCCCCGTGCCAAGCAGGAGGGATGCTCTTAACCCAGACTGAGTTCTGACTGTGGAAGACAGGAATTTCTTCCTACAGATGATGCGCTTGGAAGCGGAGGACAATAGAGAGGCAAAGTGCTTGGAGTTAGAAGTGGAGGAGGGGGAAACAGGCAAAGTGCTTCAAGGCAGAAATGGAAAGAGGCAAAGCGCTTGGAGGTGGAAATGCAGGCAAAGCACTCGGAGGCAGAGAGCAAGCTGAAGCGCTTAGATCTGGAAAGGGCTACGCTGGATCCACCAGGTAACCCAACAGTCCTTCTGCAGGTACCGCCCCCCATTCCAAGAATTTCCCCATATTCAAGGTAGGTGATGATACAGAGGCCTTTTCAGAAAATTTCAAAAGGGCCTGTCTTGGGTACAGCACCCCTATAGACCAGTATATGAAGGAGCTGAGGCCACAACTCAGCGGCCCCTTAGCAGAAGTGACAGCTGAAATGCCTAAAGAACACAGGAACAAGTAAGAACTTTTTAAACAAAGGCCAGAATTAGAATGGGGCTAACGCCTGAGCATGCCTGTCAGTGGTTCAGAGCCCTGAGGTGGAAACCAGACGTATCATTTTCCTGACATGCCTACCACATTGTTAAAAAATTGGGATGCCTGGATATCAGGAACAAATGTTAAATCTCAGGAAGATCTGTCTCTCCTAATGCAAATGGAGCAGTTCTTAAAGGGTGTTCCTGAGGAAATAGAATGCTATATCCTAGATGAGAAGCCCAAAATTGTAATTGAGACGGGGAAGATCAGAACCAAATGGGTAGAGGTGGCAGAGAAGAAGAAACCTAGTAGCAGTTGGAGCGGATACCAGAAGGGGCAACCCGAGATGACATTCCACCAGCGAGGTGAGCCCAAAGTCCCTCCTCGCAAGGAGGAGCCCTCCACACAGCCAGGGAGACACCAGATGCCCTCTCGCCCCATCATTTCACTCTCCAACCAACCACCTTGCCCCAGCCCACAGTCAGCTATGCAATGCTTCAAATGTAATGAACTGAGGCATGTGAAGGCCAACTGCGCCAAGAGCACCAGCTACCAGCAACTCATCACCCTGGAATCCCACCAAGAGCCTTCAGGCCCAGATGTCTTGCAAATACCCCCAGAGCGAAGGGAAACTGGATGTGTGGGCAGGAGGAAGATTAGCGCGTGGAGGGACACTGGAGCACAGGAGTCAGCTATCCACCAATCCCTGGTGGGTCCCTGGGTCAATGAATTTGGGGTTCAAGTGAGAGTGCAACCCTTTAAGGTCAACTCTTTTAGCTTGCCTACAGCCAGGTTGCCTGCCCAGTACAAGGGCTGGTCAGGAATACGGACTTTTGATGTCTCTGATTATCCCATTCCCATGTTGCTAAGAGAAAACAGTCAACCATACGAGGCTAACAAAACAGGTGGGGATGGTCACCCGCAGCCAGGATAAAGAGGCCTCCACCCCTAACTCCATTCCTGAGCTTCCTACAAGAACCCAGCCAGAGGTGGAGAACAAGACTCCAGACCACAGTCTATTGCAGCAGTTGTAGATCCAGTTCCTGGGACCCAGCCAGAACCAGCCCAAGAATCGAAACAGGTGGAGCAGTCAGCACCAAAGCCTGTGCTTGCACCCCCCTCAGAGTCAGACGAGCCAGCACCAAAGGGCGCCACTGAGCCTGCACTTGGAGCAGCAGCTAGACCTGCGCAAGAGGCTCAGCTGAAGCCTAAAATACAACCTAGTGCACCAGCAAAGAGCAGTTCATAGTCAACAGAAACAACCCCATCATCTGCATCGCTTCCAGTGGAACCAAGCCCAAGTCCACAACCCAACGAGGAACTAATGTCTCCAGCATCACGGGAGCAGTTCCAGGCAGATCAGGAAGTGGATGAGAGACTCAAGGGAACTTGGACAGTGGCATGGAGTGACGCACCGCCTGTCAGCTATTCTAATAGGTCCAGGTCAGGTTATAGAAGGAGGACTCTTATACAAGAAGGCCCTTTCTAGTGGGCACAAGGAGGACTGGCATCCTCAGACAGTTGGTAGTTCCTATTAAGTATAGGGGAAAGCTCTTGAGCTTAGCCCATGATCACCCTACTGGCCATGCTGGGGTGAACAGGACCAAGGACTGTTGGGGGAAATCATTTCACTGGGAGGCAATGGGCAAGGATTTATTTATTTATTTATGTCCAGTCTTATGAGGTCTTCAAACCATTTTTGAGGATTTCAATAACTCGGTCCTGGGATAGGGGTTGTTATAAAATTGGATGGGTGGGGTTCTGTGGCCTGCCTTGTGCAGGAGGTCAGACTAGATGATCAGATTGGTCCCTTCTGACCTATGAGTCTATGAGTCTATGAGTCTATGAGGTGAGCTTGGGAGCTGTTAATTACCTCATAGCGTTCCCAGACCCTACCCTAAAACCTAAAGTATACCATGTTAATTCTCTAAAGCCATTTCATTCCCAAAAAATCAAGGTTCTCCAGCTTACAGCCCAGGAGGGAGATGATGCTGAGTGGCCTGAAGGAGTCTACTATATGGAAAATGCAATGGTGGCGTGGAAGTGGTGAGCCTTTCTATGACCCTTGGGCATAAGCAGTGCCAGCAAATCCAGGAGCTGTGCATCAGCTTTATGCCAATGTTTTCAGCCACTCCAGGATGGACAGAACGGGCTTACCACTCCATTGACACAGGTGATGCTGGCCCAATTAGAGTCCAACCCTACCAGATGTCTTCTCAAGCCAAAACTGCAATAGAAAGGGAGATCAAGGCCATGTTACAGATAGGTGTAATCTGCCCCTCTGAGAGTGCATGGGCCTCTCCAGTGGTTCTGGTTCCCAAACCAGACGAGGAAATCCACTTTTGTTTGGACTACCATAAACTAAATTCTGTAACTCACCCAGAAAGCTATCCACTGCCAATGTACTGATGAGCTATTGGAGAAACTGGGACGTGCCCAGTTCATCTTCACCTTAGACTTAACTAAGGGGTACTGGCAAGTGCTGCTAGATGACCCAGCCAAGGAAAGGTCAGCCTTCATCATGAATTGAATGCGCTACCTTTCGGACTGCAAAATGCACCAGTCACCTTCCAGATATTGGCTGGACTTGGGGAATTTGCAGTCGTCTACCTCGATGATGTGGCTATATACTCAGATTCATGGGCAGAACACCTGGAAGACCTCCAAGCTGTCTTCCAGCACACAAGGGAAGCAGGATTAACTGTTAAGGCCAAAAAGTGTCAAATAGGCCTAAACAGGGTAACATACCTTGGACACCAGGTGGGTTAAGGGACTATCAACCCCCTACAGGCTAAAGTAATTACTATCCAAAATTGGCCTGTCCCTAAGACAAAAAAACAGGTTTAATCCTTCTTGGGCTTTGCCAGGTATTACCGATGATTTGTACAACAGCCAAATTGCCACCCCACTGACGGGTCTGACCAGGAAAAAAAAAGACAAATGCCAGTCACAGACTGAGAAATGTCAGACAACCTTTAACCAGCTTAAGGCGGCCCTTACATCTGACCATGTACTGAGGGCCCTGGACTTTGACCAACCATTCATCTTAACCACAGATGCATCCGAGTGTGGTGTAGGAGCAGTTTTAATACATGAAGGACCGAATCAACACTTCCATCCTGTCATGTTTTTCAGCAAAAAACTTTGAGAGGGAAAGCCACTGGTCAGTCTCAGAAAAAGAATGTTATGTTGTTGTGTATTCTCTGGAGAAGCTATGCCCATATATTTGGAGTTGGTAGTTCCACCTACAAACTGATGCTGCTGCACTGAAGTGGCTTCACACAGTCAAAGAGACTAACAAAAAACTTCTTCGGTGGAGTTTAGCTCTCCAAGACTTTGATTTTAAAATAGAATACATTTCAGGAGCCTTTAACTGATGCTCTCTCCCGGGAAGGTTTCCCAGAATCAGCTGGGTGAAAATGTCCCTGTATTCTAAGTCATTGTAATCCTTGAAATGTAAAAAGTACTGTTTAGTTCTTCATGTAATTATTAGTAAAATTAGAGGTGCATGTATCTTAAGTCTGTTTCCTGAAGTGCCAGGAAGAAATCCCAGCCGGTGTGGACCCAACCTCAACCAGGCTGGCCAGCACCATCTGTGCTTTGGGGGCTTTGTGATACATGAAGGGGAGGGGAGGGGAAGAGGAGTAGCTCCCTTTGATGGACACCTAGCCAGCTGTAAAATCTCTCTTGGTTTGTTCTCTGCTTGCTTTCCCTGTAAAGGGTTAACAAGTCCACAGGTGAAAGAAAAGGAGTGGGCACCTGACTAGTGGCAGGAGCTACCAAGCCAAAGTCAGAGAAAAACTGTAATATTGTGAATTTAATACAAGCCTGGAGTGGCAAGTATTAATTTTAGAATCCTTGCGGGCCCCCACTTTCTGCACTTGGAGTGACAGAGTGGGGATTGACACTTTGGTAAATCACTTAATCTTGGTGGGTGAAGTCAAGGTCTCATTGAAGTAAATGGGAGCATTGACGTTCATGGGACAAGGATTTTCTCTTCCGTATCAGTTGCCCATCTGCAATATGGGGGATAATTTCTTCAACTCTTTGACTGTCTTGTCTATTTAGACTGTTGGGGAAGGAACGGTTTCTGTCTATGTGATTGTATAGTAACTGTCACAATGGGTCCCTGATCTCAGCTGGGGCCTCTAAGTGCTACAGGAATAAAAATAATATATTGAAATTAAAAAGAGGTGTGGGGGGGAAGGAATCATGTGGAGGAGCTTTAACATTTAGGGTCAGATTCTACCGCCATTGATCCCACTGAGTAGTACTCAGTGAGTAGGATTGTGGAGTTCAGTGGGATTACTTGAGAATCATTGAATATCAGGGTTGGAAGGAACTTCATGAGGTCATTTAGTCCAACCCCCTGCACAAAGCAGGACAATCTCCAGGGCCGGCTCTGGCTTTTTTGCTGCCCTAAGTGCAAAAAAAAAAAAACCTGCCCGGGAGCTGGAGCGGTGGGGGGGAACAAACCTGCCAGCCAGCAGAAACAGCAAAGGGCGGGGGGAGCGGGAAACCAACTTGCCAACTGGCCGGAGCAGCAAAAGGGGGGGGGAAACAAACCGCCCAGCCGGAGCAGCAAAGGGAAGAAAAACAAAACAAAAAAATACCTGCGGGGCAACGGGAGCGTGGGTGCATGGGGACTCCCAGCCCTGCAGACCCCGGGCAGCGGAGTGCACACCCCAGCTAGCAGGGCGGGGCAGAGAAGAGAGGCAGCCAGGGCTTCCTTAAGTGAGGCGCTCGCCATGCAGCCCCTCCCGCTGCACCGCCTGCTGGGAGGGCTCTGTGCCACTCCGGTTGGCGGGCAGGGAAGGACGTGGGCTGCCATGCCAGGCTTGCTGCAGACCTGGCATCGCTCCCAGCAGCTTTCCTCCTCCGTGCCGCCGCCCCCTACAGGGCGGCAGGAGCAGCAAACCAAAAAGAAAAAAAACCTGCAGGAGCAGCGGAAGTGGCAAAGCGCAAAAAAAAAAAAATCGGATGGAATGCTGTCCCTTGGAATCTGCCGCCCCAAGCACCAACTGGCTCAGCTGGTGCCTAGAGCCGGCCCTGCCAATCTCCAACTCAGTCTTCCCAGCCAGGGCTTTGTCAAGCCTGACCTTAGAGGTTTTTAAGGAAGGAGATTCCACCACCTCCCTAGGTAACCCATTTCAGTGCTTCATCACCCTCCTAGTGAAAAAGTTTTTCCTAATATCCAACCTAAGCTTCCCTCACTGCAACTTGAGACCATTACTCCTTGTTCTGTCACCTGGTAACACTGAGAACAGTCTAGAGCCATCCTCTTTGGAACCCCCTTTCAGGTAGTTGAAAGCAGCTATCAAATCCCCCCCCTCATTCTTCTCTTCTGCAGACAAAACAGTCCCAGTTCCCTCATAAGTCATGTGCTCCAGCTCCCTAATCATTTTTGTTCCCCTCCGCTGGACTCTTTCCAATTTTTTCACATCCTTCTTGTAGTGTGGGGCCCAAAACTGATCATCATACTCCAGATGAGGCCTCACCAATGCTGAATAGAGGGGAATGATCACGTCCTTCAATCTGCTGGCAATGCTCCTACTTGTACAGCCTAAAATGCTGTTAGCCTTTGTCAAGGTTCCTTCCCTACTCTGAACTTTAGGGTACAGATGTGGGGGACCTGCATGAGAAGCTCTAAGCTCAATTACCAGCTTAGATCTGGTCTGGCTGCCACCATTCACAAGCACTCCTTTCCTTGGGTAGCCTTGAGAAACTTCACCAATTTTCTGGTGAACACAGATCCAACCCCCTTGGATCTTAAAACAAGGAGAAATTAACCATCCCCCTTCCTTTCTCCCACCAACTCCTGGTGAATCCAGATCCAACCCACTTGGATCTAAAAACAAGGAAAAATCAATCAGGTATTAAGAAAAAAGGCTTTTAATTAAAGAAAAGCAAGGTAAAAGAAAACCCTCTGGGAGAGATTAGCATACCAGCTACTCTCACAGACAACAGATTCAAACACAGAGGATGTTCCCCTGGGCAAAAACTTAATACACCAATGAATATACCCCAATACCCAATTCGATTCTACCTCTAACTGCACAAGACAGGTTACAAAGAAATAAACATAAACCTATTTATTTCTTTCTAAAACTTACTACTCTGATAAGAGGCTGGTTCCTTGATCTTTTTCACTCCGGCTGAAACTGAAAATTGACTAAACAAGGGAAAACTTCCCTCCTTCCCTTTGAAACATTTTGTTCCCCCATTGGTTCCTCTGGTCAGGTGTCAGCTAGGCTAGGTGAACTTCTTAACCCTTTACAGGTAAAAGAGGCATTAACTCTTAACTATCTGTTTATGACAGCCTTCTTGGCAACAAGGGAACACTGACTCATATCCAGCTTCTCATCCACTGTAACCACTAGGTCCTTTTCTGCAGAACTGCTGCCTAGCCACTTGGTCCCTAGTCTGTAACAGTGCATGGAATTCTTTCGTCCTAAGTGCAGGACTCTGCACTTGTCCTTCTTGAACCTCCTCAGATTTCTTTTGGCCCAATCCTCTAATTTGTCTAGGTGTCTCTGTATCCTATCCCTTCCCTCCACCATATCTACCACGCCTCCTAGTTTAGGTACTGTTCAACATGGCAGAACTGGATGCTTTTGGGGCCAGATCAGCAAAGGATTTTGATGCCTAAATATACAGGTATGTGCCTAGTGGGATTTACAAAAGCACTTAATCAGATTAGGTGCCTAATTCCCACTGAAATAATTTTAGAGTAGATTTTCAGCATTTGTGTGGACTTTATGGTGAAAATCGCAGGATTGTTAGTGCTTGCATAAAATATTTCTCAACTACTCTAGGTAGACAATGTTTAGGATGCCTGGATCACTTTCTAATGCTTTAGTGGCAAAGGATGATTGAATGGATCTAAATTCTTCAGGCCAGATTCTCACCTAGCGTAAGTCAATATATTGATTTCAATTACAACACAGAATATAAAGTGTAAAGTGCTCACTTTATATTTTTTATTACAAGCATTTGCACTGTAAAAAAACAAAAGAAATAATTTTCAATTACACCTAATACAAGTACTGTAGTGAAATCTCTTTATCATGAAAGGTGAACTTACAAATGTAGAATTATGTACAAAAAAACTGCATTCAGAAATAAAACAATGTAAAATTTTAGAGCCTGCAAGTCCACTCAGTCCTACTTCTTGTTCAGCCAAATCACTCGCACAAGCAAGTTCGTTTACATTTGTAGGAGATAATGCTGCCTGCTTCTTGTTTACAGTGTCACATGAAAGTGAGAATAGGCGTCCTCATGGCACTGTTATAGCCGGCATCACAAGATATTTACGTGTCAGAGGCGGTAAAGAGTCATATGTCCCTTCATGCTTCAACCACCATTCCAGGGGTTCATTGTCATTATTTGAGTCAGATGGTACCAGCAGAAAGTTGATTTTCTTTTTGGTGGTTTAGGTTCTGTAATTTCTACATTGGAGAGTTGCTCTTTTAAGACTTCTGAAAGCATGCTCCACACCTCATCCCTCTCAGATTTTGGAAGGCACTTCAGCTTCTTAAATCTTGGATCGAGTGCTGTAGTTATCTTTAGAAATCTCACATTGGTACCTGTTTTTGCGTTTTGTCAGATCTGCAGTGAAAGTGTTCTTAAAATGAACAACATATGCTGGGTCATCATCTGAGACTGCTATAAACTGAAATATATGGCAGAATGTGGGTAAAACACAGAGCAGGAGTGTCATTAATATAGGGGGAAGGGTAGCAACCTTTATATATGCAGTAGCATAAAAATCCCTCCTTGGCAGCTGTACTGGATTGCCTTACCTGTAAGGCGTTAAGCAGTTCAAATAACCTAGTTGGCACCTAACCAGAAGGACCAATGAAGAAAGAAGATACTTTCAAATGGTGGGGGGAAGGATTTGTTTGTTTGTTCTGTGATTATTCCCTCTATGGACAGAGGGAGAAGCCAAGCGGGTACAACATCTCCTGAAAATATATCTGGAATAATCCATCTAAAATCATAGAAATTGTAAGTAGGGCAAGGAAATGTGTTAGGTTATATTTTTGTTTTGGCTTGTGAATTTTCCTATGCTAGTTTTATTTGTGTTTTTGTAACTGTGAAGCTGAGCCCAGAGGGGAATCCTCTGTGTTTTTAAACCTTTTTATTATGCTGTAAAGTTACTGTCTAGCCTGATTTTGCAGGTGTGATTTTTTTTTATTTATAAATAAATTTCTTCTTTTAAGAACCAGATTGTCTTCAGGACATAGAAATCAAAGGGTCTGGTCTGTGCTCACATTGCTAAGGCAATTGGTTGGTATATTATTCTCAAGCCTCTCCATAGAATCATAGACTATCAGGGTTGGAAGGTGTCATAGTATAATTCCCAAATCTGGACCTTAGCATCCTGGATATGGGTACTAGCATAAATTCCCCTAAGCTTAATTACCAGCTTAGATCCTGTACTGCTGTCACCAATCAGGACTTAAAGTAGAGTGCCTGATAGACTCTGGTCTCCCCAAAACCCTTCCCTGGGGGCCCCAAGACCCAAATTCCTTGAGTCTCACAACAAAGGGGAATAAACCATTTCCCTTCCCCCTCCTCCCCTCCAGGTGTTCCCTCCCTCGGCTCCTGGAGAAATATACAGATTCAAGCTCCGTGAATCAAAAACAAAGGGATTCCACCCTTCCCCTCCCTTCTCCTTCCCTGTTAAGTACAGACTCAATTCCTTTGAGCCTTAACTAGGAGAAAAAAATCAGACAGGTCTTAAAGCAAACTTTTAATAAAAAAGAAAGAAAAAAAGTAAAGTTTATCTCTGCCAATTTAGATGGTAAAAAGTTACAGGGTCCTTTAGCTTATAGACATAGAAAGAAATCTTTCTCCGGCAGAAATACAATTTAGAATACTTTCACCCAAATACACAGTAAACTCTACCAGCCAGATACACAGTTGCAAATACAGAAAAACAATTAAAAAGACTAAACTGTCTTTCTACTTTTGTACTTACAAAATTGGAACAGAAGATTAGAGAGCCTGTAGGTATGTGTGGTCACTCTCAGAGCCTAGAGAGAACAAAGCAAAACCCAAAAACTACAAACAAAGGCTTCCCTCCACCTAGATTTGAAAGTATCTTGTTCCTGATTGGTCCTCTGGTCAGGTGTTTGGGTCCCTGTTTGTTAACCCTTTACAGGTAAAAGAGACATTAACCCGTAACTATCTGTTTATGACACACACCCCAAATCGCAGACAGGGACCTCAGGAGGTCATCTAGTCCAACCCCCTGCTCAAGGCAGGACCAATTCCCAACTAAATCATCCCAGCCAGGGCTTTGTCCGGGAAAGGAAGTGAAGAGGCTTGGGGGGATATTTTGAGAGGATAGAGATTCCAAATGAGCCTTCCCTAAATTTTTGTGTAAATCACTTGGTAGTGGCAGCAATACCCTCCAAGGACAAAGGAAAGGAATTTGTGCCTTGGGAAAGTTTTAACCTAAGCTGGTAGAATATAAGCTTGGGGGGAGGTCTTTCATGCGGATACCCACATCTGTACCCCAGAGTTCAGAGTGTGGGGGAACCTTGACAAGGAGACATAGAATTCTCTCCCGAGGAGTTCAGTCACAAATTAATTTAACGCATTTGTTAAAAAAAATAATGTTATCAGATGGAAGCATGTCCTACAGAATGGTGGCCAAAGCATGAAGGGGCGTATGAATGTTTAGCATATCTGGCATGTAAATACCTTGCAATACCAGGTACACAAGTGCTGTGCAAATGCCTGTTCACTTTCTGGTGATATTGTGAATAAGAAGAGTGCAGCATTATCTCCTATAAATGTAAACAAACTTATTTGTCTTAGTGATTGGCTGAACAAGAAGTAGGACTGAATGGACTTGAAGGCGCTGAACTTTTACTTTTGTTTTGAGTGCAGTTATGTAACAATCTACATTTGTAAGTTGATTTCAATTACTACTCCTAATACGATATATATGAAAATGTAGAAAAATCCAAAATATTTAATAAATTTCAATTGGTGTTGTTTAACAGTGCGATTAAAACTGCGATTAATCACAATTAATTTGAGTTAATAGCATGAGTTAACTGTGATTAATTAACAGCCAAACTTACCACAAAAAGGGCCAACTTCCTGCAAGACATTGATTTCCTTCATTAACAACCTTCCTCAGAACAGCATCCTTGCTACCATGGATGTCACCTTCCTGTACTCTAGTGTCCCTCACTGGGAAGGCATCATTAATTGCCTCAAACACATACAACGTAATGCACAGCACTCTGAAATCTACCCAAAATACATTGCCAAACTCATTCATTTTATCCTCACCCACAACAACATTACATTTAACAACAAACAATTTGTCAAAATCATGGGAACAGCCATGGGCACTAGGATGGCTCCCCAAAATACCATGGCTTCATTGGCCATCTTAATGCAGAATTTATGGAAAAATGCACCACAAATCAAAGACATACCTGAGATACAATGATATTTTCATCCTCTCGATAGAAGAGCTATACTTCTTCATAGATTTTTTTTTTAACCACACCTTCAACAACCATCAAACTCTCTCTAGAACACTCCCACACCAGGGTAAACTTCCTGGACACCATGTTTAGCTTAAACAATGGAACCCAACAAACAACTATATATGAGAAACCCACCAATCACTACATTTACCTCCACAGACCAGCAAACACCCCAGGCACACCACAAGAATCTGTTATCTACAGCCCTGCACTCAGATACCAAAGACTTTGCTCCAAAGAGGAAATCCAGGTTACACAGATAACACAAGTAAAACTGCCTTTGCTAAACAAGGACACTCCAGAGAAGTAGATCACATCATGGAAAGGGCCACTCAAATACCCCAAAAGAACCTGCTTCAATACAGGGAAAAAGAAACCCACTAACTGAACTTACATCTTACCTACCACCCCACCCTGGAACCCATATGGTGTATCATCAAATATATACAACCTGTACTTGATGGGGACCATATCTTGAAAGAAATCATTCATGAACCCACTCTTCTGGCCTTCAAGCAACCCTCTGTCCTCGCAAAACTCATCATCAGAAGCAAACTTCAGACCAATTCAAAGCAGCACTAAACCCTACCAGAACAGATGCAAAACCTGCAGACATTATCTCCACTGCTATGATGACGAATATCCCATACAATTCTCCTTGCAAGATTCACGGGGCTTACACATGGTTATCCCAACATATGGCGTAACTCCAGTGCATCAAATGCCCCAATAACTATGTGGGTGAAACAAGATTATCATCATGCTCTCAAATTAATCTCCACAGGAAAAAATGGTAAGAGGAATAACACCATATCACCCAGGGGAGAACACTTTTCTCAGAGTGATTACTCTGTCTGATCTTTCAATACTTATCTTCAAGGAAAACCTGTACAATCCCTTGAAAAGGCAAGCCTGGCGACTTAAATTCATAATTTTTCTAGACACCAAAAACAAAGATTTAACAGCTACATTGGTTTTATGACTCATTACAACACCACCTTGCCTACTACCCTTAATTGTCTGCTTCAGATCCTTTATGTATAACAATCTAATCTGATTGCCCACTTCATTTCAGGTGACTGCCTCCAACAGGTGTAACCCCTTCTGCTTAACAATCTCTCCCAATTTGTATTTAGCTCAGACGGTCTGCTTCCATCCCTAGACCTAAAGAAGTGCTTTGTGTAGCTTGAAAGCTTGTACCTTCTAAACACAGAAGTTGGTCCAATAAAAGGTATTATCTGACCTACCTTGTCTTGCTCATTTAAAAACAATATGTAAGAGCAAGACATTTATTTGCTCTCTCAGTCCATCTTTGGAAAGTTCACTGAAGAAATATTTTTCACTCTTCTCCATAAAAATTGTATTATCTATTTTTCTCCTTGAAACGCTGACCTCCGCACACTACTGTGACCTCAGTAGATTATCATCCTGCTTTGTAAAGCTGCTGGTGTTTTTTTTTTTCTTCTCTTTGGCTCTAGTCCACACATCTGTCATTCTGAAGTCAAGCTACTATAATGTGCTGTACGTAGGACTTTACTTTCAGACCATTTAGAGCTCAAACAAGCCTAGAATACAGAGCTTCCAGCTATCAGTGGTGTTGACAATTCTTGTAATTTTATCATGAGCCGTGTAATATTTGGTATTTTTTTCCCCTTCTAGCTCCTGGAATCAAGAGGTTTAATGAGACTCTCAGCTTTCTTTTTTTTTTTTAAAAGTACGTTTCCATCCTTCATATTTTTGGAAAAAAGCTTGTACACATGACATGAGTGCACCCGTAGGCTCTGAAGCCAGCAAGCAAATAAAAATACCCTGTGATGGGGCGCACTTACCTCTTGTGAGTGCCCCTGGTTGAGTGTGTGTGTGTGTGTGTGTGTGTATGCACTTTCTGTTGCTGTAGACCTCCTTGGGATTAGATCCTTAGTTAGTTCTGTAGTCTAGCAATGGACTCGGCCCTGGCATCAAGCAGATAGTCTGCTGGGCATTCTGGGAGTTGGAGGCCCCAGCTTGCTTGGACAGAGGAGGTAAACTACAACTTCCAGAAGGGAGTGACCCAAGCCCCATTTTGAAAGAGGAGTGGTGTTATAATTTAAACTAGGGGGTTGGCAAGGGCCTACTCTGTGAAGGGAGAGTAGTTATTGCCACTCTCTGCCTGGGCCAGGTCTGCATGCATTACAGCCCCCTGCAGCTGCATAGAGATGTCTGAGCTGTTCCCCACCCCGAAAGGGAGTGACTGCCCAGGACTGTAGCCTTCCTACCCAGAGCAGGAAATGAGGTATGGTGGGGGTGGAGCAGGGGGTAGGGCAGGAGGTCCTTGGGGAGAAGTGGGGGTGTCTGGGGAGCTGGGTCAGGGAGAGCTGCACTGGTAGTTGTGGGGAGCCAGCATGGAGTCATGGACCTTCCACTTTGCAGATCGTGAATTGGATGCGGATGCACATTTTTGTATCCACACAGGACTCTACTAATGGGGTCCCAGCAACCAACCCAGGTCTCCTTCTCGCTCCCTCCAGCTTCTTCCAGAACTTCTCTGTCCAAGGTCCTGCCAGACAGTCACACTGTCT